>NC_089681.1:15132483-15470400 GCF_031753505.1 Anomalospiza imberbis | reverse complement strand
TTCAAATGACATCTTCAAATGCCACATCAGCTGTACACTGAATGTATTTTGAACAACATGCATTGTAGATGTACAATAAGATTTTGAATGCCACTGGGTTACTCCTATGTTTCCCCAGAGAAGCAAACACTGGAAATTTCTGGAAACTAAATATTAACAGCATCAAATACAACTGTGTTTTTGAAAGATAAAGCAAGATGAATCCACAATCAAACTTGGCTCTGGAAGTGGGTTGTGACAGCAGCAGGATGTTGCCTTCTTTGGGGTTTTTCTTTCCAATAAAATTTCCCCACTGGTAAGATCTGAGAGCCACTACTCTTAGGACTCACAGCTTTTTACTATGTCATTCCAGTAGATGTTGCAGAAAGATGTACAGACTAGATTAGATTGCCTATTTTCCAAAATTATGAAATAAAATAAGCTGAAGAAGACAGATTGAATGTTTGAATAAAATATCATGAGGATCTATAAAGAGACTGAAAGTCACATTTAATTGATAGTTGGAGAATCTCAACACCCTGATGACTATAAGACAACTAACTTAAGAAGAACAGGAAAAGCAGAGCAATCTCCTCATTTGGAAAGAAAGTTTATCCTTCTATTTTCAGTATCTGTGATTACAATATCGGTGAATTTACAGCAGCCTGTTCAAGATGAGTAATTCTGAAGAATATAATTTTGCCATTTATTTTGCCTATCACTTTGAGGTAAAGTTGTTACAGTGTTGCAGCCAACACAGATATTTATTTCTTTCTCTTGAGAGGTAAGAAGAAAAGCATGAAGAACAACACAGTGAAGAGAAAAAGAGTATCCTCACTGACTTCCAGGTATCCTCACTGACTTCCTGGTCAGGCAGATTCAGCAGCAGCCAAGGGCAACATCATCCCACAGGACTGCAGGACTGGCCTTCCCCTCTGTGCTTTGCATCATGTAGGTGCTCAAATATTGCACAGAATTAGATCATATGAACAACTAACCAAACAGATACCCATTGTCAATTTACACAGATGGAACATAAATGCCAACACCTGCTGTCTTACTCTGACAGCCAGAAAAATGTTCCAGCTAAAGCCACGCTCACCACTCTTTCCAGATCCCCCTACCAACTCTCCCTATCCTCTTCATGATAGCTGATGCCTACACTTCTGTAATTAGTTTTAAAACAGCAGAGCAGTAGTGGATTGCAGAGAGCACTTACAGCAACTGCTGCTAAACAAACAAACAAACAACCCTTTCCACTTCATATATTGTCAGGTAGGTAAAACACCAAAGTAGCACAAGCAGCACTGGGATGGCCCAACGTGTTCAGACTGCTGTCTTCCATGGAAAGTATCTAGGTCCACAGCAGGGTTAGCACTGTTTTTCAGGCACAGACACTTATTTCTGACCAGTAATGCCCGTCATAAACTGAAATATATGTAACAATCATCCTCAGGCAACAGACACGTCAGATTTTTGTTACTTAATTCCAAGTGAGAAGATCAGAGCAACATTTGTTGTTCACTATCATTATTTACATGGAAAGAAATTATAGGATTTCCCAGCAAGAATAACTAAAATCTCCATCTGAAATAAGTATGAACATGGATTCAGCTATCTTTTCCAAGAACATGAGGATGGTTAAGCCATCCAAGGACCTTGGAAATTTATCATCTGACTTCAACCTCAACTTTTCGACACAAACTCAAAAGAAAATCAAGACAGGCAACAAGAAACAATTGCTTTCATCACCTGAATCCCATTCTTTTTGATCCATATGCTCTGTGGTTTTCATTGCCTGAAAGCACCCGTTAAGAAAGATCTACAAGGAGACAGAGACAACTGCAATGTTACTGTTCTTCTAAATGTGAGTCTTACAAAAAGAAGAAAAATTATGTCAGAGACAAAAAGATTACCTATTTCTTTGCTTGTCTGAGACAGAGAACTGCATAATGTTCCTAAATTCAAGAAAGGAAGCCATTAAAAGTAAAATACATTAAAAAAACCCAGTAAGAAATAAAAGTTGGATAGTGAAATCTGAATATATGAGGTAACAGAAGTAATTACTTTGCTCTATATAGCTTATATAGAACAAATATTTAAAGAGATCTCAAATGTAGAAAGCATTGTCTACATTAAGGCCATCTTAACAGATTAGAGTACTTTGATACATTTCTTAATTGTTTTTTACTTTACAATCTAAGTTATATGAACTGAGAAGACATTTTGAAAATAAAATATGAGTGACAAACACTTCAGACAAGTTGATGTTTTTGTGCTTGCTCCCTTTTTTTCAATATAGTCAATTAAAAATGAATGCACCAAAAATTCACTCTGCAATTTCAAGTCTTTTGAAAACTGGCACATGAAGAGAATAAATGTTGATGCCATTACATTAATGCCTCTGCACAAAATTTTCCCACCGTTATCTTGAAAGCTCTAAATGACTGTCTTTGGGAAAAGACAGTAGAGGTATTTTTAAATGCAGTAAATGGATGGGGGTTTTAAACACTCATATAAAGCACGTTCATTATAAATACTGGGCATTCAAATGAGCATGCGGAGCTTCCCACTGTGTGTACATGTGACAAACCAAATCTGCTTGTTGTACTCCTTTGAGTTAAGAAGCCTCCAAAGAATTGGGTAAGATATGAGAGGAGGCCATTCCCCTACCCTTTGGCATTCTGTATCTACACAAAGGGCAGAGCAGCCAAGGTCTGTTATATATTAGTCTGAAAATATCCCACAAACAGTACATAAAAGCCCCATATTTTGGTCAAATCTATTCTAGAAACATACATGCAAGTACAGAATTAGACCAGTGGAAATTAACTAAAGAGTTACAGATGGCCCTGTATATAAAGCAGTACAATATAAGAGAGACCATCTGGAAGTATGTTTTGTCCTTAACTGTTTTTTTTTGGGTTTTCTTTTTTAAATCCTCCTTTCTGCTTTTCCTTTTCTAGCTGCAAGTTTTCACTGTGCAATGAAACTGTGCTTGTTTTAGTTTCCGAAAAAATGAGGACTTGATCTATACACCTGCAAAGCTGGGAATCTGAAGTAGAGGTGCAGGCTGAATATTGAGGAAGCCAACATTTTAAGCATCAAACTTACCTGGTGATGCTTGGGATGTGTTTAAGGAGTACAGTTACAGAGTGAATCCTAACTGATTTTTCATCATCAAAAAAAGATACATATTTAACAAAGAACTTGTTCAGTAAACAAGCAGATATTCTTTGAGTAAGATGCATGCAATTATTGTTGCTGTCTTCAATTGGAACAACATTTGAATGTAAGCATTAACCCAGTTTGTAAAAAAAGCACATGGGCACCCATCCCATCTTGCTACAATTGCACGGCATTTGTGCTACCAGAGTCAGGAGGGGAATCATGGGATCAAACACAAATAGTGAAATATTTTTGTACTGCCACACTTATAGTAAAGTGTCTCCTGCTGAGGTGTAGTGGGGTAAAAATTAGGTAGTGGCTAGTGAGGAGGTACTGAGCCTCCTGAGACTGTCAGCCTTGCTTCAAGTACCACATTTGCTGAGTTCTACCATTTTTCACATGGATTAAAGGTCTTCAGGTGTATGATACTTTAAACTAACAGTAAAAAATATTTAATTAGCTTTCATTTTCAGAGGAATGCCTTGCAATGAAACTTTAGAGCATATTTTTCCTATCCTGAAGTATGGGAATAAGTCCCTTTAGCATAAATGTCCCATTAGCGACATTGAATGTGGTATGGTTTAGATTATATTCCCAGGCTAATATGTTATGGCCCTGGACAAATAAACCAAAATAAATTATATCCATCTTTCCATAAATTCCATTATAGCTTAATTGTAAGATTTTTTTCTTTTTTTTTTCTTTAATTTGCCTTTTTTTATAATATCTGAATTGCTTGCATGTGCTCTTTCCCTTCTTGCTTCTCTGCTTTCCCTCTCTGAGTCAACACAGCCTGGCAATTTGTCATTATGATAGATGAAAACGGGGAGCAACTCAATGAGTTTTCTTTTTTTTTTAGTTAGTTAATATATCTGTAGCCCACAATTAACAGTATTACATACCTAGCAATAAAATTATATACTGCATTTTCCTTACATTATTCTTACGTTCACATTTTTCCATCACACATAATATGGAGCAAAGCTACAGTGTGTTCTTCTGCATTAACAAATCAGGGGGTCTTCCTCATGTGGGAAAAACATTGTTTCAAATTAACAGCATCACTAGCTGTTTGTGAGACACACGCACTGCTACTATATCAGGTCAAGTGCTCTATAACCTGCTTATCAGCAGTTAACACTAGATACAGTTTAAGAGAACAATTCAAAAACGGTTTTGATTGATTGCAACCAACTGGCAGTGTAATTGCACTCAAGCCATTAGGAATCCAATTGAACCCTGATCGAGTACTTCATTACTCCTGCTCTTTTCACAAGGGTACACCATCCCAAGTAATATTTTATATGTTATAAAAGGTTAGGTTTGAAAAATTAGCATTACAAATGTCACATTTACTTCCAGCTGGAAATGTGCAACAATGTGTGACAATACTGAATAAAATGTTGAAACATGTTTTCCTTTTGTTTTACTTTACTCATTTTTGTAATACAACACTGGTTACTGGAAAATGCCTTACAGCTTTATTCAAAACACATGTTCAAAGATCTGAATGAAAAAAAGCTTTGACTCTCTCTGGAACATCTAACCAATATATCATTTGTGTGCTTCAAATTTTTTTTTAGTGTCAAGATCACTTTTATGTCTTTAAGATTTATTTAAACTAGTTTATTATATAATGAAGCTTGTCAGATCATAAGAACAAAGTCAAACAATATGCTCTATATCAAAGTAATACATTTAACATATAGATTTAAGCATACATATCAACTACAATGCAATCAAGCAGGGTTTAATCTGAAAATGCAAATGGTTCAGATTATTAAAGACACATCTGTCCTTTGAAGCACAATTTAGGCTGTTTATCAAAAAGCTGTGTGTAATTACATTATTCCCTCCCACCAAACATATTTTAGCCATGGATTTCTTGGTTTGAAAACCTTTTGGTTTAACCCCAGGGCCAAAATTTCATAGCCTAAACCACTAACTAAAATATAAACACAAACATAAATTTCAGAATGTACCTAATCACTTCTAGTACACAAACTATTATGGTGGGACAGTCATTTTGATTACATTTATCTCATGGTGATAACAGAGCTGAATAAACTATCAAGTATTAAATCTGAGTTTTCATATTCCTTTTTTCTCTATTTGTAAATATACATTGCTTTGCCTGCTACTGTGCAGGAGCCTGTGTGAGACAAATAAAAAAGATGGGACTCTGCTTTCTTTTGCTTTGAACAACAGCATCAACTTTACACATGCATTCCTTATTGCCTAAATGGCAAACACTCCTAAAATGTGTATGTTTTATAACAATATATACATAAAAACTACCTACCTCATTTTTAAACACTACTGTAAAGATCTTTTGCAAATAAAACATTTCCAGTATTGATAAATTTAAATGTAAATTCTTGCAAAGATCAACAAGTGATTGTCTCAGCTGTAAACAGCACATACCTGCAGATTTAAACTCAAAATTGTAAATAGAACTTGCCATGCAAACAGTCCATTAATCCTATTTTAAATGCATGGAAAATACTTAACAATTGGGATCTATACTGCTGTATTACCATGCACAGATCTAGCTAACTGCATACAGAGTAGTAATAACTCTCATTACACGCAGAACTACAAGTAAAACATTTGTGCTTCAAGACACATAAAAAATGCCTTCTTCTGCACAAATAAGGATCTTTTATGAGTTCCTGGAAATCTGAGTGTTATATTTAGTTCTTGTGAGTCTAGTAAAATGCAATATGCTACACAATTGACAATCATTAAAGCAGTTTCAAAAGCTAAAATATTGCTATGGCTAAATAGTTGAAAAACATCAACTTCTTAATTATGCTTCATTTTGAAAGTCACAGGCCAGATATTAAAAAGTTTGTTAACTCTATATTTAAGAAACAGTCACTCAGGTGCTCACCTGTCAATACTTTTGAAAAGAGAGATTCTTCACTGCTCTTTTTTTTTGATCTAGCCTCTCAATGATAATTTATATATTTACATCAAATATCCATAGGACACACAAATGTGTAAAAAACTGAAAGGTGTTTATTTATGATTTATCCTCTTTCCCCAATCCCACACAGAAAATTGCTGTTCCCTGTAACCAAATGTTGATCAGAGGTCAGGATTCCTATTCAGGACAAAGCTCCTCATCTTTCTAGGAATATTTCTGTATTTTAGAGGGAAAGAACAGTTTGGAAGAGGAAGAAAACAAGCACTAAAAAAGCACTAGCTCATCCTAACTTGGTAGGCTGTTTTCAAATATATATGTAGTCCCACTAAGCAAACAGAATAACTTTTAAAACAGACACCAATAGTTATTCTTTTTCACAATGCAGACATTGTTTGATGGAATTTACACACCATGGGTGGCTTGTTAGATAAATAATAGAAAAACAAGTACAGTATTACAGTATCTATTTAGAATGTTATTTTGGGATGCTGGAAGCAATAACCAAGATTTAAGTGTTTTTACAATATTTTATTAAAAAAAATTAAACTACCCCAAACTATATCATCTAAAATAATACATGTTCCAAATGACAAGAGAAATGAAAGAGCATGAGAAGCAGTACAGCTATAGCAACCCACAGCATTAAGACCAGTGGTCTCCAGACATGTTACTGAAAACAAAGCAAGGTTCACAGCAAGCTCAGAAAGTTAACAAATCAGGCTCTGATCAACCAAAAACACAACAGAGACAACATCTTTTTAACTGTATATACTGGTTGCACGATAATAAATTGTTCCACACGAAGATAATAAACCCCAGTGGCAGATAAAGAGACAGTCATATTTGTTGGGAGAAAGGGAGTTTGAGTCTGGTGGAGGAAGACAGAAAGACTGATGTAATAATCCTACCATAGAATTTCCTTGATTTTTTTAGGCTTAGATCTCAATATGTTTTAACACTAATTTATGCATAAGATTCTTGCTTTTTTCATTCTAATCAAGTTTAAGTATCTGCATGCTGAAGTCAGAAGCACCTATATTCTCCAGAACATTTCTCCAAACATAAAGCATTTGGTCCAGATCCAAAGTAGGCTTTAGGTATCTAAACCAGGATTTAGTTTGTCCTGAGGTGCCTGAACTCAAAACTGTGAGCTACATTAGCCATGCTTAGCAGCCATTAGCCCTGAAAACAGCTTTTGCTTTCACCTGAAAGCTTCTCAGCCACATAAAGTTCTCCCTCAGAGTCAGTAGAGCTCCCTGTGCCTCAAGAACTCTCTGTCTGTTTCCTACATAAGCTCAGCAGGAACCTGGAAAATAGGCAAAATACACTGAAATGTCTCTTAAGAAAATAATCAGAACAGTGAGCGCAGAAAAATTTCAGAGCAACTGGGGACACATTGACTTGGAAACATACATGGAAATACTTTCCTCTAATTAGCTGGTACAACACCTGCACAAAAAATGAGTTGGATTCTAGATCTTTACCCAGACTCAAACTTTGTTGAAGAAAACACCACTTTTCAGTAATGAATTCAAAAATCAAGGGAAAGAAGAAGAAAAGAAGAGCCTGACTCTGGAGCTCAGCATCTGGTTCAAGAGTGCTACTTCTTTGGGTTTGCTCCAGGAGCTACTTCTGTCTAACAACTGCTGTAACCAGCCATGTTAAGCAGAAATTGTCATCCTCATTTCCCAAATGTATAGCTGGGCTCTTCTTTTTGTGCTGCAGACATTAAAGAAACTGTTTAAAAAATTGGTCCCTAGACTATGCTTCCTGGATGTCACTAATAACCTCCCTCCCTTTCAATCACCTCCCTTTGAGCAGTCCTCTGCTGTCTCCTTTTGAGCCAGAAAATCTCTTTTAATTACTCATAGATAATTCCCAGAGAAAATCTGCAACTTGCTTCAATAGTTCAAATGATATCTTACACTTCAAATCAAACGTAAGATCAATATTTGAAGACATAATGGATTTTACGGTGCCTGCAGGTAAATTACCAAGCACAGCTAGCAGTTCAGTGAGTGCTCTCCTGTGTTGACAAGGACCTCATTTTCATCTCAAGAAGAGAGAAAGGTTACTCAAGTTCTGAAACTGAGTATTACCAGCACCCAAAAAACCAACCCAAAATATCTCTTGGATATCAACAGACTTCCACTCAAATTTCAAGATCCCACATATTCTTCTCAGTCTTTTAAAGTCAGTAATTCAACAACTGAATTTTACTAAGATGACAGTCACATAAATGGCATACCACAAATGAGAATAAACAATTAATGATGTAATTTGTCTAGTCTTTCATCAATTATGGTCAGGCATAAATTGAGGGCAGAAAGGAGAAGAAGGTTTTATAGCAAGCAGACTTCTGAAACACTCTTTCCACAAGAATAGCAGCAAAGGGGGGAAAAAATAGTTCTGTGCATTTTAAAATAGAACGTGATCTAATTCCTAAAAGTACAATGTGACGTCCTATGAGTGCATAGGACTGAAGCATGTGATACACAAGGTCTCTTCTTATGTGTCTTCTTCCTGTTATAGGTCAACATAAACTTGCTCTTCAGAAAAATTTCTTTCTTCTCTTCTCCAAAGAACACCTAGCTTGATTATAATTTTGCAGTGGATCTTAGACCTTCTGGAAAGCTGTCAGCAGCTTCATTACTCAGAAAGGTGCAGATAAATAGAAGCTGAACTACAGATGCCATTATACTGTAACACTGCGCTCAGCTTCCTGGTAAAATAAATGGCTTTGCTATACTGAAGAAGCATATATAGGAAAACCATAGTCCTGTTAAAATAAAAAATGAGCCGAAAAGTCAGTCTGGACAAAAATCTAATTGTCAAGACGTGGCTGTCTGCAGCGGCCCAAGTTTCTCTCTCTCAGTTGCGTAACAGGCTTTTTGGGTTGCAGTATTCTTGGCAGTCTGAGCAAGAACAGAGACTGTTCAAGTTACACAACTGCAATGTCATTAGTGGCTTCTTAGGAGTGTGCCCAGAGCTGCCCGAGTAAGTTAGCATTATACTAAAACATAAGCTGCTAGCTGCAATGTCCCTGTTGTGCACACAAGTCAGGCTCTATCGCTGGTTCTCATGCACCACATTCCGGTGAGCAGGAGCACTGCCCAGACTGCCCTGAGCTCTGTGCCTGCCCCCTCGCTGATTTCTTCCGAGAGCTGAAAGCCCATTCATTTTATTCTTCATTTTTAGCAAGGTCAAGGGCTTTATGCAGATGCCATTTGCATCAGTTATTACTCCTTTTCACCGAGCAACTCACTCTCTGATCTGTGCTGGGTATTTCTGTCCGTCACCAACTTTAAGGTGAAATTTCTGCCTTTGTTACTGTGCTTACTTTCCCATTTGCTGCATGTTCTTTCACTTTAGTGATCACCATTACTGATCATACCCATTTACCTAAGAAATTTCACTTAGTCACTCACTTTATAGCATGCTAAACCCATTTACTCAAACACCCACTCTGACATTATCAGAAGCAGTATCAAGTATCAATTTCCTGTGCAAGGACATGTTATTCTTTAAAACACACAGTGGTAGGAACACTAGTATGTAAAACCATGAACTGCTACTTGCAGTCCGTTTCAATTTTTTTTTTCTTTTTTAATATGGCATCATTCTTTTCTTGCACTGCAATAGGATCTGTAGGAGGTATAACAGCACCTCATGGTCAATTCATGCTTGCTTTTTTAAAATAGTCAGCTGCTATGTGAACTACCATATTAACTGCAGTCCCCAGTTCTAACTCTGGTGGTTTTGGTACTGCCCAAAACACATCACAGAACTGAACTAAAAGTCTTCCTTTGTTACCTACTTTTCCCTTTGTTTTCTTTTTTAATTGCAGTAGATCATCCTTAAGGAAAAAATGGCACATATATATGAGATCAAAATATCAAATTATATTTAATAATGCAAGATTTTAAAAGCAATATTGACTTAAAAAAAAATCATGTCATGCTTTTGTCTCAGCATGCACCCTTTAAAGTATCTAAGGGTCTTAATAGCCTCAAGACAGGATTTTTTCTATTGACTTTAATCATGGTCATACAGTACTAAAGAAAAATAGAAGGTGTCTAAGCTATGAAGAATACAGAGATGACAAGTGAAGTTAAACATGTAGCACTGGTACGAGCATCTGTGAGATGTCTAACATTCCTACTGCCAGAACACGAGCTCCCTTTCTGACTTGTATCCTTGCTGTAAAAAGCTGCAATGTCTGAATTCATCTCAAGTTTTGGATTTAAGACTACCCTTTCCCATTTTTCTGAAAATTAATAACTTAGAAATATTCTAAACCCATCAAGGAACGTTTTGATCAAGTGGATGAGATTTTCCAAAAGAGAACTTTGAAGTGTCCAGTCTCATTGACTCATTTTTTGGCTGAAGGGGTTGTCCCATTTGGAAAGCCAGTCTGTTTTACAGCGCCTCAGAGAACCACCCTGAACAGAATGCATTCGCAATGCCAAGGTTTAATATTTATTTTTTAATTTTTTAAATTTTCTTTTCCCTCCTGACTGTTTGGTCAGAAACCCCACAACAAATCAAATGCTTTCACAAGGCAAGCACTCCTGTTATGTCACTAAAAATCCACATTCTAGAAAGAGAAGGCATAAGGCATTTCACTTTGACATTTGTGGTTCCTGAAATCACTGACATAAGGCAAAACATTTTCACTTAAAGCAGTCAAAATGATAACTGACCTTTCACTTATGCTGACCAAATGTATTATGTGCCACTCAGTCACTGGGATCTATCATTCTTAATTAGCATCTACACAATAAAATAGCTCAGCTCAGAAGTGTATTAATTACTGTTTTATGACTCTGCTTTCTATTCTCCTGGCTGTACAGTACCAACCATAAAAAGCTGGGGCCTTTCAGGCACAAAGGGGCAGTATGTGTTATGTGTGATTCATGAAAGTTTCATTAATATTTAAGTTCATGTGGTTTTGAGGAGCAGAGGGGAAAGAGCTGTTTCTTCTTACTTCACACCCAGAGGATTTAGCTCAATTTTCAGGGTTGTACAAATCGCACAGTGTGATAGGACGGAAAAACTGCTTTGTTTATATACTTTGTTTCACACTGCAATTCAGGAATCAAAATAAAACCACAAAAAATATGTCATTTCAGGCAACTATATTCAAAAGTCTGTGTACTGATACAGAAATATAATGCAGAAGAAATCAAAGAAAACATCATTCCTTTGAACCACCAGGCTTGGATACAGGAGGAGAATCATCTACCATATTCTTTGTATTTAAATTAATGTGGGTTTTTCCCCTTTTTTTAATGATGTTGCAGTTCAAAGGACAGAGTGATAATAAACCATCATTTGCTAAAATATTTCTCATGATATGTCATTTGAAACCATGTACCTCACACACAGAGTTTAGAAATATAATCTATCTGAATGAACTGGCTGCAAGCTGAAACTAGAAAGAAGGATTCATTGCTCTTTTATTTCAGAGACCTGTCTGGGGCAAAGTGCATGACTATAGCTCAAAGGAAAAACAAAAGCAGCAAAGAGATGAAATACTGAAAGATTAAAAAACCCTAAAACTTGCTTAGCACCAAAAAAATCAATGTACAAACTTGTAACCAGAAAATGTAAGATTTTCCTGCACAAGTCACTTGGCCTTGAACACATTTTAGTTAGACATCAGGTTGGATATGGCTTTGAGCAATCTGGTCTGGTGGGAGGTGCCCCTGCCTATGGCAGGGGGGCTGGGACTAGATGACCTTTAAGGTCCATTCTGTGATTCTAATACATGCATAAAGATTTTTAACTTGAAGAAACCAGTGTATTGGCACTGTCCAGTTTCAGTCCTGCTCTGCAGCTCTGGCGGATCCCGCTGCACACACGGCCTCATTTGCAGGGAGGCAAACCCGTCAGCATCAACAGGCAGATTGTGCTCTGAGCAACTGCAGAGTGTGATCCCTGAGATCAGAGAAGACCTCAGCTTTAAGCTTTCAGAGAAGGGAGAAGGAATCAAGTACCTTTACCAGCTCACTGCTTCACATGCTGCTTTCTTCCTTAGAACTCATCTTTACTGCAGAAGATATCACAGGATTACAGAATCACAGAATTTTCTAGGCTGGAAAATACCTGTAAGATCCTCAAGTCCAACCATTAACACAGCAGACAGAAGTCTAATCAATACACACAGCAGTCTAATCAATAGATTTGAATTGGTAAATATTTGGCTTTATGATTATGCAGCAACTGTACCTGAAGGAAGAATAAAGATTCAGAATATGAAACAGTTAGATGGTCACCTTCATAACGATGTTAAGTCAATTGAACTGAAGTGGATACCTTTTTTTGCCAGTCCTGGATTATTTTTAGCATTAGCTCAGAAAAGCACTGATGACAGCATTAACCTGTTAATATGCAATAAGATAAGATTCATCTGTCTTCGAGCCAAGAAAATTCAGTCTAGTAATATGGAATAGTAGGTTATGCAAGGAACTGGGGGGGCTGCTACCTCCTGAGATGAGAAATCACAGGAAAAAATATCAAAAGTTAGTTTTATCTTTCCACCAGTTTAGAAGGAGAAGAGAAATTAAGAAATACTGATGCTGATTTTAGTGAGACTAAGATTTCATTATTCATTTTTGGAAATGTCGAATTTATGGCTGGAAAGGACTAAATTTCAAGTCATTGCTGCTGGATGGAACCCAGTAAATTGTATTTGATTAAAACTTGTGTTGGGCTAAAGCAGTCCTGTAAAAATACACCCTATTCTGATCTGAATAAATCAAGAGACCCTACTGGCAGTCTCTCAAAGCTGATCTTTTCTAATCTGAATTTATAAGACTTCAGCTTCTAGTCAGGAGTTTTCCCCATGCTTGAAAAAAGATGCTTATTAGGACTTTGCATTTTGTATTCAGGAACATCCTATTCATGGAAATGAAATAATCTCTGAAGTTTTCTTTTTGCCTACAAGGTAGAAGGGCTTAACTGTAACTATCCCCCAGGCATTTAGGGATATGTGAAGTGATGTGATTTATCTTCCCAAGCCACTGTTATAGTGACAGAGCCCTTCTTTTCTGGGGATGGCTGAACACCTGGTTGCCCATGGGAAGGGGTGAATGAATTCCTTGATTTGCTTTGCTTGTGCATGCGGCTTCTGTTTTACTTCTCCAACTGTCTTTATCTCGACTCACAAGTTCTCTCACTTTTACCCTTCTGATTCTCTCCCCCAGCCTGACACAAGGGATATGGGGAGTAAGCAAGTTGCTGTGTGAGGCTGAGTTGCTGGCTGGGGTTAAATCATCACAGTCCTTTCGGACTTTTCATTAGTATTTGTGCATTTATCCTCTAAGCATTTCTAATCAGATGTCATTTCCCACTAGAACAACTTTTTTGAGATTTGTCAGTTAAGGCCTTCTTAACTCTGTACGTTGCTGGTACTTTACAAATCTAAATTTTAATGCAAGTATATGGCAAGTCAGTTACCTCTAAGAAGCCTAAAAATGCTTCTTATAAATGTCAAATACCTAAGATGAAATAGTTTTGTTCTCTGATTTCTATACCTCTGTAAAAAAACTTACTCAGGTGGGACCTATCCATCTTAACACATACAACACTCACAATGTTACCTTTGGATCGCAGATCTCCTTAAGTTGCGTACAGACAACTGGAAAAGCATTCTGGTTCATGAAATATGCATAATTATTACATCAATATATGTAATAATTAATGCAATAAATTAATATTTAATTTATTATATTAAGTATTACTTATAACTAAATAGAATAAAATAAGTTATTCTAAATATATCTACTTTGCAGTTAGTTTACTTCTGGTGAGACATGGAGATGAAATTTGGAATTAAAATGATAACTAAGAGGAAATCTTTTTCCATCATATGTCAGAAGAATTTCTGTAATTTTTCTTTGTCCTTCTTCTTAGGGAAATTAAGTTTTCCTTAATACTTGCTGACACTCAGGGCCTCACCCTTCTGAAGTCTTGAAACTTGACACCTATTCTGATTTTGAAATTTTTTTTTCTTTGCTTACACAAATTTTTCCTCAAAAGAATTCTTCCATCAAGTCTAAATGGTAACACACTTTTAAAAAGTTACATACATGGACAAATAACATGAGAAAGACACTGTCTTAACAGGAAACAAACCTGAAATGTGCTTTGTGTTAAAGGGTTGGAGGAATAATCAAATGACCAAAGATCTCTTTTGTGCTGAATGACTGACAAACTATAATCTTGGCAAAGACAGATTGTCTGCTCAGCCATACATGTGCATACCTGATACATTGTGCTAAACATTAAGAGCTACTTTCCACTTACATGAAGCACAAAACCCTCAGAACAAAGCAGTAAATCCTTTATAGACCAATAATAGCCCATTGGGCTATTTAGAAAAACTGAACATGTAGTCTTAATTTATTGTTCTAAGCTTTCCATTAAGGTTACAAATACCTGATCACAAGAAAGCCACAGGAGTAAACCGGAAATCAAGAACCCTACCAATTCAAAATAGATGAACAAATACAATAATCCATCTCCTCTCAAAACAAAAGAAATCAACTGATATGTAAAGAAAGATCATAGTTCCATTTACAGGTGAAATATGTCTTAGATCAGAAAAGATAGTTTATATAGGTTAAGCTCAAAATAATAGCTGTATGTTTTCATTAAACATTTGACCTCACTGTTAACATTTCTAAAGTATCTGATGGCAATATTCTGCTTAAAATAGAATAAATCTTCATTATTATTTTTATTCTTATTACTATTATAATTTTTCTTTTTAGATTCCTCAGTGATACCCTTCAGACAATTATTCATTTGTTCAGGGCATAGGTTGCTGCTACTCTCATCTGTAGAAATATGCTGGTAAAATAGCAGACAGTAACTTCAACCTTTACCCTAGATCCTACAGTAAAGGGTTGACTTGAACTTGGGGCCTGATCCATTTAGTACACCAAAGAGAAAAGTCTGCTACTTCAACCACTCCCTCTGATTTCAACATCATGATTTAAGGACTTTTCTTGGTCAACTCAACCCTTTGGGCACTGTTCTTTATTTTCCATTGCACAAAAATAAGTGACTAGCTATTTCAAATCCCTTACAGCCAAGGGAGGCTCCATCAAGGTGAAAGAGAAATTGGCATGAGACTGTTTGCAGATTTTTATGAGTATTATTTTGGGCGAGATAGCAGTTACACCTTCCAAAGAGAAATCAGGTGTGCCAATAGGTAACTCAGGACCTGTCAAGGAGAAACTTGAAAGGTCGGCCACTTTCCATCTCTAGTTAAATGTCAGGTTCTGCAGCCTCATCAGCTGTGACGGTTTTAAGAAGACCCAAGGAACTTTATTCCTTGAAAATGAGTCAGTCAGGAGGACACTGGGTATATCACAAGACTGGCCTTTAAAGATCCATGAGACTGTGCGAATGTTCTTCTTCCTGTATGTATGTTTACATCCTCCTTTCCCACATACTCCTCTTGTGCTGTTTTAACACAAACACAACAAAACTGGCAGCAGTTACAGCATCAGTTCTTCTATGGCAACGTTGCAGCAGAAGCACCTGAAGTTACATTTAACTTAGTCTTAAATTTTGCCTACCTCTGGCTTGTGCAAGAAGTGGTAAAATTGAAACTTTCTCTACCAAAGAGAGAACACATCAAAATAACAAATACAAATTAAAGTAGTAAGGAAGTATTTAAGATGGCTGTCTATCTTACAGAATGCAGTTCATCATAAGGTCCCTCACTACTGAACACTTAGATGTGCTTTTTGGCAGACCACAGAGAATTCCCTCCACAACAAATCAGCTAAGTGTGAAGGCAGCAAAAAATCTTCTTCCTTACCATGTCCCTCCTCAGTCCAAGGAGGAAGGAGGAAGTTTCATGTGGGAAAATGTAAATGATTTACAAAGAGTACTAATGTGTTTGGAAGAAGCAGTTGCCTTACAGGACCTGGCTAGCTCTGACTGGGAAGGTTTTGGAAAGAAGCCGAGTTGCCACACTTTACTTGCATCACCCAGGCAGAGCCTGAAGATGCTCCCTTAATTGATGACTGTCCTAGAAAAGGATGAAGCTTCTCCACACCTAGCTGCCCTTGCCAATCTCCTCTGCAGAAAATTCCTCTCTAACACCAGATCTAGAGATTAGTCCAATTCTGTGCATGTGAGTGAATATTATTACTGTGTTTTCTGACAGCAATTCCTAGGACACCCTCTGTAGATTCCCCCAAAAATGAATGAGCCCCTGAAAGATTCCATTGTTCTGTAATTCCCACTTAAAGACATAATCCGTATTTTACGCCAGAAGTGATTGACACAGAGAGGACTCTTACACCACAATCTGAAGATTAGAGCTTAAATGCTCCTAGTAATAAAAATGGAGACCAAGCACGTATTAGCAGAATTATTTCTAAATAAATTCTTTCCAAAGCTTTCTGTCAGCCATTTCAAACACTATTTTGGGGTCACCCATGACTCACATTTCCTTTAGCTGTTTCACATGCATAGATCTTCTTTCTGCATTTTTTCAGACTTATGATGCAAGGGCTAAAAATCTGGTGAAGACAAGAAATAGTGCAGCAAATGGCACATTATACCTTCTCCAAAAAGATTACTTTTAAGTCTTATTGCATGTTAAAGAATTTTTTGCTTAATGTTGTAAGTAGATGATTGCCATGGTAAGATAAAATTAATTAAAAAAAAGTTTGATTTAGAACAAATTCTGATTTGTGACAAGATAATTGACAGTGAACACTATGGGAAGCATACCAGACAGCACAGACTTGAGCTCACACCCACCAGTTCATCCTGAGGGCTGCAAAGTAACTTCTGAGCATCCTTGTGAATGGAGACATTATCTATGAGATGGCAGAAAAATTATTTAAGAACATAAACTGTTGATGGCATCCTTGTGCTTATCCTGTCTCATCCCCATCTTATAGTTATTTATACAAGCAGGTCCCCCTGTTGGCAGCTGAAGAGAAAACCATTTGGACACAGCTCATTTCCTCTTTTGATCACCCATATTTTTGTTCATTTGAAAGTCTTTATAGTTGAAGTCTTTTTAAGAGCAATGACTATTATCAAATAAATTGATTACTTCAAAGCTCTGACCTAGCCCAAATAACAAAACTGTAGCCACCATAGCAGCTGAATTTCCATCTCACCCCACGCTAGTAGTCTAAACAGAAGGCTAAAGTGAACATAGAGTTTGCATGGTTAGTCTTGGAAAACAGGTGGACTGGGCTGCTGTTTGGGACTTCAAGTGAAACTCAATACCAGATTACACTAATTTTCAGAAGACTGTTTTACAAGGAATGACTTCCTTCTGTGCATGGAAGAGGCAATCCATCAGGTCACCAGAGCACACCAGGGAAGCTTCACTGACTTCAGCAGGCCTACATCATTCTGTACAATGGCAGAGCAGTCTGGCATCAGGGACTTACACAGAGTAACTTGCTGGCTCCACCAGTGGGCCTGAAAACCACATTGCTTTCACATAACTTTACAGCAGGATTCACACTTAAATGTTTTGTTTCACATACTTTATGGAATCTGGAAATTGTTTTACTCCCTTTGACTTACGTTTCTAATGACTTTGCTAATGACGGGACCTCATCTCAATACAGAATGTTCAAGACTTGCTTCAGACCCTTAACACAAACCCCATTGTCAAATGGGGTACTAGCAGCACTTACATGATAATATTTATTTCAAATTTGTATTATTTCTTAAAATGAGCCATTTTCTGGATATGAGAGGTTGGCTGGAGAAATGCAACAAGACAGAAAGCAGTTTATTTCAAGCCACAGATGTTTAGCTTTTGGCTTGGTTATATATCATGGAGAACATGACAGGCTTGCTATGTGCAGAGCTAAGATCAGACATGTTCTACAAGCCTTTGTAGAAGAGAACTTAGATTTTGTCAGATGAAAGAGATCTTGCTGCTTTCAGAAAAACAGTAAACCCTGTAAAAAATGTGAATTATTGCTCACAAGGTAAATTTTCATGATTTATTTCTTTCCAAGACAACTCATAAACATTCAAGTCCTCCTAGTCTGGAGCTGTCAATTGTGGTGATCTTCCTGTTAAACATCAATTTTTCTAATCTTTCTACCATGATAACTAGAAATCTCACAAAGAACCACCTAGAATTAGAAATAAAAAAAAAGTTGAGAGTTGTGTGAAAGGTAGCTTACAACACATCATTTTGTTTTGTTTTGATTTGTTTTCTGACAGACTCTGAGAAAAACACATGCACCTTCTAATGAAAAAGAAACATTATCTGTGACCCACCTTACAAGTCCTATATTCCCATTTACATGAAAAAGAGTTGTTCCACATGAAGGAGATCTAGTTTAGAATTTTTTTGCTACTTAAACCGAAGAGTTTTTCACTACATAGTCCACAAATAATCATATATTTCATTCTGAGTGAACATTAAAGGATAAACTTTCAGTGTAAAAAAGAAACAAAATATAAACAGTGGATTGGTCCATAAATATTATTAAAGATTTTGCTTGTATCTGAAAAGTATATAGCAATTACCAGAAGCTGATGCATCATCTCTCCAACCCACTTTCTTTCTCTGTGTATAATAAATTTCATAACTTTAAAAAGGGAAAAAAGTGGGTTTTATCACACAGTGCCTTCAGAATTCCAAAGCAATAACATGAAAGTGCTACTTTTATTTTTAATAAAGTAAAATTAACTTAATCTGAACATCCTCAGGGCAGTAAGGATATTATTTTTCATCATCACAAACCAATCAAACTGTTTCTCAATTTTTAAGAACTACTTTTAGATTTTAGTATGAAAATCCCATAACTCCTATTTTTAAATCCATTACTTACACTATTTAGTCACATCATGCTGCTAGCGTAGAGCATCACTTTTAGATATTGAAACCAAAATAATTTTCAGTTACTGTCACATCCACTATCTATTCATTATCCACTGGGCAGAATTCAAAGATGAGTGCAGGAATTTAAGAAAATGATGTGACTAATAAAGAAAGAAGCACAATTTCTGGAAGAGCTTGCTATATCTCTAATACAGACAGCTATATCTGAGGGGTCCTGGAAAAAAAACTTTTTTTAATTGGAGTTGGTTAAGTAACAGCTTTAGCCCACACACTTATTGATACACTACAGTTTTCAGAAAATAATTGGAATATTTTGTAAGTGGACTGTGGCTTCTAAGGTGATGACCTGAAAGTAAATCCATACCCTTGGGTACTGCAAGTGATTTTCCATCATCATCATCATCACCAAAGCTGATGACTCCTCCTGCCTAGTTTCTAATATGGAGAGGGGACAGAGAGAAGAGGAAGACTCAGAGTCTGAGCCACAGCAACAGAGCTGTTATGCTCAGGAATTGTTACTGACTTTCATATTCAAGGTATGCTAGCACACTTTTCAGTTAATGAATTGCTCCTTCTCCATAGGTAAAGTGAAAAACTGGTATGAATCTCTAGTGAGCATGTAGGACATTGAAGTCTGTTTAAGAATTTCATTTTGCAATTTACAGAACATTTCTAGTGATTTTAATGGAATATTAAGATGTGTAGATAACTGTAAAGATCATATAAAGACAAGGCAGATACAAGAGGTGAGGAGTTCCCACAGCACTATGATTTCATTAGTACACTATGATTTTTTTGCCCCACTGTACCACTTGTACCCTGCCCAGCTCGCACAGCACAGGCAGTGTCCAACCCAGCAAGATGGAGAGCTCTTATGGTACAGGCAGCCTTAACTTTCTGTTACTTCTTGTGATAATGCCTGGCTGTTTCACTACAGTCACACTCATCAAATAAAAATGCATTATTCTCCTATGCTATTCAAGACTGCGAAGCAGTATCAGATGTGCTTCTAGCTCTTCCACTGTTTGCTTGTGTGGCTTTTAGGATTGTCCATGTCTGTGGCTGTGCAAAATGGGCTCACCTGATTTCCTATGAACATAGCCTGATTTCAGCATCTGCCTCCCCCTGGTCCCAGGAAGACACTGCCTACATGACAGAACTGCTCAGTGCCAGGCAGCCTGTACCAATGCACAGGCACAGTACAACCTACACTAGCTGCAAGAGAGGAACACGGCCAGCTTCAGAGGAGCTGTTCACACCATGCTTCACTACATTATATTGGGCAGTGAACAATTCATTACAAATTCTTTATTTCATTTGATGAAGAAATAAGACACAAAAGCAGGATCGTTGTAAAAAAAAACATCATCTACTTGAAGAGGTTATGTGGAGATGGAACATCTGACTCCAGTACAGCCAGTGGTAACATTTCTAGCACTTACAGTGGGTACAGGATGAGAAGCCAGCACACAAAGCTGTCTTTCTCAAGTCAATGAGCAGCAACCAACCTTTTATGACCAGGTATTTAGACACTTGGGACTGCATCACAACAGAGGTAGTGAAAGTTAGATACTTGAATTCGTGTTCCTACAAGTATGTAATTATTACTCTTAATTTGGGATTGCTACTATGTATGTTAAGATTTTTTTAAAATATGACATTATTTATATGTCTAACTGTATTTACATTTAAGCAGCCCTTCTTGAAACTTTTTCCCATTTAACATTTCAATCCAGAATAAATCACCAGCCTTATCCATCACTTACACGTACTCCCACCTGTACTTGCAGTCAGATAATAAGGCTACAGTACAAAAAGAACAAAATCACCTCCCCTGTCCATTAAGGAAACTAGAATTAATTCCACTGACCTGCACTCAGGCATCTTTAATGAAAAGATCATAAGCGTATAAGTGGCTTTGATTTCTTATTCTAATGTCCTCCTCAGTTATTTATTATACTCACTTTCTCACATCTGTATACATTTTTCTATTAGATGAATATAAAATATAAATGCTATTGCACTTTTGAGTATTTCCAACTGCAGTGCAAGTGTTATTAACTTGTTATTCAACTTAGGCAAATATACATACAAGTCAGCCACAGTGAGGCTACGTGATGTTAAGATATTGAGTATGCAGAATCTATCTACAAAGCCATCTGAGCTTTTGATATGCTCTTTACCTACCTGATACCTGGATACCCACAAGAAAGCTTCTGTATTAGCTTTTTCAACAGCTCGATTCTCCTGCTCATTATTCGCTGTGCTAAATCACAGCCTGGGAGGCTTTCCCTCCATGTGCAAGTGCGAATGAAGTTTACAAGGCCTTAAGTACTTATCAGGTGTGAGTACCCCACTCCCATCTAGTCTGGAAAGCTCTAGAAAGAACTCAGCAGTCTGTCCTAAAGAGCAATTGGAAGCAAGCCTCCAATTCTATTTCCCAACTTAAATAATTTACAAAGGATAAACAACAGTTAAAACTTTCCTGTGTACATCTATTACATTATTTGTTTTAAGCAATGGTAGCTACAGAGCATTTGCACTAAGTGCTATGCAATATACATTTCTATGTACCTAATTTTCCTTTCCTAAGTATTTCTTCAGTTTCATCCTCTACAACAACACAGACTTGTTCATATAACAGAATGGCTCATTTCTATCGCTAAAGAAAATAAAAATAAATAAACTGGTAATCACATTCACAACTCTGAAACTTTAATCCAGGACTGCAGTATGTCTGCTCTATCACAAAAGATCTCTGAAAACTCTTACTAAGTAAAGCCAGTACGCTCAAGTGTACAGAGTTACTAAAGCAAAACCAGCTCACCAGAGTTTTTATAATGAACAAACAGTTGCTGAAGATGCTAAATCAAGATCTATGTGCAGACAAAAATATTCCATGAAAAGTTTACAGAGAAGGAGCCCTATTTCATTACAGAAGACAAGAAGGTCTTCATACCTTTTCTTTTTAGCATGGATAATTTTATTTAAAAGAGCACATGTGTTTGTATCTGCATAAAGCTGAAAATCAAACTATTAAGGGTTCTGGATAATAAATTACAGGATACTTTTTTCTAAATTAAGGGAGAAGTTATATAACTTCATTCCTCTTCTTGAAGGGATAGGATGGATAGAGAAGACAAAGGAAGGGCTTGTACATGCTCTAAGAAACAGGAAAAACTCTTAGGAAATAGAACTTTTTGCAGTTTTAGAAGACTTGAAGCTTTAGCAAGAGCAAGGGACAACATATAGCGTTATTTTGCTGAATAAAAATAAAAATCTTTTGCTCAATTTGTGACTGAGAATCAAATTGAAAGGGGTAAACTGCGCTGAATTCAAATACACCTCCATTTCTTCAAATACAAGAATCCCACGATGAACACATTACCCTATCCAAATGTGTACATAGAAAGGCTCAAGGGCTCATGACCAGTCCCTGGACAAAAGCATCACTTTTGGAACATCCCTTTCCACTCCTGGCACTGTAGTTCCAGATTGAGACAGACAGGAGAGCTGGCCCTCCTGTAACATGGACTCACTTCTACCATCACAAGCAGTCTGGGTTAAATGCACCATTAAGATGACATGACAGATAGGGAGGTATGTTATTATTTCAGTCAGGGTAGGCATCGGGAGAAAACCTATGCTTTAGATTGCACTGTAAAGCATACTTTTTTACATGAATGTATAAATAAAAGCAGAGATTATGAAGCATTCATTACAAAGACCTTCTGCTATCTGAATTAATGTATTTTCCACAGACGAAGACTTTCATCTCCGTCAGGCAATAAGCAAAATTAAACATTGATATTTCAAAGGATGACTACAGGATTATACACCATTTTCCCCAATGGACTGTCAGATGGGTATGCATTTTAAATGCCTCAAAAATCAGGCAAAATTGCATTAATTGAAACTGGATTCACTGAAATCAGACTGATTAAATAGGACATTGACTACTACTTTTTTTTTCTGGATTGGTTGTCTATCCAATGAAAATCCTAGTATGTAATCTGAAAAGTACTGCTGACCACTATCTGGAAATCAAAGCAAAGACCCAATCCTCTTCCTTGGCCTTAAATGACATCTGCCATTTCCACACTATTATGACCAGTACTATCTCAGTTTTCAGGATAAAGAGTTTATTATACCTTGATTGAGATTTCAGTTATACCAACAAGTGATCTATCTAGAAGTGAATCTTGGGTCAAAATGCATTCTACAAAAGGGTTTTAGATCTTCCAGAAGTTCAGAAGCATAAAGACTATAAAAGCCTCATATAAACTTTACAGAGAAATTAAGAGGAGAAATATATATACACATTTTCTACTTTCAGCGTATTTTCCCTATTTTGTATCACATGGTAGAATTACCTGTTGTCACATTGGAAGGATCAGTTGCATAACTGTTGAGCTTTTGTCCAGCTACAGAACCTGCATATACATTAGGGCAGCTTATTAGTATACTTGCATGCATTAACCATTTGATTTTGATGTGACAGATGATTACTTAGCAGCAACAAATGCCAAGTGGGCAGAAGTCTAGTAAGTAAAGCTGAATAAGAAAGTACAGAGGTCAAGGCTGCACTTAAATTCTGTAGCTTCTTTATTCTCAACTTGCAATTCACTGTCTGTCACCTTGCCCAGGTGCCAATCTCAGCCAGGTCCCTCCTGAATACTGATGTTTACTTGCCGACTCTTCCATTCATTTACACAAGATGCTGATCTAAGCTAAGCAAAACTGCCCTCCTCTGATGCCCTATGCTTTTGTGCATGTTCATACACCCTAACGTGCTCCTTCATTGCCTCTGAGAACTTACAAGCAGTACATCTGGAAGGGGAAGAGGAAAAACATTAAGAAATGATAAAATAGAAGGAGGAGTATTCTGGACAGGAGGAGGCCCTGCAGCAACGACAGCCTTGCCTGCTGCTTGAGACTCTAAAAGATGCTACAGCAGTGGGAGATATTCTACTAATATCCTGACTGTAAACCTACAGCTTGCTGAGAAACTGTGAAGAACAATGTGCATGCTTCTAAGAGTCTTTATAATAATCCCTCCCATGATTTTCTCAGGATAGATCTGCAATCATTTAAAAATATCCTTTATAAAAACCCGCGAGCCGCAGTGAGACAACCCCATTACCACCCATGCTGAGGCTGCTCCGTGCCACCGTGCAGTGTGACACACATTATATCCCTGTATTGGCCTGTCATCCACACCCTGATGCTGAGCTGAAAAATGCCCAATGCCAACATTTTACCATGCCAGTGGAAATACATTTTTTGGCTCATTTCCACACATGGTTTAAATGAAGAGTTCAGGAGAATGGTCTATTTAAAGAAGGTGATTGAATCTACTAACACCAAAGATGAGAAAAGAAGAGTAAACTTTAAAAAAATTTAAAAATTTTTCTTAAAATCACTTATGTGAATTTCAGGAGCGACGTTTCAAATGCAGACGTCAATACAGTTACTTTTTGTTAATGATTCACTTTGATAGTTTTAATAGTACATTTTTCACTGTTTCTTGGAAGTTAAACAGAGTTAGAGATATACAAAATACACATGAGCTCTGTCTATCACTGATTAGTCAAATATAATTATTGATTTTGCAAATACATGAAAATAATTTCATACATTTTTTTTGCTCTTATTAAGTCTCTAAAAACTTGTCTTTTTTCTATTCTCTTTTTTTTTTCTGTCTGTATTCAAAATATTATTTCTAAAGGATAGTCTTTAAGTGTCAAATCCTAAAACCCAAGCAAGAAAATAGTTTCCAATGAAGATAGGGGAGGTAAGCCTCTGCTGTCTCTCTCCTTGCCTGCAAGTCAGCCAGCAGTAGAGCCAGTGTAGTTTACACTGGCCTTACCAGAGAAAGGGGTCCTTTCTCTGGTTTCTCCAGGCCCTGTTGTGCTTTCTGACCCTACACACAGAAGTGATCCGGCGTGCAGGAAGGAGCTGAGCTGAGTGTCCGTGCGGCTGCTGCCCCCCAGCCCTGCCGCCCCGGGCCGGCACTCCGCCGTGCCGGGAGCGGGAGTCGCCCCTTCCCCAGAAGAAGGCACAGAGCAGCATTTTGCTAAAAAGGAACTGATTTCACAGCCTAACGGCACTGGAGTAGTGTTAACCAGCAACACGTCTGAAATTAAACACCGAATTTGAAGAAAAAAAGAAAAAAGAGAAAAAGCCCAAACATTTCACATCTTCCCCAGGAGATTTTCCCAGCCTACTCCTCGCCTGCCCAAACGCCCTTATTCTATCAGTGCATTAACAAAGCCAAGGAGCTCACGCTGCGGCATCTCATCGGAGGGCACTGGAGTTAACAATGAGACTGTGAGCTCCAGTGGCCATGGCAACAGTAGCTAATTCTTCTTCCCAATCAGGGTGGCAATTCTCTCCCATGGCTTGAATCAGTTACAAAACAAAATACTCTCAAAGACCTTTCAGAGCCAATAGCCTCGCAGTTAATCTGCTAATAGGAAATAATCTGCAGCTAATATACACATTCCAGGGCAGCAGTGTGTTTTCTTAATACTTTGTTACATGGGCCTCTTTCCAAAGAAAGCAGAGGAAAGAATAGAAAACAGACATTCATTAAAAACAGTATAATACTACCTGGCCACTATTAATGCCTGAAACGTGCTACAACTTGCATGGCTCTTAAAACGGTGATTTGGAGTGACAGCACTAGATAGACTGAGCTCAGTACAATTAGATCAAAAAAAGTTACATACAGTATTAGTTAGCAGCTAGTTTATGTGAAAAATCAGCCTTGAAATGACTTCCACATTTGCTCTCTTTTCATTAAAGTATCTGTGAAGAAAAGCACTGAGTTGACAGCAATGTGCATCAGTAAAAAACAATTCTAGATGGATACACGAAAACAGATACTAATAAACATTCACTAAGAGCATACTTATCTAACTGTGTGTGATGGGAGTTTAGCCATACATTCTCCCAGCTAGCTTAAACACAGGAGCAAACAGCAAATTGATGGTGGGTGATAAAGTAGTGCTGAAAAATTAACAGTGAATCACCAATTTTGCATCAGTCATGTCATTAAATCTGCACAACATGCCTTTGTTTCAATTTACTAAGGGAAGGACTGCACTTCTGAAAGCTGCAGAATATTGGCTCCACTGTGCTGTGTTCTAGGTGCAGGCACAAAGGCAGGGTGAGCTTCAGGAACTTAGACACTGCCACCTTATATGTGTAATTCAGACAGAGCTGCAGCACTACTGTTGGATTAAGGAAAGAATTACATCTCCATTCCTAGCAAGTCTAAATGCTGCCAGTGGAGGTGGTGTCACAGGAAATAACTCTCCCAGCCTCACAACCATGTTTGTTCACAACATCCAACCCAAACCATATTTGCACCACCAACAAAATTCAAGTGAAACTAAAAGTCTCTCAGTGCTCAGGTATATTTACACTTTTCTTTTTCCTCTCCAGAGGTAAAGCCAAGGACACCTGGTCATGTCAGGCCACTGCACAGGCATCAAACAGAATTAAAACAGGATTGCAGATTCTGGTAAAGACTGAGAGAGAGAGAAGTGACTAACACATCGGTCAGTACAGTGCAACAGATTGTCTTCAAATATCTGCTACAATTGTAGAGGCACCTCTCATTTGGGATAACAAAATATTTCATTTCTAGACCCTCTTGTAAACTTCTGAAATTTGCATTAATCAGAGTGACATTTCATAGATTTTTCTCTTGTTCCTGACTACTCTTCACTGTAATTCTAAGCTCTAACATATAAAAATTTTGTGTCTATACTTAATATAAAAGCTGCTTCACTTTAAATGAACAGAACAAAAATTGTGTCTTTCCACTATTATCTTATTTTTACTTTATTGAAAACAGCTTAAGTACTGAAATGTGAAAAGGAAGGCAGCTCAATGTAACAGCCAAATGATTTTAGCAGCAAAAACACTTCAAATGTTCCAATTCAGAAATACTGTGCAAATACCCAAGCCAAAGGCCTTTAATAATGGCAGCTCTCCCAGTTCACAAATATGAGAGATACACTTTAAGAGCTGTTCAGATCACAGCTAATGGTGGAAGACCTTCTCCACAACCGTGCCTATATCCTTTACAGAGAATTGCTGTAGTCTCTAAGTATCTCAAGATTTCATGTCATGCAATCCATTTCTACTTTGTGTGTCATTCCCCAAGTAAACTAGATGGTTTGTGAGAATGAAAATTAGTCACCTATACATCTTTCCAATGACTGACAGGGAGCTCTTCCTGTATTTGGGGCATTTATGAGAGCTGCTTTCTGTATGAGTTCTTCTTGAAGTCATCCCAGGAGCTCCTGCTGTGTGCCCTGGGGCAGAAAGCTCCCAGGACAGGATCTCTTCACAAGGCAGTCTGTTCCCCTGAAACATCCAGGAACAGTATCTCTGCACATCTGTAAATTTGTCTGAAACAGGCTAAAATGCTGACAAGTCTGGGTAAGAGCAGGAGGAGCAGAAATGACTTCACAGACATATATAAACATCCTTCTCTTCATAAATGCAAGAAAAGGATTGCATAAAGCCATGTTACAATGTATACAAGCCCAATGCACAGTGATAAATCAAATTTTGCTTGACCTTGTTAAGAACAAGTAGTTTCACTGCTGGTCTGCAGTTTATACATGAGCATTTAGAGTCTGGTGACAGCTATTTTACACAAACTGACAAACTGCACAATTTACCTTTTTTTGTTTGTTTATTTTATCCTGAAACTGAGGTTCAATCCCATCCTCAAAACAGTCTGACTCATTCTAAGCACACTCTGCAAAGAGAATGGGATTTCAATAGTGGTCAGCACTAACCTACTTCTCCACTCCAACCATTGGCACAATAAGTAAATGCTCCTTGATTTTGATGGGAGAAACAGAAACAGGTCATTGCTGAGGGCTTTTGAAATTCCACCAGAATCTCTAAACAGGTTGAACATGCTGCAGTCTCACTGCTATTTATCCCGGACAAATCCAGACTGTGTGATATCTGTTTATCTTGATATATATTTGAAGCAGTTGCTTGTGAGGAGATTGTGCAAATAGGCATAAACTCCACCTTTTTATCATATTCTGTCTTTCCCCCAGTACTGGAGAGTGATGGTTTGGTCCAGCAATATGCTTGCCTCCACATTTCAATTCTTGCACCCTCTCTGTCTCAGTGAGAAAGAAAAAAAAAAAAAAAAAAGCTGCCTGAGTCACTGTGTATTCCAAGTCTTTACTTGCTGAGAGTCCTGAACGTTGCCCGTTTTTTAAAAAAAAAAAGGAGAAAGGCAGAGTAAGGGATAGAAAATAAAAGCTGAAATCTTTAATGTTAAATGATTTTCATCATTTAACACTGCTTTTATTTTTCTTTAAATTAGTTTTTATAATTTGAGTTGTCATGACAACATGATGCAACACTTCACTGCCATGACAATGTGACAACTTTCAGAAACAGTAAGTGCTGTTTTTACTCTGTTTTTCAATCGCTCCCAAGGAAACAAGATGTTATTTACTTCTGTGACGAAACTCATACGATACCATAATGGATCCAATGTCAAGAAAAATTAAAGCATAGAATGGGGGAAACAGGGATGGAAAACGTGTTTTTGTGTACATAATTACTCCATAAAAAGTACACATTTTTTTTCCACTGTCTTATTCAAATTCACCACCATAACTCTGCTCATTTCCACCTATGAATTCACTGACTTTCTCCATAACCTGACCAGAACTGATTAATCACAGCAGCATAATTGACTCAAAAAGGGCCTGTTTTCTTAGCAGCAGGTTTAGTTGATGTTTTTATGCTTGGTTGTGTGCATTTGGATACTACAAAACAAACTGAAATAAATGACATCCCTGTGTGACCACGAGCTAACTGCAGTGGAGCAATGTATTTGTAAATCCCATCAATTTATGTGAGACTTGTGTCTAAATTGTATGAGGATGATAAATCCACTGGCTAACTCTCTTCTAGATGGAGCCAAGAAATGTTTCCAGACACTAGAGCTTAGTTATCTATATTATGCAGTTGTGGGGGGAAAAATCAACGGGATGATATCTACTCTGTTTAGCAAAAATAATTCTCAGGCGCTAGCATGGACCAAGGACCACTCCCAAAAAGGCAGTATGGATGCAGTCATCTTGTTCTGGAAACTGTGGCAGTTTAAAATTACTAAAATATATCAGCTGGCCTCAGGGGCATGGGATGATCTTTAGCACCATTTTCCATAGGGAGATAGAGAGCCATTGTTTTCCTAGCACCTTTTTTTTGAGAAACATGAAAAAGCCCAGAACAGTTGATATCAAAACACATTATAGTAAAGGCTCACTTCATGTGGGTGTGATGGAGGCTTTGTTAAAGCATAGTGATGCATTTATATAGCACTTACTACAAGTCCCAACTTAACCATGGAAAGCTGCTCTCTCAGTGCAGGGGAGCACTTTGGCCCAGCCTAAGGGGGTGACCCCACACCTGCCTGCTGCCCAGTCCCTCCAGCCTCAGCAGAACCATCAGAGCCTGGACACAGACAGAGGGGCAATGAGGAACCAGGGACACTTTCAGCCTGATGCAACTGTTGATGTGTTTGGAATATCAATGATTGCTTCCTTAAACAAAAGACAGTGCTGGAGCAAAGAAGCTGTACTACTTTTAGGACACTACAGTTGAGAAATTGCTCTGTGTGTACGAACACACATCTATAACAAAATATTAAAGATATATATATGTGTGTGTGTGTGTGTGTTTGTACATACATATACTTGACACATATATAGATCAATATTTTCAGCAGCAAAGGTAAATCTGTTTCACAGCATCAATATCTAATAAAAGAAAATGAATCATTCTATAGGAGAAAAAAGAAGTACATTCTCATGATTGATATTTTACATCATTTAAAAGATTCCATGCAATTTCACCAGCCTATTCGGTGCTCTAGTGACCACTATTTACCCATGTCAGGCTCAGATAAAGGTACGCTAAACTGTAGGTTTCAGGGCTTTGTTTTCTTTTCTGAAAGACTCCAAGACTTAATTTGCAACCTGCCTAGAAGACATGAGATCACTAGGAGAAACAAAGCACAGAGTATCTAATAATTAGTCCCATCCTGAAGATCTCATCCAGCTCCCATTTTTCCATAATGGAATCTCTCTATTGATTTCAGTATAACCCAAACCAGAAAAGAAGAGAATTATACATCAGCTCTTCATTAAAAAAACACCAAAAAAAAAAAAAAAAAAAAAAAAAAAAAAAAAAAAAACCAAACACACCAACATCCACTTCTGCCTCCAAAATCCCACACAGTTCCCATTCCACATCTTTATATGTCTCTACTTATTATGAGTTCCTGTTGACAGGAACAGATATAGCCTTTGTTTCCATTGATATCTCATTAGCAAAGCAAGATTGCCAAAAGCCAAAGTGGTTGGAGATTTGTTTCCCAAAAGCTGCCTATAAACATACTTTTGATTATGTCTATCAGTCAATATGTGCTTGTGGTCATACAGGCTTGTAGTCAGGATTATCTTGACTTTCTTCTCCTGACAGGTGATCAAAAGCACAACAATTTCTGCTCTACACTCTGCAAAAAGCATCATATATTATATGAAGAATTGTTTCAAATCATCAGCCTAGATATTGCCAGGAGGTGCAGAGGAAGCAAAATACACAGCAGAGCAGCAAGAGAAAGTGGGAACTTTGGAAAATCATCAGGTTTCCACATGGCATAACAGTGACTCGGGTCAGAAACCTATACGCTGGGAACTTGTATTTTGACCCCGACATGCAGAAAGTAGATACACTCACAGGCACCATCCACATGGGTAATTTGAACTAACTGGCCATAGCATGGGTGATAAATCATCATTTATCATGGCCGACGGAACCAGGACAAAGAGTGGAGAGGATAAATTGTGTGATGACATTTTATCAGTACCAGAGAAATTGGTATGACCTGGGTATGTTTTCAGACATGTGAACATCAATATGCAGTTTCAGTAATGGTGTGCTGTCGACCTCAGACTGCTTCAATGGTGAATACCAACCTCTCTTTTTCCTGAAATGCTTTTAACAACTTAGAGAAACGAAAGGGAGATTTTTCTTAAATTCAGTTCTCAAGAAATAAACCAGACCAGAGAAACTTGAGTGGTGATGTGTAATAAACTGGGACACCCATGTCTGATTTTAATCTCCCTTGTGTGATGGATCTGTTTCCTGTTGACGGCATATAATAGGGAGTTGCACAATGTACAGAGAAACTTGTGGGCAGCATGATGATGATGATGTAGAAAAAGCAACAGTGAAACACAGATTAAGCACAGGAAAATCTGTACTGGCTAAAGAGGGATGCTCCAGAAAAAAGTGGGCAAGGGATTAATTGATGAGGAGGTGAGAGGTACTATCAGCCACCTCTTCAGCTCTCATCCTTTTAGAGACTGTTAGCTGAGAAAATAACTTTCCCCATCTTCTATCCTCAGACTCATTCTTATTTGGTTCATTTTGACAAAAATATTTATTTTAACATAAAGTAAACACAAATCTCAGGGAAATGTCATAAAATAATCTTTCAGTTAACAAACTTTATCTTTACTCAGATGAATTGTAAGAATATACTTAGGTGCCATTTAAATCTAAAAATGTACTTTGCACATTTTTAAAGCAAAACATAACAGAAATTCAGCACATAATTTAGACACTAATATCATTGAAATAGCAAAGATTTTAAAATTACATTACCATAATTACCATTCTTTGGAAATGCATACATAAATTTTCTCTCCTGTCAAATTTGGTTTGTTTACAGCAATGGATCCACAACTTCCCTTAACTTTAGGTGTCTTTCTGAAGTATCCCTGCCATGTAATAAATATGAGTCATGATTCAAGAAAGAAGTAAGAATGGCAATATCACAAAAAAAGTACCAGTCTTCCCATATTCTGAGTAAGACCTGACAAAAAAGTTCTATTTTCTTATAATGCTAGTATTGTATTTGATATTTCTGAATGTAAACCTAATATGATGTTGAATACCACTTTTACAGCTGATAAAAAATATTTAAAAATACCCGAAGTTAACACCTATCTTGTAAAAGTTAAAATAATTTTGGGTTTTTTTATTGTGTGTAGACGATGTGAGAGGTGTAGCATATTACAAGTCTTTTAATAAATTTCATATGTGCATACACAAAATTCATCCAAAGTTCTTCCTTGAATGGCATTAAAATATGACATCACTTTTGCAAGAAGTTTGCCATTATATGCTCAGAAATGATTTACCTTTGGTTCTATTCTGTATTTTTTCAGACTCCATTTCAGTCATGCTGTTATAGCTGCAATTTAAGATGGTAGCTAAGAAAGAAGGTATAATGTAGAACTAACATAACGGTAGAGAGAGCATCTTGAGTCAGTTTTCTTTGTTTTTAAGGCAAGAAGTTTGAAGCAGCTAGAACCTGTAGCAAACATTCTGACGGCATTTACTGAGACTGGCAGTTTTCTGAGGCAGTATTGCATAGACTGTAAGCACTCGGATGCGCAAATGCTTTTTGTTAACACACTCTTTTAGCAAAAAGAGGAACATGAGCTTTAGGGGAACTGTGGTAATATAAATAAATAAACATTCATCATCATCATCATCATCATCATCAATCTTCCAGCAGTGTCCCACTGAAATTGTTTAAGAAGTAAAGACAGACTGCTGCTGACCTGATTAAGGATTTCCTTCTTTTTAAACTGGAAGTCACTTAAAGAAATTATTTTATAAGCCTACTGTGTCAAATGCAATCAAGTTGACTAGTAAATATTAGCATGTTTTTCTATCACTGGAATTTGCAGCAGAAGTAAGTATGCAGGATTCATGACATATTAAAAATTAAAAAAAAGTTTGGCTGGAGTTGCTTGAATAATTTGTCTATTATCCCAAAAGCTAGGTGTCAAGCTGCATCACTACTGAGATTTTAAGAGCAATCACCACCTCACATCAAAATCTGCATGTTGCTGGATCTCTGCTTTAAGTTATTTCTGTGTCCAAAAAGCAATGTACTGAAGTTCTCCACCCTCAAAGAATATTTATAACAAACAAGGATAGACAAAACCCTCAAGTACAGCATCCTGAATGCAGTAATCATTGTCTTGCCAGACTGGACAAACTAGCAATATAGCATTTCTTTGTTGGAGGAATAAAAAAATTATCTCTGCATTTGTGCTCGCTTTTACCAGTAGAGTTTCTCACTTATGACTGACAATTGCCTAAATTAAGATCTTGGTATGGACTTGTATTTGAGATGAAGGTCAGTTGCCACCAGCATCCTAAAACTCTGCCTGCATTATGCCTCAGAGCCCAAAATTCAGCCCCTTACCTAGGTGTCCCTGAGCTGTTTTGAAAACTTGGCCTTCATCCCAGCATGTTGAACTGTATTCTGATTCTCAGAGAAACTATACCACAAACTGTGCACAAAACCTGTTTGCACAACCTCCACCTCCTGAGCTTGTCTCAACGGCCATTTGCTGTTTCTTTTGCAAATTTGCACCTCATTTCAGGCTGATCTAGAACTAGGCAAAATTGAACACAGATTGAGAGCAAAATTTTATCTGAAAAAGTAGAGGGGGGAAAAAAAAGTTTTTTCAGCCATTAGTTTTCAACCACCTATTTTTTCATCCAACCACAATTCTGGCACTTCAGTGCTAGTTATATGTCATTACTGCAGGAAAGGTAAGGGAATGGTCAAGCTGCCTCCATGTCTGTTTTCCCAGTAAATGCTGCATCACATTCAAAGCTTGTCAATCCCTGTTCCTGAGCTGTAACCATGCAGCACATCCACTTGGATGGCAGATACACGTCCCTATTCCCTAGACCTGTGTCAGAGGGGTTCATATTTAATGTGTGCATGCTTGTGTGTGTGTGATAAGGGGGCAATGCTATTTCCCATTGCCCCACAAAATTAACTAAGGCCATTACCTGGCAAAATGTCACATAATTTCCAAACCAATACTCTTAAGCCCCACATCACACTGAAGATTACTTCAGTAAAGCACTTATCATTATGTGAGCTTGAAAGTTAGGTCTCCCATGAGGGAACATTCCTTGATATTAGCCCAACCATCTGACTAAGAAACGCTTCCTATAGTTTTAACATATGGATTACATTTGTACTGACAGTGAGTTTTCCTCTGGACTGGTCCCTGCCGCCTCCATACATGGTTATGCTTATTGCTTATGGGGCTCTTTTAAGCACCGCTGCCCTGAAATAAACTCCTACTATTCCTACAGGATTTCACGCCAGCCAATTTAAATATTTTAATAATGAGTAAAAAGTTTAAAATGAAGATAAAATATTGTGTCAAGCCACAGACGGTGCTGACAGTTCAGAAAGAAAATGCTTTCTTTGCAGCACCCATCAGCACATTTGTGACCATACTACATCTCTGGACTGTTCAGAGTTCCCAGTCTTCTCCTGTTTTTCCAAACCAAACCACTCAGCAAACGGACAGACCAATGAGACAGGCCAATGGCAACGTCTGCCACTGAAGGTCCTGCTGGAGCTGGAAAAACAGTGGCCTTGCCTACAGAGATGATATGCTGGCAGGGGCCATTGCAGTCACCACCAGAGGCTTTCTGGAGAGCTCCAGCTCTAGCTGGAGCTCAATGCCCCAGCTGGGCCAGCAGCAAGAGCAACCCTGTAGTTGCTCCGAAGATGGTGTCTACTTTGGAGTGCCACCTCCCATGGGAATGAGAGACTCTTTGGCACTGGTCTACCTGTGACAGCCTGGGGACATCGGCACCACAAAGCCTGTGGCCCCAGCCCAACAAGGAGTGCCTGATCCCCATTCTGCTTGTGAACTGTGACCAAGAAAGATGCAAGGCACCTTAAGAAATTTACTCCTGCTTTCAGAATTGTCCACAATTATTTGAGACTTCCCTCAGCTCTGGAGACACAATGCTGGACACCACTGAAGGTACCTACAAGCTTCACAGGTGACTGGCGCTCACCCAGAACAACACTTCTGAGAGCACTGGCATGGCTCCTTTGCTCATGCAAAAAACGTGGTACCACAGGCTCTGTTACATCTCCAAACTTTCTTCTGGCCCTTTTTCTTTTCTTTCAGTAAAGATAAAAAGCAGCTAACAGAGTTCCCTGACATCTACCACATCCTGGCAGAAGGAAATGCTTCAGATTTCGTGGTGATTTGGGTTTCTTAGTGCCAGTCACTGTTTCTGATTTTATTTATTTAATAGCTATCTAAAAACTAGAAACTTAGCAGCATATTTTGTACCTGATTTGGCTGATAATGCCTTTTTTTAAGCCCGTTTCCTGCTTTAGGGTAGCATGGTTACAAAAAGAGCTGCGTTTACTCCATTAAGAGAAGACAGTGCATTAAGCCAAACAAGAAAAAACAAATGCTAAAAGGGGAAAAAAAAATTAAACTAACAGCAAACTGATGAATAGATTAGTTCTATTTATTTTAATTTTCCTGTGCCCCTTTTTAGATAGTTTATTATTAACTAAAGTAAGTTCAGCTGTTCACAGAAATTAGAAAAATTATAGGAGAAAGCAAGTTAAATAAAATGAGCTGATACTTTTTTTTTTGTTGGATTCATTTGAGGGACTTTAGCCAAGGAGAACAAGAACAAAATACAGAATTGTATCTAATGAGAAATCTAACTAACAAAAATACTTTTAATGCAAAAGACAAATTAAAAAGGCCAAAAAAAGACATTGCTTCCTCTGTATAGTGATGTAACCTGTTTTAGTGAATACTGCCATGTCTTTTAGCTCAAGTCTAAACATTCAGTGCTGATAGAGAAGGGTACACTTTGCATTCCTTTCTCAATATGGTAAAGCTGTAACTTATACCTCTGACTTATCACAGCATTGGGAAACACATGTTTTCCCCTTATTTGGTAGCACAGAACATCTGGAAAGGAAAAAGGACATACTTCCCAATACCAACTGTGAGCAACCACCACAATAGGACCTGCCTACAAAAGCTGACTCTCCACCTCATTTGAGCAGGATAGAAAACAAAACTCAGACATATGTACGGCTGCAGAACATCTGAAACTCTGCAAGTATAGAGAGAAATGGTGCAAGAAAGGATGGAGGGACCTGCACACAGCATTCAGAAGAGCTCAGGGTTCAGCTGCCCACCTTGCTGCTGACACCCTGCAAGTCAGCACCTGCTTTTTCCAGTTTTTTAAGCAGCTCGTAACACTTCAAAATAAACAGTCAATGCATGGGTAACTATTTTAAAGTGGAAGGCAGAAGGAGAAATGTTGCCTTCACTGGAACATCCAAGGTCACAAAGCTGCAATGGCCTGTTACAACCACAGTGCTACCCAGGGGCTGCAGAGATGGCAATGCAGAGAAGGGAAGGGCCATGCTATCTTTTCCAGTATATAGGATAAAGTTGTAGGGTAGCTCAACAGCTGCATGGAGAAATGGACTTCACTGCCAAAAATAAGGAGAATAAGGCAGATTTTAGCTATCTCAGTACCAAACTGCCCCCCTAAAAGCTGTTTGGAGGCAGCTAAATACCATAAGTGCCAGGATTGCTGAACTTAAAGCTCAGAAATTTTATCAGAAATGTTCATTTCTGAGCAAGAGCAGGAAACTGAGGTTTGGCATCTCTGAGCAGCTCTGTAGTAATCTTCTTGTCTGGAAGCAAAACAGCTGCCCGTCCTGCCCAGGTGCTGCAGCAGCATCAGCTTCCCTCCAGAACATTGCAACAGCTCTTGCTCTTCTCAGATTGGACTGCAAATTCTCTGATACAGCATAAAAGGAAATCATCTAGTGGGAGAAGCAAACATTTGGTGGATAAAACTCTTAACAGTAAAAATAAAAGGATGAAGTATTTTCCTTCCTCAAAAAAATTTTCAGCCACACCTTCTAAAGAGATCCCTAATCGCTGCACCAGAACCCAAGGCAGTTCCATGTGGGACATGCAAACCATGGGGGAACTGGTAAAGAAGTATGTCTGAGCTGCTGAGTGCTTCCTCCTGCACATGCCAGCAGCTGGGAGCCGGTGCTGCCGCTGCAGCTGATGATGGCTTGAACATCAGCACATTTGGAAACTCCTGGTGAGAGCAGTGCCAGGAAGGAAAGTCTCTCAGGGTCCAGCCCACACCACAGCAGGGACATGATCCTCCCTTCTGACTGCTGCCATTGGCATCTGATCTCTGATCTCTGATCTTATCTCATTGGCATATTTTTGAATCTCCTTAGAATTCCAAGTTTTACTTGTTTCCAGTAGCAACGCTGGTCACACACATAGTTGGGGGGAGGGAAGTAAGGCTTAAGCTGTGCTATAAAGAGGAGACAACAGCTGGTAGAAGGCTGCTACCAGAGCTGGCCTTGCCATTCTGTGTGGACAACCTTCAGCTGGACACAAACAGTCAGCATGGTGCTATTCCTAACACTGCACAGCAACCACCCACCATCTTGTCAGGAGCAACTGGCAAGAGCCTTCCTGTCAGGACTTGCTTTGGAGCTGAAGAGCTCCAACACATGCCCTCACAGCAGTAGCATTTGCACAAGAGTCATGAAATGTTGCTACAAAAACTGATCACAAAGTGAAGTTAACATTTTGGTTCATTCCTGTCCCCTTAAACAGCAACTTTGCAGACACCAGTTTCTCCATGCAACTTGAAGAAGGAGGTATTTTTAATACACTTTTCTGAATGGAAAATTAAAATAGAGGGCTAAGTGAATTTTCCAGGACATGGGTCCAAGTAATGTCAGGCCCCAGAAGGGAAATTCCTTATAAAGTTACTTTGCAGAAAGTCACTGCTGCCCCTTCCTCCCCACACCCTGCAGACTTTGAATACATTTAGAAACACAACTGCAGAGTTCTGTTTTTTTCTGTTTTCTGTTTCTAGATACATATATACACGCACCATTTCTCATCATGTATTAATTAAGTCAATCTCTTTTCTTCAGATCCTCACTTGCTGAAAGACTGTTTTACAGAATGAAAAGCAAAGCCAAACAAAAATTTCTTTATGGGTGCTTTTGAAGAAAAGAGCTACAGAAATGTCTATCTGGCACAGGCAAGACAGAAGACAACAACCAAGGGAAAGCATTCAAGAATCTCTGAGGATGAAGCAATTCCTACTGTTTTGAACTGCACACATGAAGCCAGAGTTGGGCAACAAGCACTCCCTAGGAGGAGCTGCAGCAGGACATGCTGCACAGCCATACCACTGGTGATGGTATCACTTTCTTACTGTTTCTGGGGAACTTTATTGCAGGAAGCTGCTGTAAAGGGTTTACAATGTCATAGCAGCCACGATCTTGGAGAACCCCTGGGGAATATGACAGAAACAAATATGTCCCCTTGCCACAGAGAAGCATCATCGTAGTGTTAATGGCTCTGATGGTGCAACTGAGCTCACTTAAGGTGTACTGAGCTCACTGAGGTGTACAGCTGTAAGCCCTGTAACCAAATCCAGGCTTACAGCTATATACCTGAACTATGGGGAATTCATATGATCTCCTGTCTTTGATATCTGAACTTGTTATCATTAAAAATATATGTTCCAGTGCAATCAGACTGTGGTGGCTTGATTCAGGATTTGCTGTATGGAAAACCCACAGCCATCAAACTAGTCTAAGTGATCACAGCAGCATCTTTGGATAAAGACACCCAGGAATCACTTTTCCTCTCCTTAAGATGTTAAAGTAACAACTATAAAAACACTTCTAAATGTTCTAAAATGGGATGCCTCTTTAAATCCTTTTTAGCATTGTTTTTTTTAAATCTCATTTATATATTTCCATTTGCCAGCATTAGTGAGGTGTTCATTAAATTAAAAAAGAAAAAAAGGCAAGAAAATCCCACATGAAGAGACATTTTCATTATGAAAAACAAACAAGCCAAGGAAAATATCAACCACAGTAAGGCATGTCCACAGTTTGAAACACATCCCTTCAAAGAAACAAATTGCTGACTACAAAAACACTTTAGTGACATAAACATTACAAAGAAGAAAGCCTTTTATTCTTTGTCACACAGCATAATAAAATGAATATTGAGATGACACAGGAAAAGAGGAGTTAGTAATTCATTGTAAAATGCCATCATAAGACAGAAAACCTGCTTCTTACATTACCCCAGGGTAACAAATTTTAAGGGTTGATTTTCTTCTTCTAATATGGATAGCACAATATGGTGCCTTGGTTTGCTCTTTTCTGGGCAGGTTGATGCTAATCACATAGCACAGGCATTCATGGAAATGTTGTACTCTGCCACTGATTGAAATATATGCCAGTTGCATGCCATTAATAATACTCTCAAACCAAATAACAGACATTAAAGGGAAAATGGCAGGTATAATTTCCTGAATTTCTCCAACAGAACCATAAATGCCATGGTTTAACACCTCTAGCTTAATTTAGGCAGCATATAAAACATTTTCAGGCAGATACACGTATTTTTATGCACATGCAGATGTTTATTTTGGGAAAAGATGTTTATTTTAGAAATGCAGTAAGTGCATTTGACACAATCTCCTTTTCAGTTATGATAAGCATTGCATTCAAAGATCCCTGATAATGTTGTGATCATTCTTCCCAAAGCAGATGAATCATAGATGCTAGAGATTAGCAAGGCAAGTCAAATCACCAACACCTACCACTCTTCTCCATACCAAATAGTTATTGCTACAGCACAGGACTGTGAACCACATGAATCACAAGCAATGCCCATCACAGAAGCAAAACAAACATTCCTGTCACTCTGTGCCATCCTGTTTGATCTCACTGGAACACAAGAGCAATGCAAGGTCAGGCAGGGGCAAGAGCTGGAGAGAAAGATTGCTGTGCAATGCTGGGACACCCAGCAGGGTACGGCATTAGAGGTACACTACGTTTCTCTGCCTGTTTTCTGATCTCACATGACTGAAATCACAGCCAATTCAGAAATGGATGATATCCTAGGTCAGCACTAAACCAGTGCCTCAGCATGGTACCAGGGGCCACTCGTCCGCTGGACGTCTAGCTCCTAGTTTAAGTCAGAAGAATTTTCCACCACCTGTGATCATTAAAGATTCCCTCCTGCTTCTGTCAGGGGAGAGTTAACCCTCCTGACCTGGCCAGGTGATTACTTTTTACCTATTTAATTTCCACCTGGAGTTTCAGTTTCCTTACTTTCTAACGCAAATTACTCTGTGTTTCTAAAGGGCCCTGTAAGTCACATTTCTGGAAGTGATCCCTGAAGAAAGCAATAGACCCTTTGGGAGTGGAATGTACAGAATTACTGAACAATTAAAAGTGACTCATGGAAGAATATGAAAAATTATTCTTGGGAGTACATGCTGTAAAACCCTGATTATTTCCAGGGTCCATAAAGCCAATTCTGAATCTATAATGGATAAAGGAAGCACCATGCAATATGCCAAATGGATCAACAGTGAAGGAATGCCAAACGCTCCTCTCCAACTCAATAATTCAGCGTCACTGCAGTTTCAGTGCTTTCAGATGCTTTACACTCATTTCACACCGGGCAAACTAGGAACTTTCAGGTCTCACCAGCCTGTCTCCCTGCTCTTAAGCCAAAGAACAAAGAAAACACTTCCTAGACAAATTACAGTACAGTCAATGATAGTCCCCTTGCAACTGTGTGAAAGTAAATGTTGTAGTACTTCGTGCATATATCTGCCTGAGGTTTGATCCAACCCATTTTTTCACCATGAAACTGGAATTCACAGAAATACAAGATGAAATTTATTTCATTTTAATGTAACATCTTCTTTTTTTTCCCTTTCCTTTTTTGTCTACAGTGATTTGAAAGCGAGCGCAGCTTGGTCAAAAGGTTGGCAAGACAGCAAGCCCTGCCTGAACTGCAAACTAGTCCAAATCCTTAAGTTGTGTTTGTCCCAGCTCTCATCCAGACGTGTTACACACTGCTCAAAACAAACTCTACAGAATCTGGGTGATTTTGACTCTGTTGTTTGTGCTCTTCTTCAATAAACAAGAAACAGTGAAGATAGCTATTAACTGTTCTGTGATACGAATCCTATGGGAGAGGAGAGACTCAAGCCAGAAAATCAAAGAAGCTGAACTCATTTCCATTTGTAAAGAGCTGCTTTACTGTCTGTCTGCAAATAAATCTCCTCAGTAAATAGCTCCAAGGTTGAACTAGAGAATATTGTATGGATCAAAGAATTCATGTCTTCCTGTGTAAAGTGAACAGGCCGCAAGCTCACTTGTTTGTCTAAAGCAATTAGGGTTGGTATGAAAAGGAGGGGGCAGGGACAAATAAACTGCAGCTGATTTTACTTTTCAAAATATTTTCGGAGGAGGGGGGGTTCAAATTAATAACTGTTCAGGGCCCAAAACAGTCTAATCTTTGTCAATTGGTGCCAAATTATGCAAGGTGCTGCCAATTCTGGTTGTCTAACAAATCACTACCAGTGTACATCCAGGCTGAAGCCTGATTGATTCTGGTCATTATTTGGGCTGATCTCATTTGCACACATGGAACCAATATGCAGTCCAGATGTTCATTTGCAGCGAACCACTGAGTGAAACTACTCATCTACACGCAACTTTAATCCTGCAGCACAGCACCACAGCTCCATCACTTCTCCTCACCAGTGCAGGGATTCATCCAGTACAAAAATCTATAAAACATTCTGCTAATATTTCTGTCAGCTGAATGACTTTTACAGTACTATATAAAGCTGACAGATAATGCATGCCAGTCCTAATTTGAGATAAACTTTTCTTTTGGGACTTTAACCATTGAACAAGCAAACAGATTGAGCAGTAACATTTATTACAATGCATAAATCACTTCCCTGCAACTACTATGGGTCTTGCCTGAGGGCAAAACTTCTGAGTAGCCCATGAATTCTAATATACTGGATAAATTACTAAATTGTATTGTCACTCTGCCATTTGCTTATCAAAAGCAAATTCATAAAGCTTTTCAAAAGTAATTTGACAACCTTTTTTTTTTACCATGCGCAGCCTTTATAAATATGTAATAGCAACATTTTTTTCCAGGGCTTATAATAATAATTTTATAGTGTTTTCTCCTGTGTTAAGTGAAAGCACCTATTAATTCTTCATAAATATCAGGGTATTTGTACTTCATTGCACCAGTATTTTCTGAAGACCACTGTCCTATCTCCACAACTGTTCTTGCTTCTAACTTAAGCTTACATATATGTAGAAAGGCTTTATAAACCCACATGTCACAGCAATATAAGGGAGGTGAACTTAGAGGGAACTCTCTGAATCTGAGTTTCAGACAGACGAGGGCCCTTTTATATTACCAGATCCATTGCAAAAGATCCTTCAAGTGTCTAAATGAAACTGGTAAAGGAGAATCTGGTGCTTTATTTTTACAATGATTATGGGATTAGCGAGCAAAGAAGTAACATTTAAGTACTTTTGTAAATGCAATCTAAGGTGGGGTAGTTTAAAATTCTCACCTTACAAATGACCTGAAACAACTACTGTAAATGGTGAATCATTCTTTAAAATTGCTCAACCACTCTTTAACCTAAAATCCAAATTCTGTATTGGAAAGTAACACCAATTCCTTCTTTACAAGTAATCAATAAAGTGATTGTCACTGTCTCTTCTTTATATTTGTTTATGCTTTCTAGGCAAATCCATTTATGTTTCAGGTCCTAAACTTGGATTTTTATTTCTTTTTTTTTGTTAATTTAAAAAAGAAAAGGTTTTTCCTCACAATGATGATTTCATCTGTTTCCTCTCGCTTTTCTGCCATTTTGGCCTCAGTGGAGTCCTTTTAATTGCATTTAGCTTTATCCTGGATTGTACGAGCCCATTCCCAAGGATGTCTGGTTTTCATCAGGTAATGACCATTAATTCTGGCTGCATTTCCTTCTAAATCTTGTTGAATGGCATAAGAAACAGAAGCCCTATGTGTTTTCTTGTGTATCCTATTGTTTTGGAAATCACAATTTTCTCTGAGCTTCGGCTGCAGGTTGTTTCACCTAAAGGCACAGAGATGGCCTTCACACCAGAGAATCCTGCTTCTCATTCCTCACAGTTTGTTCTTTGTAACTATTGATCTCGTCTCTGCTGTTCTCATACACACTTCGTTCAGAGCTCCAGATCATTTCCCAGTATTTGCATCTGTAGCTGCTCCCTGCATCACTTACAGGAATGTAGAAGCACAGCTTATGGTACCACACAGGTCCTCCTTTGGGCCCTACAAAGTCAACCTCAAAAGACTCTGTAGTTCAAATAATATTTATAGGCTTTCAGTTCTAGGCTAAAGTCTTGCTATGGTGAGTTCATGTAATCCAGTAACAGGTAATAAAGGAAACATAACAGCAGAACACATCTTAGTAAATGTAGTCTCACTGTCTGCAATTTATCCCATGGATGTGTGTGTGTGTATATATATATATATATATATATATATATATATATATATATATGTATTTATGTATGTCAAAGAATCAACTTTATCTTCCAATATAGCCAGAAGTGATTTTAATGTCTTAAATTACATATTTGCTTTTGTTAAATAATGCCATAATGATAGAGAGCCCCATAAACATGAAGATCTAAGGTTTGGGTTTTTTTTAAAGTTAATATTGTAGCAGTACTCAGTGCTTGATTTGCAGAAGACCAAAATATAAACCCCAATTTTTACCACAAAGGATGACAATAATTTCTTTTCCGTTACAGCTGGACAATAAACTAAATAAAATCTCTGGAAAGTACAGGTCATAATAATGGATCTGATCAACACAGAAAATTCAGGAACATGGATTCTGTTAATTGGACACAATTTTCCATTATTACTGCAGTTACATCACTTTACCATGCTTACCAACCAAGTTTAAATCCCCTAAACAATATTTTACTTGAGATGCACTCTTCAAATCCTCCCACAGGTCTACATATCTTCCTCAGGGCACGGGCAGATTTCAGCTGCCAGTGGGGGCATGCCCCTGACAGTGCCAGGCAGAGGCTTTTCTCCCTCCCAACCCTCACTCTCCCACCATTTTATTACCAAAAGGAGAAAAACCCTAAGATTTCTGTCTGTCCCTAGCTGTTGCTGTACTTCAGTAATCTTTGTTTGAATCCTACTGTGGAGACACCTCCTCTTCACATGCTTCTGATTTTGATAAGCATTCAGAATCACACAGAAGTGTTACCAAGTCAAGTTCACTGGATTACCTTTGACTTGGTCATGAATGATCTGTACATGCCAAGAACCCAAGATCACTTCTTAACCTCCGATTTGAAAACACTTTCCCCTATAATCTGCAAAGTTCCTGCTACTGAAAAGCAGGAGTTGAAAAGCTCTGAATTCCAAATTCTTACATCAGCAAGAGTGTGTGCTAGACTGAATTACTGTATTACTAAACATATAAGGTTCCATTATTTTTATTATTTTGAGGAAGAAATAAACATCTACAGCTATTTATAAAGTAAAACATATGCAAAAATACATCTTCTCAGAAAATTTTTTTAAGAAAAAGAAATTAAGATTTATCTGTGCATGTTGTATGCCCTCCTCCCTTTTTCTCCCTTCTATGTTTTAACGTCACTCTGCAGGTTCCTATATTGATATACACAACTAAAGAGTTAAGCAAACATAACCTCGAAGGTGTCTACTTGCACTGACAACCATGGGTGGATTACAAGCGAAGCTTGAATCAGAGCCTGCCCATTACAGCAAGAGAAAGTACTTTGCTGCAAGAAGTGGTACAGGACACTCACTGTACCAACATGTCTATTGAAAATATCCTTTGAGTTTTAGGTTGCTTTTGCAGCCACGACTTTTAATAGAAGGGACTGAAGCTGGTGCGTGAAGCTCACTTAACTAAAAGAACAGTCAAATGTTTGATATAAATTCTATCACATTTTCCTTCCACCTCTGCTGGAGTTTGTATAACATTAAGATGGAATTTAGTAATCTTAATTAAAGTTTAAAGCTGCATTTGCCAAGCAGCAAATGTTCAGGATCTCAAAGAATGAGATTTTTAATAAGCAAATCTTCTAAGAAAACATTAACCTATAACAGAGAAATAAATAACAAACAGAGGACAGGGTATTCTTTTTACATAGGCTTTTTTATCTGGTCATTACATGAAGGGATCTTGTCCTCTTTTTAATGGGGAAAAAGAGCATTAACAGAATGCTCAGTCACTTTCTTCAGTCATTTGGCAGCTCAGGCTTTTCTCCAGCAATGAGTAATCTGCTGCTTCTAACCCTTAAATTGCAAAGAAAGTTTCCTGGGAGTTAGTCTCCTGGGTTCAACAAAATACTTCCAATTTCTTCAGATGACAGCATCCCCAGCTGTCAACTTCTTCCTGTGAAGAAGGTTTTTTATTAGGCTTGAAATTCCCTTCCATTAAGTCATACACTAAAGTCTGACCATGGCTGTACTTAGTTAATTCCACATCCACTTTGGGCTTCCTCTACCAGTCATTCACTCAACTGGACTTGCTCTACTGCCAGTCATTTTTTCAACTTCTCAGTTTTAGATCTTTCTTTTTCTTTTTTTTTTTTTTTTTTAGATCTTTCTATCTTGACTCTTTTTATGAACTTTAGTTATCAGAAATGCTGTTTCAGACATAGAGGTTATGATGCTTTATTATACAGCAGAGTTAAATTCTTGACTTCTGATTCTGCAACTACACAACATCCAAGCAGAAGTAAACCTGTCTTTCTAAACTCTTAACTGATTTTCCTTGGGTTAAATGCAGAGCCACACTTTGATGGATTAGCTGCCCCCTTTTGCTGAGTTTTTCTTCCTCTCTGTGGTAAATTAAGTGTAATGTTAATACATATCTCAATTAATATGACATTCTTAGCTTTGATAACTAACTAATTTTTAATTAGATTGTTATGTAAAAGCACTTCATGTATTTCTGTAAGTGACACCTACGCTGGCAGATTTAAAAAGTGTCTGTTACGATGTCAAAGTTTAATTAGCTTTCACTGCAAATAAAAGACATATTAACTTACAGTTTGCTTAGAAAGCCATATAATACACGATCATTATTTTTCCAAAGGTGAAGCCACTAATTTTTTAATATGGGATTTTTTTCTCATTTACTTCATACAAACTCCTTAACTCCTTATACATACTGTAAATCACTTCTCATGCCTTTGACCTCATTACAAATCAAAGTCCTATTTCCAGTGTTAATGAAAAGAACATTTATATATAATTTCTAAAGCAAATCTCTTCTGTGAAAGCCAACATTTATTGGAATTAACTTGCCATCAGTTTATGGCCTCTTGCACATTGCAGATGATAGGCTATCTCTGAAGGAATCATTATAGCAATAACAGAAGGCTTTAAATGCACTTTTCTCAGACTACATTATTTAATCCTTTTCTACAGTAAGAAATAATGATTTAATTCAGTAATTGCCATAGGTAGCCAATGGGAAATGTGTGCAGCGGGGTATATTAATTCAAAAAAGGTTTTTTTCCTATTTTCTATTTCATATGGGAAATGACACTGACAAAATGGAAATGGGACATAATTAATTCTCTGGGAATAGAAAGTTGGGTGACTTTGTAATATGCATGAACCCTTAAACCTACATTTATCATAGCACATATACCTGGTTTCTTTTGGAAAAGAACATACCAAACACAAAAGACATATTGCAGTTTCAACAATATAAGTGCAATTTTGCATAACTGAACTGCTCTGGATGAACTCAGCTAGTTTATGAACTAAGATTAAAATCTGGCCTGTAGACATTTTCATTTCATTGCATCTTTTGTAAAACTTAGACTGACACAGAAACAAACTGCTTTCATGTATATAAACCTCATATACACTATCTTTATGATCTATTATTCGAAGTTCACTCATTCTCTTAGATGTAAAGTCTGCGTCTCTGTATTTTCCGCAGTAGAAATATTCAGAATGAATTCTGATTCTGTTTCCTCGAGACAACTCTACAAAGGGCAATAGAAAGATACAGTTGGATTTCTACACTCACTTTAGTAACAGACATAATATTTTTTGGTTTTAAATCAAATGGATTATTCTTACTAAATGTTTCTTTTCTTTTTGTAATAACTGAAGTACCATCTTTCCCTCTGCACTGACATATTCAATTCAATGCTCATCAAAGCGAAAGAATTATGCAAGAGAAAAAACAAAACACAAACAAATTGAAAAAATACAATAATAGCTGTCTTCTAATAAATGAGGAGACCTTTTTCTAGATGCAAATACACTAGTGGGACAACTGTTCTCACTGCAAACTTTTCCCGTCAATGTTGTAATAAACTTTTAAACTTTTAGGTACCGTAAAAACTGATGTTGATAACATAAATACAATTTGCATAAGCCCAAAAATATCAAGAGAAAAAGAAACATATTTTGAAAATCTGCATTTTCTACGCTTTCATATTATATAAATGGTATTTTAATGACTACAGACTAATGTTCCACAGAACATGCATATTCACACTCATCTTTTTGCAGTATTCTGCTATTTACCTATGAGGTCAGACTTTTCGTGAAAGGTACATTAACTATGATTAACAGATGATAGAATAAATGGCCAAAGGAGTGTTACTGAATCTACTAAGTCAAGCAGTTGCTTACTATCACAAATAACTCATTTTGTTACAGTGCCTGTGACACTGACACTGCTAACATCTTGAGTTACACTATACCAACCCTTTCAACTACTGATGATCTTTTAATAGAGCATGAGACCAGATAAGGATCCCATAATGGTGCTGTGAGAACCACAGAAACCATCTGAAATGAAAAAGTAGCTATATGGCACCATCCAATATTCTTGAAACATTCTATTCAAAGTATTTTAAAATCTGCCTATAATAGAAGTACCCATTTTACAAGACCAGGTACCTGACCACACAAAACTCTGACAAGAGAACTAAATGGAATATTTTTTAAAATAGAGGCTGATTTGCATATGTCATGCAATACAAAGCAGTCAGGTCATTAAGTTGGGTCAAAGCTTCAGATCCTATTCTAAGAGCATGCCCCAAAAATGGAGGGAAGCATGGATCAAATGATTAATTTTAGAGAAGAAAGTATTCAAAATCCATAGATCTTAAAGGTTTTTTAAGCTGAGTCTGCAGCAAGCAATATGATAGCAATAAGTATTTTTTCTTCTACTCTTGATATCATTTTAAGTGTAGAAATTTAATACCTTCCAGCTGCACTGAAACTCGCACTCCACATTTTATACTAATGCAGTAGCACTGCATTTCCCATTTTTTGATTAAAGAATACAGCGTAAGACTAATTTGTTCTGTTTAAGCTCACTTAACATTTTATACAAGTCAGTAGCAGGGAAGAATTAACTTCATAAATTCACAGCCTCAAGTGATACTACTTTTATAATTAAGTTTCCTGATAAGATTTTTTTAAGTTTCGGAAACAATTCAGGAGAAAAAAAAAATCTTTCTCTTTTAGCTTCTTTACCAGAGTTTTTTTTCTAATAGCTCTAGTACTGTCTCCAGGTAAAATTTTCTTGCTTCCACTAAAATGAGGGCCATAAAGAAGGACCCAGTGCCTGCAGAAAGCTCTCATTAACTTTCCAGCCTGACTCCACTTTGTTAAGAGGGTTTGATTGTTCAACAGCCCTGGTTAAATATATATACTTGTATACAACTGTTGAACTCACCAGAAACTACAATAATAAAATCTGCATGGCAGAAACTACTGTCGAATTCCTTCCTATTTCTCTAGAATAACTCTATTGGAAACTCATGGATTTACCTGGTTTTAATAACAAGAATGAGACGAAATCAAACTGCCAAAGATTTTTTGTATTTTGCACACTAACGTGGATTACCCTTCAAAGTTCTTATTACCATTTAGATAGATATTCCGAGCTGCTGTTTTAGGTCAGCAAGTATTCAAATCCCTGGAACAGATTTGTGTTAATACATGCTGTGGACAGATGCAGCAGAAATGTATGTATTCTCTGAAAAGAAAAACAAAACCAAAAACATCCACTCCACCTTAATGGCATAGGAATGCTCTCTTGTGTGGAAAAGGCTTCAAGCTGCTTAAATTTCTCCTCACATTTAATACTTCCTTTCATCATCAGAAGACATCTAAGGTCCCTTCCAACCTAAGCCATTGTATGATTCTATAATTTTAAGATTTCACTTCAGCTGTCAATTTTTTATTACCATGATGTAAATGTAAATAAAAGAGGTGTAAACGTAAATAAAATGGCTACTTGCATTCTTGTTCCCTGAGGGTTTTTTACCTCTTTCTGTGGCTGCAATGTAGAGGGAGGGAAGTGGACCATCTGTACACTAGAGCTAAATCTTCACATAGTCCAACAGTTCTTTATTATTGCTATTATTATTAATATATTGTTTCTCCATTTGAACACTGCTAAAATGAAATGCCTATAGGCCTGAGAATACTCACTACTTCAAACCAGAAGAACATCAATGCATCAGAGGTAGGTAATGTAAATAAATGAACAGAAATAGCAAAATATATTCTGGCACTTGTATAAGTTACCTTATTGCAGGAAAAAACTAAACAACCATGATACTAAATACATAAGACTTTTTGAATCGAGCAGAATGAGAGTGATCATTTTCAGGAATAAAATTTAAAACCTTCACAGATAGGTTTGTTCCCAACTAATGCCATACTATATATTCTTATTACAGTATTGAACCCATTGCTGAAATCACTACCTGATTTCAAAACATTCTGTATTTCTAAAGTAGGAAGTTTTGGTAGAATCCACTTCCAGTTTCTCACACTGAGTCAAAATACATGTCTGAAAAAGTGACAGAGGCTGTGATACCCAGTAATAATACTGTATGCAAGCCAAGGTCAAAGCAATATAGAAAGTTAAATACATCAGCTGCCTGACATAAGCAAACCAAACCTTTGTTGATCCAGAGTACTTTCCTTGCATGTTTCATGATAAGCCATGGTTTACATAGTCATTTATTATGGTCATACTTATTTCCCATTTTTGACATCCTCCAGTCTGGTAGACACTGATATTTAAACCAGAGCAACCTTGCCAAATACAGCTGCTGTGTTATCTTCACAACACACTAAAAAGCATATCTGCTTTGTTCCAAAAGAATGCCTGTGTAGGCAACTGGATCAAAAAAAGCAAACATTGTTTTGCAGTGATTTAATGGCTATTGTTAGTAGCCAGAAGTAAAAAATATCACGTTTGCTCGCTTGCTTTGACTGACTGTGAATAAGGAAGATCAACACAAAACTTGATTCAACTGCTGGAGATGCCAAGGAGGATCTTCTACAGTTTACAGTAAGAGATGGCTAAGGCCATAATGAAGAGTCAAAACCAGGAGTAAATGCAGCTAGGCAAAGGAATGCTTTGATGGAAGGGATATGCCATAATCCCTCTTTCAAACTAACAATATTCCTCTTAGGCCAGCAACCTGTTTATGTGACTTCAGTTGCAGGGCACCTTATGGCTTCTTCTGCACAGTACTTTCAGACCAGCGGTAGCTGAAGCCTTTTACCCATAGCCACAGGAGATAAGATATAAAAAAAAATTATTCTTAAAATGTTTTTAGTATGAGAAAACTTTTCTCTCAGTACTAAATGTGACAGTAGTTTTGAACAAACAACTTAAGCCCTAAAGGTTACAGAACCACAAGATGTTTAATACAAAGAATACACGAATCCCATTTCAATGCAGAAGCTGGAATTAAAATTGTGTTTCAGTCATACAGCTTGCAAAGCAAGAACAACAAGATGCCTTTTGCTATTATATCCTTACAAATCATGGTCAAAGCTATAAGTGCTCTCTATGAACCTCCTCTTGTATTGCTAAAATATACACAGGTTTCTCCTCTTATTGCACGAGTCCTACATGTTGCATCTGTTAGCATTTCTCAGCCTCCAGAATATCATTTATGCCAACCAAATGCTCTCTGGTAAAGTTTTCAGAAAAGAGTGAAAAAGTAAGTTGATCCAATAACTGAAAGACCAGTTTAGGTAGCGTTAGAGATGGAGAGTTAACACAAAAGCCCTGGAACAATGAGAGAGCGCCGGAAGGTCCACGCGCTATTTAAACAGTGATAAAAACCTGGGGGTGTTCTTGTGTCTACAAATTAGATGAGGAAATGCTCCTAAATCACATACAGTACATGCAGGAAACACAGGAAATACTATGAATTCACTTAGCAGCACTAATGTCTTATATACCATTTTTAACCTGTGCAACCTCTGAACTACATGTATTTGCCTTATTTTTTTAAGTGAAATAAAATATGAAAGTAATTCCCCTTCCAAAAAGGTATGAGAAAAGAAAGAGAAAAAGACAGACAGATAGAAAGACAGAAGAGAGAAAGACAAGAAGACATCTGCAAAATAATCACACAGAAATCATATAAATCCAAATTAATAACCAGGCCAACTTAGGAAGCATCATCTAGCTGCCAGAAATAAATAAATGTACCTGGGGTGTGTGTCATGTAGGCATTTATCCCTTTTTATTTGATTTGTAGTAGCAAGTAATGAAGCCAAGCATGCATTTAGACAGTTTAAAGCAGATGGACAGCATACTCTGGAAAACAAGTTAATGGCAGAAGCAGGTGTATCTGCACAACTCCGAAGTTAAAATGGCCTCAACAATTAGAAAGAGTCACAGATGCAGCACTTTTAAATTTGGATCCTGTGCATGTATATATGCAAACATATTTATGCAGGTCCTATGCATAGGTTTTCTCTGGGAAAACAGGTTTTTTCCAGGAAGCAAATTAGCAAGGTATAAGCTGCAATATTGTTAAACAAAGCCTGCCTCTTTTTTCCCTCTATTTTTTTGGAAGCTGCTGAGTATCATTATGGCAAACCCACTTCTTCCCATTGCTGGTGCAAAAGCCATTGCCCGCAGCAAAGCTAATGCACAAGAGGAGACCCCAGTGACTTTGCTACACAACCCAACCACACTGCTCCTGAGAACAGCAGAGGCAGAGTGAGGGCAGAGTAAGAAGGGAAGGCCAGTTTCCACTTTAGTGTTTCCTACAAAATAAGGTAACATTCTCACATCATAGCTTAGCAAAGCTAGGATCCAAAATCACACAAAAAGCTCATTGCACTTGAGCCTAGTGAAAAAATCTCAGAAGCAAGTAAAGAGATTGAGCATATCTGTATTTTACACTTCTTTACAACAATATTTTTTAATTCAAACACTTGCTCAAGCCTAGATACCACCTAGAAGGCATGTATACAAGTCAGCCCTGATGCCTGAGCAGCACCAGGCAAGCTAAAATACAGGAAAACCTATAATCCTTTATTTACCTCATGGATACAGAGAGGAGTTCATGACCTCTCCTATACACAAGTTTACATTTAAGCATAAACCACCAAAGTGAAAAAAAATGATAAAACAGACAACTTTATACTAGTCAGAACAAAAAATATACGAAGTAAATAGAAGTTCAAATTCTTCCTGGTATAAAATTAAATAGATCATAAACTCCAGGCAAAAAAAAAAAAAAAAAAAAAAAAAAAATCCACAAAATATTTAAAAATTCAGTTAAGCAGTACTTAACATATATTACCATAATCAATCAATGCAAGCTTAGAAAATCACATACTAATCTCCATGGCTCACAGCTAAAATTAACCCTATTAATAAATAATAACAAACAAAATGCCTAAATCTAGATATTTTTAATTGCTTATAGAAGCCAATAAAGTACACATATTATCACACCAATAACTTTGTATTTCCTGAAGCAAATTCACAAAATATGTTTAATTATCTCTCATAGAGCAAAGTTTGAAAGCAGAAAGAGAAATGGTGTTCTAATTATCTCTTCTACAAATTTAAGCAAAACCAAATTTCACAGAAATATTTATTTCTCTCTGCAGTACTAGCCTTTGAGTGGTATGTCTATGAGGCCTCCAATTTACCAAATCTCTTGCTCTCAAGGTGGTCTCTGGGACTGTAGGGTTTTGCTCGCAGCCCGCTCCTGCATTTCAAACAGCATTTATGCAGTGGCTGCTGTGGGCCTCAGCCCTTCTTTGCCTTTGTGCTCCTCCCTCTCACCCTGCACTGCCTCTGCAGCCAGGCACCATCCACCACTCATGGGTCACATAGGTGACATTTCCTTTGGTTTCAGTTCTAAAAGGTGCTTTAACAGCTCCAGAGTACATTTAGATCCCAGAAGCTATGTCCTCTACCCCACATAACCCTGCCAGAAAAGCATGGCAGAAAAAAATGTTCCTTCCCTGTGTAGCTTCCACTGTAGCTGATACTGAAACCGTGACTATATTCAAATTCCTCATAACCAAGTTTTAGGTGCACATGCCTTACTACCTCTCATATTTCTAAGACAGTATTATCATAGAAGGTGCCAAGTGACTGCACTGCCTTTTTACTGAGGGATGTCTCTTGTTGCTATTAATAATATATTAGACAAGGTAGCACTGAAAATTTTTGAAAAGACAAAAGCTCTATTTGTTTCTGTCAGTTTATTACTTCTGAAACAGGAGCTATCACACAGATAAACAATTTCATAAACATGAAAGGAAAGACAATAAGGTACACAAGTTAGAAGAAAAGAGGGGTAAAAATCACACAATCATAGAAACATTTAGTCTGTAAAAGTCCTCTAGGATCATGAAGTCCAGCCATTAATCTAGAACTGCCTGGTCCACCACTAAATCATAGAATTAGGAATGGTTTGGGTTGGATGGGCCTTAAAGACCATCCAGTTCCAATCCCCCTCTGCCATGAGCAGGGACACCTTTTACTAGGCCAGGTTGCTCAGAGCCCCATCCAACCTGGCCTTTAACACCTCTGGGGATCGGGCATCCACAGCTCCACTGGGCAACCTGTGCCAGTGCCTCAACATCCTTATAGTCTTATTACAAAAAGAATCTTAACCTCACCTTAAAGTAAGAGAAGAGTGCTCCCAAAAGCAGAAGCCCCACGTTAGGAAAAACCCTCAGCCATAGGGTTTTCCCTAACATGCCTTTATTCTGAAATGGAGACACACATCTGCCTGGTTTTTCTAGGTTTCTGAGATTCCTGAATAAGATATTCCCTACCAAGATACAATATAAACATGGACCTCCAAAATGGGTTGTGCTCTGTTTACTTCTTCTCCCATTAGTCAGTGCTAGAGATGGTGCATGGAAGCATTCAGCTCTCAGCACCATGTGAGCAGCAGCTGGGAAACAGCAAAGGAACTCCATATTCGTTGTCTTAATGTGATCATATCAAATTGTGGTGAGTGATTTCTTCCACCCCTGTCCCCAGTGTCATTTCTCAGTGTCCCATGGAATCACAGATGGCAGGCCAAAACATGCAGTCTGGTCATGTAGCCCATCCTATTGCAGCAGTGCAGCATTTTTCTTTACTCTTAATAATACGTGTAGCCAAGTCCACTTTTAAATACCCCTACTTATTCCTCTGTGAAAGTGAAAACTAAAATCAGCCCTGTTACTTATATGTAGAAGTACTCCTGATGTATTTATTTATGATATGCTCTTGTAGTAGACATCAGAAAAAAAAAAGAGGAGGAAATGGGTTTTGAAAACGTTTGGGACAGTTGTATATAGTATTATTACAATTAATTCTCATAAATTCCATCTGCCACACCACGGGTTTGTTACCAGGAAACCATTTAAAAAGGGTTCTGAGAGAGAAAGAAATTATAATATCCCCTTCCTCTGTTTCTCACACTTCTCAATCTGCCTTTCACAAAAAAATAGAGTTATGTGAGCTTTTCCATGCAGAGAGCTTACCCTGGGTTTTATGTGAAGTACTGTGCAGATTAGAGGAAATGCTACATGCTTCTAACACAAAGTTAGGTTTTTCCATCTGAATGATACAATAGTCAGTTCTATGCTTGCTATAACAGAAAAAAAAAACATTTGTATCATCCTATAAATCCAAAAGATGGAAATGAAAAGCAACATTTTGTCTGTGCCTCAGTCTTGTAATTTCGAGGCAGGACAGACTTAAAAGAGACCCTTCTCCTTAAGCCCTAAAAGATAGTTGAGGGACAAATAGGTTCATATAGGTGTCATGGAAGTGGATGAGTAGAAGATGTACAAAAATGGGACAAATCACAAATATCTATGATAAAGTATAGCACATTTCTGCTTTTTGTCTTGGATGTATTGCTTCCATTTACATCTCCACCTTCTGTAGACTCTAGGTGTCTGACATGTACTGGAGAGAATCAGACACACCATCTGGCCCAGAGTGGAACCATCTTCTATAGGTGCCTACCTTCATCAGTTTATGATCAAGTGGACCCATTTAATTCACTGAAATTAAAGTTCTACCACTAAAATCAGAACGTTATTATTGGGCAAGATAAATTTCACCCTAAAGTGTTCCATAAGTGCCACAAAAAATTTAACTGCAGTTGTTTCCAATAAACTCAAAGGTCCTCTTTAAATATTTGTCAAGGACAAAACATCATGCAATGCAGCTCCTCACTGCACCTAGCTGCAGTCTTTTCTGCAAGCACTGTTGACATGGAGGTGGGAAAAGCAGGACCCACATGCATTTCTTCTTGTCATGAAGAAGATGGGTTAGGAAAAGAATATGTTGTAAGGAAGGTATGTAATATGGGCCACACCTGAAATGTGCTGAAGTGTTAGAAATAAATACTAATGAAGTCATAATCAGGCCTGCAAATTAACTTATATTTAGGTATTTTACAAATTATCAGTAAAGACAGAATTATGGCAATTCTAGTACATTTAAATAAGGATTATTTACATTTTTAAGTATTTAAGAAACACTTCTTTCAGTCAGTTATCTAAAAATATGTCTATTTCTTGAGGTTTTTTTCTACTTTATTGCCTAAAAGTTCCTACCAGAAATGTGAAATCAACCTCACTAAAGTCTCATCACAGCAAAAACTTTAAACTGAACTGAATGGAAACATTCTTAACTTAGGCGATCATACAAATTCACATTTCTAAACATTTTCCTTAAAACTCAAATAAGTCAGAGCTTCTGAAATGCCAGTGACCTTACATATGCTCCTAAACTACGTGCAAAGATCAAAACAATCAGATCTAATTATGGCAAAAAGAAATTATGCAAGAAAATCAGAGCGACTTCGTCAACTCCTGTTCCAACTGAAAACCTGGCCAGAAACATCAATAACACTAACATTCCTAACTGCAGGTTTCCATCACCTGGGCAACATGAGTAACTTGGTGCTAAATTTATGAGCAACAACTTTACATCAAACAGCCTGAGGAAGAGAATGAAATCATTGTTCAGCAGAACCATGAGCACTCAAAAAAAAAGGGCAGAGCAAAATCGAGCAACTTGTTAGAAGTCTATATCCCAGGATCACCCACCACTGGCAGGTTTGATGGGTTTTGGTGAACACTTGCAACCATCCTGGGCCAGGAGAAAGAACTTTACTTCCTGCTATTTTGCAACAATGAGAATTAAGTGGACATCAAGATAAACAAAATAAAGCCTGATTTGACAAAGGATCAGAGAAATTATGAAATACTGACCAAAATGTCAGCAAGAACATGGGTACTTGCCAGCATGACTAACAGGAAAGTTAAGACATTAGGAAGAATATGTAGCAGATTTTTTTTTCTGGGTTTGGGGTTTTTGTTGTTTCTTTTATTGCCTCCCCAAACCTGAAGAGAACTTCTGTGTACTTTTCTTGCATTTCAGACACTGCAGGGCCATTTTGGGATGCACCATTGCAGACAGTATGTCTGGCAGGAACACATCTGTGACCAGGTGCCCATTAAATCATTTCCTGAGCTCTTTTAAGCCTCTTCTGAGAGCCATCTGGAAGCACGCCAGTTCTGGTCTAAAATCTGCAAAGAACCACTGATTAATTGGGCTTTTGCTATTTCACTCTTGTAAGGAACTGTGCTCCTCTTACATTCTTATGGGACTCCTTGAGTAGTTTCGTTGGCAATTGCAGTAAATTTACCCCCATGTCTATATATTTGGTAAATTAGATGAAGTAACTAATGAACAGGAAAAATATTGCTCTAGCAGTGTAACAATGCATTGATTCCTTCTCACAATCATATTTTGGATTCACTATCTTATCTGATTAACTATCCAACATCCAAGTACACAAGTCTCAAAAATTCAATTATTTCCTCTTTACTTTTCATCAAGTAAGATCTTGCTATTTTTCTTTTGCTGCACCTAAATCTCATTTTAATATATGCAGGTGGCTAAATAAGGGGATGATGAATACTCAGTAGGATCTACTGGAGTAAAAGCAATCAGACATACACTCCTAAGCAGATATGCAACCTGGAGAATCAAGACCTGAGAAAGGTGGCACAGCACGACAGGCTTCACCAAGAAGGAGTGAACCTGCCCACAGCCCAGGGTGCCAACCTGGCACTGCCATCCCAGGCCAGAGGAACAAGAGCAACATTGCTAGTTTTGCATATGAACAGCTGAGATGCAATCAGATTTTATGTGTGCTGAATTAACTTACAGTTTAGAAAATGTGCTACTTCAGGGCACAAACGTGCAGCTCTTATTTTTGCATTTGAAAATCTACCCTTAAATCCCATACTATTGGACAAAAACTTGACAATTCTTTCAATTAAGAATGATGTATTAGATACACTCACTGGTCAGCAGTCAGTGAGTACCTGAAGAAAGAGCTGTTGGGCATCTTGGAAAGGAAGACCCTGACTTCTAATTCCAAGGGAGATAGATGTCAGAAAACTCCTAGCAATCTGAGCATCCAGCCTCCTACAAGCAAAATATTTTTATGCATCACCAAAAAGTGACTACAAAGATGTGGCAAATGTCACTGAGACTCTGGAACAGACTCCACTATGATTGTAGAAGGCCTCACAAGGCAAAGGAAAACAAGCCAATGTCTTCAGCTCCTCTGTGTGACAAGAACAAATCTTGTCAGCCTGACACAGCAGCCACTGAAAATCTGTCACAATGAAGGTTAGCAAGTATCTGAAATTACTGATCGATGGGATTCTTGCAATTGGACTTTTTTCAGATGTTCAGAATGCAAGACAAAATAATCTCTTTTAACACAAATACTATCAGAGCCCTGACCTGCCCTTTTACATTAAGAGTCCCACTGATCTGAAGTTTAAAAATTCTTCCAGGAGTAGAGCAGGGTTGACCAAGTCCACACAGCAGAGTTATGCTCTCAAACAGTGGCTGCCATATATAAGTAATATATCTTCCAAAGTCAATGGCATTCCATAGAGTATAATACACTGCTTTCCTAACAACTTATCACATAGAGTCTTGGAGAATGGCAAGTAGAAGAAGGTGGAACCTGTAGTAGTGTGTCTGCTCTCAGCTGTCTGTTAATCTCAGTCACAATAGAGCCAACAACAAAGAGCAGAGGGAGAGGAGTAACCCCGAGGGTTTTCTGTTACACACAGCAGCTTGCAAACCTGGCCTCCCTCTGAAATAAGCCTTGTGCCTGAAAACCAGTTCACCTCTATCGCATGATGAGCCCAGTCACACATGCAGGGATGCTCAGCTATTAAATATCAAAGGGATCTTTTTGTCTTGCTTTAGCTTGTTTGCAAAGCATGCTTATTCAAGGCAAGGACAGCTCAAAAGATCAGATGCAGAATTATCCAGTAAATGTAAAATGGAGCTTGTGGTGATTTTGCTACTCCTTAACATTGAAAGTCACATCACAGAGCAAAAAATAGTGCTTCAATTAAAAAAAAGTGCCGAACATTTCTATTAACTTTGGCTTTCTACCTGACTGGCGTCAGTGAGCTTCTGTGGCTGTAGAATGAATTTAGTATCACAGGAAAAGAAACCAGTGGTGGCATAACAAGCACAGCTTCTACTTACATGTGTATGGAGGTTCAGAGCTGGATGCTATACTTCTGGCTAGTTTTGTCAAGGCCAATGGAGCTCCAGCCATTTACACTATTCCGGCACTGCGCTAAAAAAAAATTTATCCACAGGGTGGTAGGAAAAACCCAACCTAAACAGTTATCTTTATTAGCTTTATTAGGAAAGGGGGGACAGCCCTTTCTTCCCCTAAGGCATTCCAAGAAACATGTCAGAAAGATTCAAATACATAGACAAAAAGAATAGAACAGCAATGTTACAACAAATAAGAAATGAGAGCTATCAGTAGAACAGATGCTAGTGATGACAAGGGGAAAAAAAGTACACTTTTACATTAATAGGAGTTGTTTATTTCTGGCAAGTGGCATCTGTGACTGAGTTGGTGCTTCCAGAATATGTTTAAAAGAAAAAATCCAAATAATGGTGTATGTCCACAATTATTCATAGAATCAAAGAACATCCTGAGTTGAGACTCACAAGAATCATCAAACTCCACATATATAGATAGGTATTTACAGTTACGTACACACGAAACCAACACACTCTATATTTTATTGTTGATATTTATTTTCAAATACATTTTGTATTTTCTTACAGTTTCTCATCCAAACTCACTGCAATTAATGGAAAAACTTCAATTGCTTTGAAGGGGCTTTGGGAGAGACTCTGAGAAACTATTGCAAAACATAATTTTTACCAATCTTCCTTCTGCATTTTTTTTTCTTTATAATCATCATTCAATTAATATTTTTATTTATTCATGAAATTGATCTTATCAATGCTGTTCTGTCCAGGCATGGGGACTACCTTATCTCCGTTTACTAAACTGAAATGAAAGGAAACCCTTGGGCATTTTTTCCCTCTTGCAGCTATGTTTTTTTCTTCAGTTTTGCTCTTTTTTCATTTGCTGTAAATAAAAAGGTCTCCAGAGGAACTTCCTGTATTCCCAGTTTTGAATAAGGCTAATCAGGTTCCCAGAGAAGAATCTTGCTTTTTATGTCTATCTGCAGATTCAACACTCTTCAGGGCTCTTCAACAAAAATATTTTAGATCTTTAGAACAAAAGTTCCTGACCACCAACTTTAGTTTTCTCTTAAATTTCTTTAGCCCACTTCTTATACGCAACTACTGTAGCAGCGCACAACAGGATATTGTGCAGAGTGCTTCGACATAGAGCTCTTAGATCCAAACAGAGAGTTCAGCTCTCTTTGATTACATTAACTTTTTTAATCCCAAAGGTTTTTGGTGAAGCATATGTTCTGCATCATTAAAATCAGATATTCTCACTTTGATCTTTAAGTTCTCTCAGTTGACTGCTTCTCCACACTCCAAACTATTTGAGCTTTTGAAGTTATCTCCTTGCTCCGTACAGAAAACCTGAGCCTTCAGCTAGATTTGATAGGGTTACAAGATAATAACCATATACTATTGCATTTACTTTTTACCTATTAAACTTTGCTTTACAAAAAATCGGAACCTTTGTCAGAAAAATCTTAAATGCAATAACTGTACACCAGAGAGAATTTTCTACGTAAAGTTAGATACCTAAGTTTGCTCAGTAAATCTAGGAGCATTCTGTTTCAATGTACACTATCTTTTACACTCAGTATTTATCAAAGTAACGTGGGTTTTTTCCTTTTCCTTTTCTTTCAAAGTCAACAAGAGCCTGGACAGGCAAAGATTGGAATCCTGTACGTTTAAAGTAGTTCAAATGGCACACAGTGAATGTCAGCAGCCAGACTGTCACACAAACACAAACTTTCCTCAGCATGGAAAGCCAGAGAACAATTGCAGAAGTTGAAGTGTGACATTACAGCAAGATTAATTAAAGAAGCTGGGCCAGCTGAAAACAGCCAAGAAGGCCATTTGTCACTGGACTACAACAGGGATTAAATGGCTTCCAAAAATAGCAGGACTACTGGTCCCATGACGCATCTCAGTGATTCTGAGAGGAAATACCTAGCCCAGCCAGAACGCCCAGCCTGGAGATGTGGTACATAAGCCATCCAAGCTCCCGATCCCACTGACTGGATGTTAAAAGCTTTGGCTGGAACTATTTGCTTCTCACATTTTACAAATAATAATAAGAGAAGAAAACTTTCAACCAGATGCAAAAAATGCCAGTTAAAATGAGAGCAAAAGGTAAATTCAAGATGAAATTACTAACACTGATTGAAAAAGACAATATTTGTGACTCCATGAAGGAGGAGGGTCACCCAGTCAGTTTCTTAAGACATTCTAACATGACACCAGAGGTGGAGGAGGTGTGATTGAATGTGAATGTTCATGAAATACAATACACATAGAGTGAGCAAGTATCGATTCATAAAGTGGAATAAAAGCCTCAATGTTTTTGATTAAATCAAGTAATTCTACATTAAAATTTACCAAATAGCATTTTATAAATGTGACATTTGTCAAGAATCAAGCATCAAATAAAATGCATTCCCTAGTATGTCCTGTCTGTGTGTATGAGTGACTATGTCTCTGTGTGTCTGTAAATAAAAAAACTACACATTCTATTTTAATTTTGGAAGTTATTTTCATTTCAAGCATTCTCTGCATGGGGCAAATGACTTCTGAAGATGAAAACATTTCCCACACATGCTTCACATCATGTAACAAGAGAAAGATCACTCCCAAATTCAATCTCTCATTCATGTCTTCCCAGCCCCCCTTTTTTTCCCCTGTTTCTTTTTCTCTTAAAGAAAAACAAGAAAGCAAGAAAGCAAGAGAGAAAGCAAGAAATCAAGTAAGAAGTGTTTGGCAAATCAACAACAGATATGTTTCAGAAAATGTCCAAGCCACACAATCCTAAACTTAATTCAGACTGAATCATATGAAAAGAGACATCTTGTGAAGAAACGTAATTTCTACATGCCATCTTTTTCCAATTACTTTCAGTAACAATTTAATGAGAGCTGTAAAATACAATGCATATCCACCGCTGCATGACTGTAGTACTCAACACTTCTGAAACTCAGGTATCCGAATTTACCAGCTTTCTGTAATGGTTGTTCATGCAAATACTTTAGCCTATGTATTCATATACAGTTATTTAGCATAACTGTATGCAAAGGACTAGTTCATCTGACGTTTACGTCTCTGATTCTGAAACTATATATGATGGTCCTATTTTGGCAGATGCTTAATAACTGAGACTCATTAAAATTGATGAAATTCTAAACTTAAAAAATTTCAGTAGAGTTGAGTGGCAGAAGCATTTAGTATGATAAAAGAAAATTATGTAAGCTTAATATAAATTTTTCTTGCCTGATTATATTTCCATTATATACTTCCTAGATTAAGCTAAATCTATACTATCCAATAAATATAATTATATGAAATGTTCATATAATAGACTAAAGAAAGTAACAATTAAAAGCCCATGATTTAGTTATTCCACATAACTCATCATTCTCAGAGAACAAAATATTGGATTAATTCATTTACTTTCAATCAAGCACTTGCAAGCACTCTTCTAGAGACAGACTGTATTTTCCATCTTTGTTTCACTTCCTATCTACTTCCATTAAAAAAAAAAAATCTTACCTAAAATTCCTATCTTGCTGTGGAACCTCGGAGTTGACCACATTAGAATAATTTCATAAACAGTATATAAAAGGATATTAAATAATTTAAAATATTATTAGCATGTTACTTCATGTACTTCATATAAATTTATAAAAATGATACAATACTTACTACAATATCTACTAAATATTTAACTTACATAAACTTTGTTTACATGAATTTTACTACATTTCTGCTCCTTTTCCCAGTAATATAGATGATAACTGTCTTCTGCATTTTCAAAACCAATCACCTGTGAAGGGTATTTCTTGTCTGTATGCATTGCAATATTGCTGCCCTCACTAAGAAAATGTATATATACACATGCTTTATTCTAGTAGTGCCTTCTCTTGCCTATATTGGTTTTAAAACAGCAGGGAAAGATTATATTCAACTAGGCAATAACAATGCAGCCTTGAAGATACAGGAGAAATTGCTTAGATGGTATCTGCACACAGATAAGGAGGAAACAGAAGAGGGATCTGGGAAGAGTCTGTTTCAGGGGCAGCCTTCCTACAGGTCAGAATAGTAAACTCATTGTCTTTGTAGAGCTTCCAGCTCAACAACATCCTACTATTTTACACTTTGAAGGAGGAGGAACCTTTATGCCATTAGACAGTTTCTGTAGTTCTGGAGAACAAATGCTATAAAATTAAAAGAAAACCAGAACCTGAGCCTGAGCCAGTGGCTATTGAAAGCCAGTGGAAGGGAATTCCATTGCCCTCAATGTCTTCTGCATGTACAGCGTTACTTATGAGCTGCACACATTAGCTGATCACTTGTTCTCAGCTTATCTTAATCCTATTTTACAAAGCTAATGTTCATCTTCTAATGACAATGTAATTGCTTGGTGCCTTATTTTCTAGTGGAAATGAACCACAAGCCATGTCACTGTGAACTGAGGGGAGTATTCCAGTGACTGGGAGGTTAAAAACTCCCGATCTGTAGAGAGGAAGAACTTGTTTAACTCTCTGGTACAAATTATTTCCAGGTGCTGATAATTATCACTCACAAAGCTTGATTTTCCGATTTCTACATCTAAATATATACTTGACAAGTTAAACTTTTCATCATGTGCAGCAGTCTCCTAAAGACTGAGAAGAAGGACAGGCTGCTGATGGTTGAAATCCATTTTACTTAAAATAGCAATACTTAATTACAAGTCTTGTTGTTTATTCCTTTCCAAAGTATTTCAAATATATCTTTTTCCCAAAATAAATAATATTGTATATTATTAAACAGGTAAGTATTATTGCATCTGCTCATGTACAGGAATTGTGAATAGCCATATAATTACTTGTGAAGGCTAAGAAACAACACAGAAAAAAAATGTCTATCAAAAGCTAATGTTTTCCATTATCTAGACTTCCTGAAGTTATCTTCCTGTACACACAGAATTTTGCTATTCATATGCAAAATTCACATGAGTGTGCATGTGTTAACAGAGACATGACATACAGAAAAGCAACAGATTGAAGCACTAGGTGTTTAAATGTATGTTCAAAATACACATGCAAGCCCTCACGTTTACATATTTTTGCCACTAACCAGACAAAAATTTATTCAAAAAAGGTAAAAATGGGGTCTAGCAAGCAAAAATCCAGAAGGAGCACCCTATAACCACACTAGTGATTCTTAAGTTGTTGCCAGTTTTAACTTTCTGTGCAGCTTTTTGCTATCTTTCAGGAGCCTGCTTTTTGCCCATCTGGCATCTGTGAAACTGATCAGTCAATTCATTTTGAAGCAACTCAGACATAAGTTTACTAAAGGTGACCCAGGAGACTTTATTAAAGTGAACTTCTAGCAAAAGCCATAAACATAAGTGTTTCCCATGCAGTATTAGAATTATACATAACATCATCATAAAGATCTGTACCAGTCATTCTTTTACTGTCTGCAAAATTGCAACTCCTGAAACCCTAGAAAAGGTCAACCTCATGATCTCCTGTGGCAGGATCATTCTAAAGGACATGCCTTAAATCAGGGAGATGTCTTTTTCCATTAAAGACTGCATCACAGGAGGGCGAAGGTGCTGTTTGTTTCCCCAACAGCAAACACCTGCAGACTCCTGGCTCTCAATACCTGCAACATTACTAATGATTAAATTAATAGTGGCAGGGCTTGAAATTGAGTCCACTTGATCTTAGGGTCTCACAGATTAAAGTATTAGTCCACTGAACCATGTTACTAGACTTCACCTTAATCTATTAGATACTTCCTTGTCTTTGTTCAGTAAGAATGGTAAGAAAAAAACAAAATAGTAGAAATCTTGGAAGAGTGAAAGTAAATATGCAGAAATTTCAACAGACAGCCTAGTCAAAGGATACTTAACATTGACTGTTTGCAAATTAAACTACACTGGGCTGTTCTAGGCCAGATCCTCAGCTTTTATAAATTAACAGACCTCCAAGGCTCTGCAATTTTCATTTGCAAGGATATGAAAAAATATTTTTTATTACTTTGATGCTTTCATGCTAGAATGAAAACTCTGGGAGAACTGCAAGGAAAACATTCAATTTCTAGCTGGCTAAAGTGATGCACAGGCAAATTAAATGACTCAGAATCACAAAACTGTTTGAAGACAGAAAAAAACATAAAATTATCACTCTTTCTGTTCTTCTGTTCCCACCATTAGTCTCATGGACCAGTGTACCTGGCATCTGAAGATGAAATATCATTTGTTAAACAACAGTTCAGGTACTAAGCATGGATGCACTCCATTATTCTATTTTGACCTGCATTTACCCAACCCAGTTCTAGAGATTCACTGATATACCCTTTCCAGGTACTTTGGTCACAGAGGAATGAGAAGCAATTTCAGAGCCCAGTTCAGACACCAGGTGAACACCCTTCCTTAAGAGCTCCACCATCATCATCATCACCATCACCCTTCTTTTCCTCACAGCAAGAAAAACCCAGACCAGCTGCACTGGTTAGATGCCTGTTACTGAAGAAACAATTCAAACCTATGTCTTTTACTCTATTAGGTGCCAGAAGTGAACACAACATTATGCAAAATGACAAAAAAACCTCTGCATCCTTATTTATACATAAAACTGTGGCCTGAGTTTCCAAGTTTACCAGAAGCCTCCATGAATACATAAACAAAGTCAGAGACCATGGGGGCTGAACAGCTTGCAGAGTGCAAGACAAATGCAAAGAAATCAGAGATACCATTAGAAGCACATACAACAAAAGAAATTCAATCCAGAAATACCCAGAAGCTTATTTCCTTCGTGTTTCACAGAGCATATTGCAAAACTGCAGCGAGTTGGCATGAATTTGTCAACTTAAGCTCTGGTAGGAAATGTCTAATAGTGGGAGATCACCCTTAAGATGGTAGAGGCAAAATGAACTAATATGAAAGGCAGGTGGTGAGTGGCAGCAGAAAGGGCTGCTGCCAGTAATTGATTTGGTCCCTTTCTTTCTTTCCTTTTTTCTTTCTTTCCTTTCTTTCTTTCTCTCTCTTCCTTTCTTTCTTTCTTTCTTTCTTTCTTTCTTTCTTTCTTTCTTTCTTTCTTTCTTTCTTTCTTTCTTTCTTTCTTTCTTTCTTTCTTTTTCTTTCTTTCTCTTTTTCTTTTTCTTTCTCTCGTTCTTTCTCTCGTTCTTTCTCTTTCTCTCTTTCTTTCCCTTCCTTCCTTCCTTCCTGCCTGCCTCTCTCTCACTACATCATAATGTACCCTCCAAGTCCCTCCTTAAATTGCATCCTGAGTACCATTCCTTGTTTGTATGACCTTTGCTCCAGCACAATCAGCCCCAGGGAGGAACACCCCCAGCGCCTGGCCTGGGGCTGCAGGGAACAAAGATACGCTGGAGTAACTCCCCATTTCTTTCCCATTGGATAAAACATTAAATTTTAAAATGCAAAGGAAACAAACAATGCTCTGTAGTACATGACATCACCGCATTTAATCAGCTCCAACATTTTTACATGTTCACTTAAGACTTAAAAAGGGAGAATTCACTTCACTTCCGATAACAGGCTCCTAAAGATTTACTTGTATACATTTAGTTTTTTTAGAGGATCACATTCCAGCACCATTTCTAAAGATATTCTTAACACAATTTAGCAAAAGCTCTGTAATCCAGTACTTATGACATGAGCTGTCAGGCATAAAGTATGCCAGAATCTCTTAAGTCCACACACAGCAGGACACAAACCTAGTAGCAACTGTACTGAATTACAACCAATAGGAGAAGTCACAGGTCACCGAAGCCACACAGAGTCCTGCTACAGCCAACAATGAAACTTAATGTACTTTCCATGTCCAGAACCATCCGCTATAGAGCTTCTGTAAAACAGATTAATGATAATAGCGGCAGAAACTAGGAAAAAAATGCAAGAAATGGAAGCCTGGCCAATATTCCATTTGTAATTTGTCACACTATCACACAATAAGACTTCAGGAAGAATGTGTTACCAATTTACAATTCAAATAAGCTTCCTTGAATTTTTAAAAGAATGGACTGTACACATCAGTCAGTATGACAAAAAAATGCCCTGTCAGATTAATTTTAAATGCACTTTTTATTTGCTACTGTTAACTAATCCCTATAATTATTTCTGATTTTTAAAAGAGGCGTGAATTATAAATAAATGCAACTCCTGAACCCCAACTTGAATGGGACTCGTTTCTGTGTAAACCCAACAGTATTCCCTAATTTTCCCTAATTTACAATATTCTGACTTCACCCTAGCTAGTTAAAGGACAATTATTTTAATTTCTTTTTTTTTTTTTTTAGAGATAAAAAAAATCTCAATATATAAGCAGCAAAAGGAGCACATTTTTTTAGAGCTTTACATAGAGTCTATTTAGGCAATAATTATTTTTTTTTATTTGCTTCAAAGGCATATTGATCAGGCAAGCATTAGGAAAAAAAAGAAAATGTTTCCTTTTGTAAAACACTGTTTACCAATAGGTGATGAAATTCCTCCTGGCTGTGAAATTCAGCAGATGGACTATCAGGGGGATGCATTTGGCCTACTGCAGACTAGACACTGTTTCTGTCAGAAGGTGCAGTGCTTTGATGATGCAGAAAATAAAGCCCATGCTGTTTCTATGTTCTATTACAAGGAAAGCCGTTAAGATGGTAGTTAAATGGTCAAGGCCTAAAATTAGACTTGTCACAAAAGCCAGTGGAAAAAAATAGTATTTAAACAATTGTTTAATAAAACAAAAGTTACTCTGAGTTTCTGAAAAATAAAGCAAAAGGTCACAGAGCAGAAAAATCCTTTCAGTACCTGAACACCCACCTAGTTTTAACCATGAGAAGTCAGTGGCTTCAGTGTCATGGAAGATACTAAGAGAGCAGGTGGGTAGTCCCAACACAAGTTAAATAATCATTACGTTCACTTATAGCATCTGCTAGGAAAAGCAGAAGCGGATTGTATCTTTTTTAGACCAACTTCATGTACTCCTACTTCCTGTAGGAGTATAGTACTTTTGCAGAGGGCTCACTGCAAAAGGTCACTACTTACCTGGCAACATGGCTCTTTTCACTTAATTGGGTGTGGTACCCTAAGTCATGCATGCTATTTAGAGAAAAATGTTAATTTTTTCAGTGTCTTTAGGCAAGGCTACTTACTAAGGGGCATAACAAGGCATTAAAAACCAAAAGAGTCAACTGGCAGTAAAATGAACAACAGGTAGTAATTCATTAGCCTATTTAAACTCGGAGTTGTTTTGCTTCAAATCAAATTTCCCATGACTTTGACACTTCTTTGGAAATAAGTTTCCTTTTTTTTAAGTCTTCAGTTAACATTGATTTACACTTATGTACAGTTTATAGTAGGAAAAACCTCCAAGTGTGTCTTATGCAATCCCTGAATAGAAACAGAGGAGATTTACACACAGGGGAAAGTTTTATTGAATCAAAATGTAGAATATCCTATATATTTTCCAAGATAGGATTAGTAACTAGGAACTCTGAAGTGCCAGTCCTGATACTGATTATATTCTGTATACATTGGCAGGTCCCATAACCTTTTTATCTCTGATTGTAAAATGAGGATATTACTTATCAGCCTCACAGAAATGTTGTGAGGATTAGTTAAAGCTAGGAAAAGGACATACAGTGCTTTACTAAGTAAAATCCATCAAAAACACATGCAGAGTAAATGGCACCATGTAATTTGACCTGGAATTTAATTCAGTTATAGCCTATGATAGTCAAAGTCTTTTGGATGAACAAAAGTCCACTTACATTTCAACCAAAACTGGAACTAAACCTAAAATGGATTTTCAGTAGAGGTTCAAAAAGAAGCAGTTATTTTCAAGGGTTGTTCTATTATCTGTGTCTTTCTCTCTAATTTCTAGTTCTAACTTGTGATCAGGAGCAGCTCCGATACCTCTCCTTGTCAGAAATCTTGTTCTTGAAGTTATTTCTGGCACATCCTGCAGGTTCAAGGGAGGTTTGGGTAGCTTAGCTAAGTGTCTCAACTTTGGGCTACCTCTGCAAAATCAGGCAAAACTCATGGCCTTTGCCAATCCCTTATTTTAATGCCTTTATGCTTACCAGTACAGAAGAAAATTGTCTTCATTTTAATTGAAAATGTTAAAAGCAAAGTGAGTACAAGAATATGAGAACTGCAACTCCCTGAGGTGACATTCAAGTGGAGACTGAAAGAGGGTGGAGTTCTTAATCCTAAAATTAGGTTTGTAATAGCTCCAGTGCATACCACGTGGAAATGTATAGTTTTTCGAATACACTAATGTAGCAGATGAAGTGCACAGTTATTATTTCAGGGCTACAGAGTTTATCACTATCCAGTGAAACATGAAGGTCAGCTTATTTACTGGTCCAAATGCTGTTTTCTGCAATGTTTTTACTCAAAAGTTTTGTTTCCTTGAGGCAGTGAGATGATCAAGGAGAAACTGGCACTCAGGCTTGTAAATGACAGCAGCTTTGCTACCTGATCTGAAAATCACTCCTTTAATAGAGCCAAGTCAGAATCAAGGTGAGATTTGTGCTGTTTCTGTAACCAGGGACAGTTCTGACTCTTCAAGACCTCTAATTTAATGCTATCACTGCAGGGAAAACACATGAAGCTTTTTTTTTTGTGCCCTTCTCTATGAGGTTTTAGAAACACCATCTCTAAAACACAATTTTAAAATTTTTAGCTCTTTGTTACAAACATAAGTCTTATAAACAAACTAGACTTAGATGTGCAGCCAATTTCACCAACACAGTCTACAGCTGGAATTTTTGATCCTTTGCAGATAAGGAAACTTCCTCAACTTCAGTTCAGTAGAGCTAATATGTCATCCAACACCACTGCACTCAGTAAAACAGTGGTGAGTTTTTCTTTTACATTGTTTTCTATCATAACTGATACATCAGTATGAAAATAAAAACCATTACTTTTTTTTTCAGATATAGACTCAGTTCCTCCAGCAACTTACAGAAGTTTGGTTCTCATACAAGTTGATAGGACCTTACGGAGGAAGAGGTCATGCAGTTCATTCACAGAAGAGGACTAACTGTGCCATTTGCAGTTCCCACTTGGGCAATTTGAGGAGTATGTTTTCATGAGCTGTGTTTCTCAAATGATGACATATTGAAAAGTAGCCAAGCCCAGTGAAAGGTGTAGTTATTGACTGAAAGACTAATTTGATTACTCAGTGCGAAAACCAGACAAATGTAAAAAACCTGAAAATCCGCAGAGAAGGAAAAGTAAACTTATCTTGGTATATGTTCCAAAACAAGTCTCCAAATAAATCTATTGCAATGTGAAGTATAAATGTGACCTGTATTAACTTACTTTCAAGTTATCTTTTGTTTAAATATGAGTTTTCATATTTAATGTATTTGGTCGCTCACTTTGCTGGTCCATTCTTCTTTTTTCCTCTCTTGGCAGATCCCAGTTGGGATCTCCAGGATGTAGTCTGAATGTGTCATAACCATCCAGTTCCTTCCTGCTAATGCCTCTTAGCATTTTACTCTCCTTTCTGACTCCACAGTTTTCACCTATTTGCCTTATTCTTGTCCCACCATTTCCCTCATCCTTCCTCAGTACACTTCTCTTCTGTTTCCTTTCTTATCAACTGTATCTATTTACATGCTGGGGTTGAAATTTTCCTGTGGGCTGAATGAACTGTTTGCTGTGCTGCTCTGATTATGAAGTACAACAGACAACAATACCAATAAAGCTAAGATAGGGTAATTCAAGTCTGTTGAAGAAAAACTAACAACAACAGAACACAATGGAATAATCATTCTCTTAACTCAATGATTTCCCCGCAGCAGAAAAAGGCTTTCTGGATTACATACAGAATAACTTTGGCACGGCTTCATATAAGTGCTGGGGCCTACTAAGGAAATGTTTGATATTATGCCAGCAATGGGCAATAAAACTGAAGTAAATCAAATTCTAAATGGGCAGGACACAGCTTTCTTTTAGGGCTTTACAGCACCTAAAGCATGCTCATCATTACTAGATTTTTTTTAAGATTTCTAAAAAAGGGTTAACTATACTCAATATCAGATTTCTTTTCCATTAAGATGTAGCTTGCCTATTTCTGATCTAAAGTCACTCTTTAAAAATACAAAGTAACAGGTCCTTCTTTACCAGTGACATAATAGAATGAATTAATTATTGCTCTTACCTTAAAACTAATTTTATGCAAACCCAAGACAATGCATCTTTTGTTTATAATCTTGGACTTCAATTATGGTTTCAATTAGAGTCTTTTGTTTATACACATATGAACTTCTGAGGTTTACTTCCTACAAGTATAATGTGTACTGTATTCATAGTAATCTGAACTCTAGGGGACAGATTCAGCTCTGTTGCAGGTGAGTGTAAATCTAATTTGTTCTGATTCTGACATCCACACTACCAGCGCAAAGAACAAAGTAAGCTTAACTCCATGAAGCTAAACCCCTGAAAATATCAGATCATTCTGGTTAGATCTCTCTATAAAGTGAGGGATTACATTTCACATAATGATCTCTGTGAGTCCAATACCTTGTATTTGTCAGAATTCTTGCAGAAAGGCATTCAGTCTTCATCTCATGTATCAAAAAATGGACACCCACCTTCCCATTCTAACATTACTTTTTTTCAATTGCCACCAGTCATCACTACTGGAACATATCCCATACTTCTCATTTGAATGCATTTAATTTTGACTTTCAGCACTACTGGCTTTTTTCTTTACTTTCAGAACAAGCAGCAGAGAGTGGTGGCTATTAGTACTCAGTAATTTTTCCCTGTGAAGATATTTAGTGCCATTAATCAATTCAAATCTCAGGTTCCTTGTTGTTAAGGAAAGCAGATAATTTTCTAAATGTCTGTTCCACTCTGTAAGACACTTGCTTCACTGAATAATTATGTGTCTCTTTCCTGCTTGTCCCTTCATGTTTATTTATTTTTAAAATTTATTTATTATAAATGTTCATAATTCTCTTGCTAACAAAACATGATGCAATGAAGCAGAGCCATCTGGATTTGGATTTCAAGCTATTTGTGATCAAACATATGAAGACATATTGTAGAGATGGCTAATTGCATTTCCATTTATTTCCATTACAGTAATTTTGTCCTCTAAAAGGACTGCAGAGAAAGCTGGATTATTTTTACACTGTTAAGACAAGTGGAAAGAGTTTGTAGAGAAAAGCTGAGGCTACAGAGCACGAATGACAATAGATCTTTGTGTTTTAAAGGTGTTGCTGAATATTTTACTCCCTACAGACTGTTCATGGAGTTGAGCCCACGGATCAAGCAGAGCATGGTCCTAAGCTATCAGAGGATGCCAGCAAGATAAATGTCATTTCCCTTTTTCATTGGTCATGCTGGGCAAGGCCTATTATCTTTAAATGGACTGAACAGTAGAGAAAAGAACAAGGATACTATCTCTACACAGGCTTGTCATAGTCTCCAGGGCAAAGACTGTGAGACACTGCTGATAAACAAAGCAACTGCAAAAGCTAGTGCTGTTTCTTTGTAGGCAAGACAGACAAGTCAAATATTTAAAAGTGGCTGTTCACAATTATCATCATCCCTATCCCCAATAACAAGGATATTTTTCAGGCAAGTAAACTTTGCCTTAGGAAAACATGTTCAGGACTTTTTATCAGACTTAAGGCAAATTAAGGTCAATGACTTTATTCCCTTCCATTGTGATTGCCTTGTGCACTAGCAATGCAACAGGATAGAACAGGCTAATGAATGAAAAACTCATTCAGCTGCAACTCAAATTCACTCATCCCATCCTGAAAAATTTACCTCTTACTTATGCTCATCTAGTCCAAATGCATCATATCACACTTTTTTCCTCTCTTATATTTCCCTTTTTTAGGCCTTTGCTTCCATTCATTGTAAGTAGTCTAGTTCATCAGCTGCTTTAAATCAATTTAATTCAATTAACTTCAGTGGGGCTGCACCAGCCCCCACCCCCCAGCTCATCACTGCTGGCAGTGCCCTCTTCTCCCTGTCACTGAGTCCTTTGCTGGGAAACAAACTGGTAGGACTCTGTACCTTGTCATCATTATTGAGATACTGCTCAGCTGCTTTCAGCTCTTCCACCATATAACATCTCCATTTTTAGATTTCAATCCTTTCTTTTAATTTATATTATTTAAAACTCATTCAGATATGTACCAATGCCTTTTGCTTTGTAAGAACAATGTCACACACTCCCCTTTTCTACTCAAAACACATGTGCCAAAGAATACCGTCTCATTCATCTGACCAACTCAAGTTTCCTTCTCTGAGTACTTCCCACCTACTCCTCTAATATAGAAACCTGAAAATGTTTTTTGAGAAGAAAAATCCTTTTCCTTTCAAAGACCAGAATTGAACACCTTTGTGCTGATCACATATTTTCTTATCTTGCAAAATCTTAAATTAGAATGAAACCTCCTCTGAGAGAGCATAGTGCCTTACGATGCATTGCACTGTAACAAGTTGTTAAACTGAAATGCGTCTGCTGGAAGCCACTGCAATTCTGACTGCCCTTAGACAGAAACAGATAAAGATGACAGCTTGTATTTTATTGTTTCTGTGGGGATTAATCCACCTGTGACAATTCAGGAAGGTGACTGTCCCCAGCCTACACTGGGTCACCTCACTGAGTGAAAAGGCAGGAGGCTTGGACTTCCTCTGTTCCACTGAATGGGGAGTTTTAATCCCTCTTTGGGTTCACTTTCTTACCATCTCTACCCTCCACTGGACCTTTACAAACTGAGGAAGACTAAAATTTTCCAAAGTTCCATCATCTGAAAATACCAATTAAAACTTCCCACAAAAATGTAGTATTTGAGGACTATGTTTATTGGGGTCAGGATGCAGGTTCCACACCAGAAAGCCAGAAGAGCTCTGTATGGCAGGAGGTGTCCTCAGCCACAGCTGACAGACTGTTTGAATTCTTGTTCTTTCCCCACCTTGTGACTTCCACAGTCCAGGTGAATGTCCAAAAATTATCCAGAGAGCTATTTTTTCACAATATATAAATAAAGTTAAATATTTAGAGCTTATTCCAGCATAAGAAAAAAAAAATGAAGCCTCAAAGGTTTTTTCATGTAGTATTTTGTTTTAAACACCTAAGACTTTGCTGTGACTTCGAAAGCCCTCTGACTAGATATGGTATCATCTGAGTGAAAAAAGAATGGGGAGAAACCTTTTATGTTTATTCTTCACAGAGCTTTAAGGAGAATTCATGGTATCTTTTTTCAATTTTCTATTACAGATTCTTGTGCTTTTAGCAGGATTTGGCAAAGTTGCTGCTAGATGTCTGCATCATGGAGAAAGTGCTAGTGGCCTGTCTCAGATGCAGGACACTTGTTCCATCCCCCCTGACCACACTTCCTAGGTTTTATAGGTATTCCCTGCACTTTAAAACAGTGCACTGCTAGCTCTGTACCTACCCATGGCAAATTTAATCACAAGAGTTTTACAGCATTTGAGCTTAAGGATTACTTACAAGCTTTTCATTATCATATGCCTCAGTAGGGCAATTTGAAAAACACTACTTAAGGAATGTCTTTATTCTTATATGGACACACTGGCTTACATGCTTAATGCAAAATAAAGTTCTGCAAGTAAACTACCACGAAGTTTTTGGAAAGAAAGACTTTTTTTTTGTGTTGACACAATACTGTTTTTTTCTTGTGTTGACAATGGGCGCAGCTCACTACACTCAGCTGCCAAGTGAGCAACCCAGAAGTAGTGATTTCTTTCACAAGACAGATTATATTATTATCAACAAAATGCTCAGTCTGAAAGAAAGTGGTCCAAAAGTCAAAGGCCTCCCTCTAGTCTGGGGACCTGAGTCTGAAGTAAGTGTAGAAATTTATGTTTAGGAGTCTGATCCTTTTAAACAACCTTTGAAAGCTGATTACTTGATAGTTCATATCCATTTTTATTAGGCATCGCAATTTCTTTATTTTTGATGAAAAACTCACTGTTAAGTTGCTTAAGTGGCAGTGGGCTACAAAGGTGTTCCTTTAATACAGATCATGCTGATTACAGGATTTGAAACAATTGATTTAATAGTACTCCAATTAAAAGCAGTGAGAGATGATAAAGAACAAACAAAAAGGCAGAACGTAAGTTTTGCTCCTTCCAACAGACCTGTTCCCAAACGTAAGAAAACTGTATTGTCCACACAGCCTTCAGCCAAAGTGATCTCAGAAAATATAAACTCTGCAGAAGCAGAATTCTCCAAATTCCAATAGGTCTCTAGGACACATAAAGACTTGAAACTTTTTGATAAAAGTATCTGGGTTTTTCACTGGTTTTCTGTCATCCCCCAGTGTCTGTGATCTGTAACAGCTTTCCATGAGAGAGGAGGCTGTTACTACTGTTTTTCTGAGGCTATGCTGTGAGCCACTGTAAAGGAGATCTGGGGGACCACATTAATAGCTTTAATGACTGAAGGCTGTCACACGGATATTGCTCGACTCTCTAGGAGTTCATTCTCTGCTAACTGACCCTACTGAAATGTCACAGAATGAAGATTTTAGGGATGGCTACAGTGAAGAGGGTAATTCTAGAGCAGGAGAGCATTGTCTTAATCCAGTGGGAAAATGCAGGGGAAAATGGAAGGGCTTAGCCAGGAGATGGGTTTCTAGCTGAACAGTTGAATTTATCAAAATAACATGTTAAAATGTGTGATAAAAACCATTTAAAGATAACCTGAAAGAACAAAACCAAACTATTCATCAAAAAACTTGCCACATCCTCAGTTTTCCGTTACACACTACACTTTCATAACCAGTTTCACAGGGTTTGTCATAGTTAAATTGGTTCTGTCTACATTTATTTCTAAGTTGTGTGGGCTTATTTTATTACTGTGAGTGTCAGAGAAAACTGGAGTTTCTCATGTTACTTATAATATGGAAGAATCTACAGGACTATCTCAATTTAAGCCCACAGAAGCTCCCAATTCCATATAAAGTTGAGGTTATTAATTCTAGGTAAAACACAGCATTTACTGTGCAAATACTGTTTCCCAGCTCTGATAAGCACAGTCTATTCAAGCTGCCTCATTCAGAGTGTTTTCCTGTCTGGTTTTTCACTGAAATTAAAGTTTTACAGTCAGTGGCATAAGTGGTGGGAATGAAATAAAACCAACAAAAAACCAAAACACCACCCCCTCCAAACTAGTCATTTTTTAAAGAGCAAGTGTGAAAAATGCATGCTAATAAGGACATTTAACATCAAAAAGCACTATAACTCCTAGACGTTATCCAAGCAGGCTCTTGAGAGTTCAAAGAAATTGAGAAATTATTAATATTATGATGTTTCCAATTAAAATTATTGAAATGATTACTCAAGGATTGAGGAGAAAGTTATTTGAATAGATACTGCTGTACATCTTATCCAATAAATACCAAAAATAAAATTCTGTAGAGACAGAGTATAATGCAAACATCTTAAAGGGCAGACATCAAATACAGTTTTGTAGCTTGATTCAATGAGCATGTACATTCACCTCTTAATTTATTTACTTTTGGTTAGAGCTGTACCACTAACTCATCAGATAAACAAGCTGGTCGGTTGACTACATCCCACCAGACAGTGTCAGCTTTTAGCAGGTGTGCCTGAAGGACTCTTCCCTTCTGCTCTTTGAATCATTCTGTAGACACTAATGAGCATCCCTCTTCAGCTTTAATTATTGGTCCCTGACAAGTCAACATAACAGGAATCAGCTTAACCAAGCATACTCCCCAGTGACATGTTCAATTACTCAGGTTGTACTTCTCTGCGAGAGGTCTGAGGGGTTGCTAATTTAACATTGTCAAAAAAATAAACAGAGGTATTGGTTACCGTTTATCTTTTGACCCTTATGTCACCAAATCTAGCAAGATACCTCCTCCTGGAATGGAGCAGAAGATTAAATACTTCAAAATTACTATTCTGGTTTTACTTTTTAAATAAAATTAATTACTACCTTTAAAGTGATTTACGTCAAGCTATGTTTTATGAGGAGAGACACTGACATTTTGACAAGTGTTTGTTGATGTATGATTGTATTTTTAAAGCTGTTTGGTTTTCCAGTTTTATAAAATACAAAAGTTTATTCATTCATATTTACTGTAAAAATAAAAGTACCAGAATTAGTTCATTTCTATTTTTGGCAAATACAAACAGCTATTTTCCATAACCAGAAACATCAGTGTTAGAAATGAAAGTAGAAAGCCTTTTATTTAGCAAGCTCATTATTAAGAGAGGAAATGGCATTTTGGAGGTAAAAAAAGACAGTCTCTGCAAAAAGAATATTTACAAAACATTTAAATTAATTTCACTGGATTTAATTCAAATTTAGTAAAAAGAAATAGAAAATCTATTCCATTTTTAAAAGGCAAATTATTATTTAATCTGACCTCAACAGGTAACAAAGACCTAGAACCTTGTCCAAAAGTGTTGGCCTCAAGTACTGCATTTCTAGTGACCTGAACAGGTTTATTATCATCCATGTGGGCAGCAGAATGTCATTCTCCTGCAAAAAAACTGTATTGTCAAATACAAAAATATAATAATAGTCTTGTCAAATTACTAGTGTCATTATAGTGTCATTCTGAACATATCCTAAATATTTACAGATAGAAATATGAGCGAGTTTTTCTTCTTATATCTGTTCAAGTATGTAAGTGGAAAAGGCTGAAATTTTAGTATTGCTTTATAGAGTTCTTCCAAAGGATGAAAATACTTAAAAAATAGTCAGTATAATTTTGTATTGTTTCCTTTATCAAGGAAAAAAAAAAATTCACAAAAAATAAAATCTGAATGTTGCAGTACTGAAACATTGATGCAAAAGTCTCACATTTCCCCATTACAGCAACAACCATCTTGATGACCTACTGTGCTATTTACCAAACATATACTAAAGCTTAATGCATATGATATAATAAAGCAAACACTAATTTTATAGTAAATATTTACACAAACGCTTTGAACCACAACTAAGAATTCAGTAAAAACATGGACAAAGTACTTGCAAAATGGAAACTTCATGCACAAACCTTGGTTTGGGTGGAAGCAAGACCACACCTTGTATCTCTTACTCTTTCACTACTACACATTCAACATCTTCCAACCTTTTGATCTTCTTGTATGTTCCACTGTTCTTATACAACAAAATCACATTTGAGTACGGCTTCATTTTTATGTTTAGCAACATCCTTCTTAACAGATCCAAAGTTTAGTTCTGCTTATGATCAGTACTGCTATTTTCCTCAGCGGAGTTATTAACTGTAATAGCTGATTTTTTTTTTTTTTTTTTTTTTGTGGAGGTGTATCAGTAGAAAAAGACAGATGTCAGGCTCAGTTCCTGGAGCTCATCGTAAGTTCCAGGCAATAGAGTGGTTCTGGGCAAATGATGAATATACACTATGACAAACATACACAACAGCACAGTATAAATACATATAATCAGATCTTATTTCTAGAATTTCTTCACAGATAAAACTAAAAAAAATAGAACAGAAAATTATAGCCTCTGGAAATAAAAACTTTACTGTGAGTAGTAATTTTTAGCAAGCCCAAAGGGCCCTTGGTAAACAGTAGAGATAAAAGCTTCTGCAGGATCCATAACATGCCCAACAAAGCCATAGCACAGTTATATCAGTGTCTAACAACAGACTGTGAGAGTTCTGCAAACAAACACCATATGGAAGAACAGAAATCTGTTATTTAACCTAAAGCTCTCTAATTGCCTGGGGTTTAGATGAAAAGATCTTCTCAGCATCACAGAAATTATTCTTCTGTACCCGAGCTTCAGAAATCTAACCCTAGGCTCCCTTCACTGCCAGTAGGATGAGGCATTTCAAAACCTAAATATTCTGCCATCTCCTAAAACCAAGTTCTCTCTTGATTACTCATGTGCTTTGGTACTAGGTGGTTGAAAATGAGGATACGCTAGCAAATGACAGAACACGTTAGGAACTTCCCTTTGGCAAGGAGATGTTTTCACATCAAGCAATGAGGCATGTTCCCAGCTAACGTTTTGGACACTTGGGTAAAATTAATCCAATCCCTTAGTTTAGGCACAATAATGTTTTTCATTATTCTTCTTTTCTATATTTTTTTTCACAGGTAAGAAAAAGGGTTCTTTTACCAGTCTGGTGATTGCAGAATACACAAGAACAGAGCAGAAAGCACATAGAAAATAGGTTGCTTAGGTACTGACACACTACAGAGGAGACTCTCAGTACATTTTCTTAACCATCTCAAAGAAATCTTCTCCAAATAACTGTCAAGAGTGGGAAGCCTAATCCACAATGACTTAGTCATACTTTCAAATTAAAGGTAGGATGACACAGGGAAAGCAGTAATAAGAATCACTCTTCTGGTATGTTTTCAGCCTTGGACAAAAAAAACAACACATCCTTCCAATTTTCAGGACAGCCTGACATGTCCTGACTAGTAATTTTTCTTAATTCTCCACAGTGAGACCAAAGCTAACTAATGGTAAAAAAAAAAAAAAAAAAAAAAAAAAAAAAAAAAAAATAATAATAAAAAAAAAATCTGGTCTAAGATCACTAGATTTATAGCAGTAGAGGAGAAACAATCTTTCTTAATATAGTCACTTAATCCACTACAATAGAGGCAAATATGTCACAGCATCAGCTTGTCACAATCTCTTCCTACCCATGATGCTACACCAAGAAGGTTAATTCTCCCAACAAATCAGACAGATTGGATTCCCATTTCTTTTGGTGACTTTTATATTGCTGAAGGAGGTTCTTCAAAGCTGCTGCACTGTGACCTTTTACTTTCAGCAGCTGTCTGCAAAAGGGCTTCAGACAAACAGTTCAGAACCAGGGCATGACATGGAAACAAGACTTCACAGCCTTGGGCTAATGTGGCTCAGCACAGGATAAACAGTTTTTTGTCTATCTTTCAGGGTTTATCTCTTTTATGACTCATGTTGAGTAATTGTTTCCACATCCCTTTATGTCATAAGGGACAGGGAACATGCTTGTTCAAGACAAGGGCTTTACACAGAATTTAGGAGGAACAGGACACAATCTAGAGCTCTTGCTACTAAGTCTTGGATTTTCAGCCCAACAGTCCAAGCTGGTAGCTGACTGTAGAAGAAACAGTCTCTATGAGGGCTCTGAAATTTGCAGTACGACTGCTAGTAGTGATAAATTAGAGTTATAAGTGATATATCTAATTTCAATGCACATAAGCAAAATCACACACAGATAAGATAACACATAAAGAAAACGGGTGAATGCAATCTCATTCGTCTTTCAGCAGATAGCAATCTTATTTCACTATTGTTATTGAGCATGAAACATAACCTACCCTGAGAAAACAGGAATTTAAAATCTTGCCTTCAGAAGTTCTACCAAGAACAAGAGCATTGCACTTACATCATATGAAAACACACCATGAAGTACAATTCAAGAAGCCAGGGTACCAACAGGATCTTATTTACATGTTCTACAGCTTTATTATGTATTTATATTATGTACCTTGATTAAATCTTATCTCTTGATTCTATTATCATAATATGCCACTTAAAGAAACAAACAATCTCCACCCCCCCAACATGGGGGGAGGGCAGGGGGGAAACATAAAACCACAAGAAAAGCATACCAGCAGCATCAAACCACTCATACTGGAACTACAAGTTCTTCTGGTTCATCAGCCAATACTGAGCTCCATAGCAAAGGTAGATTTGATGATACCTAACAGTGCTCTGTGTCTGCATGTGGAAGTCAATCACACACCAGTTACAGAGACAGGAAAGGAAACATGGCTCAGGGAAGAGCTGGGCACTTCAAGGTGCAGTCCAGACTGATGCCAGAGAACAGATGCAACCTCACCGCAGGTGCAGCTCAGCCTGCAGGGAAATCCCAAGTGTCATTTCCTACCAACTGACCTCTCTGAAACTCTGCTTCTCTACCCAAGCCACAGCATGTTTTTTGTGGCACTCATGTTCACCTGCAGTCTGCTAGAAATGGGGCTGATGAATATGAAGACACTCTAGGACTGGGAAGGAGAAGTGTTAGGTCCTTCAGAGAGGAAATGATGGAAGATAGCAACTCTCAACACACAGAGTTTTCAGTTTATACATACACAATCACTCTCTCTACATAACTAAAATCATGACAAATCCAATACCTGCTTTTGGAGATATCTAGAAGAAAAGCAAATCAACCTAGATAAATTGCCACAGGTTACCCTCCTGTAGTTTTCTGCTGATTACCACATTCGCCATTATGTTACATATCCAAATTCAAGATCAGATGTAGCAGAATATAAACTCAATTATCCAGCAATTATCCTAGTTTGATCCCCCACAAATACTACTGAAAAGAGTAAATTAATCTAAATCTGTGAAAAAAATTAGCGAGGCGGGGAAGGAAGAGAAAAAATAATCATTTTTCTCAATCCTTACTATAAGAGTTTTCACTGTATTTACAGATGGGGAGATATCCTGATCTTTAATTTTAAAAAATTGAGAAAAGGAAGCTTCCAAAGTAGCCTGACAACAGTTCTGCAATGTACACTCAAGCACTGTGCCCATATAAGTAAGAGGTGTTTGCATGCTATTACTAATTAACCCATACAATATTTCATATGACATTTGCTCATTTGGAGCAAATAATTAAGAGACTGAACAAAGCTTCAGGAATACAAGAGTAGTAGATTAAAATTCTTACTCCACATAGAAGTAGTCTTCTGTATCTACTTTTTTTATAATTTTTTCAATGCTTTTCCCTGATCTTTTTCTACATAATAGAATTGGCAGCATATGACATTTAGAAGGTTAATTAATTTTTCAACTAAGTCCAGCAGGTTTTGGTTACACAGTTATCCATGTCTAAAGTGATGCAATGCAGATGTACAAGTCAGTCTCTTTAATACCTGCTCATTAACATTAAGCTTTTCAGTGTGAAGTAGAGGACTCCAATCCCACATAACTATCCAATAAACCATCATGGATTTTCAGAGCTTCATACGAATGTGGAAATACTATCATATGTGTTAGGCACGACTTCTTTTCTTGCTACAGTTCTCTTATATATGAGCATTGAGGTACAAGGCATCATCAGTTTAATGAAAGACAGGAAGAAACTATTCTATATCAAAGAGTTGTAAGAGAAAAACAAACAAAGTTAAGTACATATGGAAATCAAGAGCAGTCATGGCAAATTTATTTTTTCACAATAGCCAGAAGCACTCTACTTTTTTACATTCCTAAAACAGACAACAAGAATAAAAAGACTTAGAGAGTGTCTCATTAAAAATACTGTTTCTTATTATTTTCCAGCTATTTTTTTCCCTCTTAACAGTTTTATATTGGAAGACACGCACTTACACTGCAACAGATCTTGTAGGAGCTATTTAAATCTGCTTAGACTTCCACTCTTTTTATAGCTAATCTGGTCAAATGATACAAAGAGAAATCTTGACATCCTGTAAAAAAGTGACAAGCACGTATGGAGTTAAGCAGCCTGCCTATGGAAAGCACACAGAGAAGGTATCACCTTCCTTTAGCACATACTTCCTTTTGCTTATACATATGAAATAATAATACAAATAAAATAAGGTTGGTCAGCTTCTGTAGTAGGCATGTAGTACTGGATAGAGAGTTATCAAAGGAATTGAGTAAAGGCCGGTTTGGTGGTTGAAATGGTAAAAACTGTGTAATGTTTTAAGTTTGTCAGAATTTTCAGTGACTAGCTGAAAGGAAGAATTACAAAGCGTATTATAACATTTCAAAAATATGTCACTGTCAGTAAACCCATATTGCTGAGACATATTTACAGAAAATAAATAAATAAATAAGTTTCATTCTTATGGTGCATGTAGGCCTTCAGGAGGAGACTTGTTCCTATGTAGAGATGCAGCTGAGCATTTGTCCCTAAGAGATACAAAATGATCCCCTTTAAATGTCTTTTATCTCTAACAGAAATTTAAAAAATAACATGCAAAGGAAAAGAAAACAGAGCATATATAATAAGGAAAGTGCTCAGCATGATGATAGGCTGACAGACCACAACATCTATCTTCACCTTGAGGGACGTGTAAAGAGAAATTGGAGTGTGTACACACAATATGTTTTTGGAGTTGATCCCTCTACAAATGTCATGCTCAATTGCAGTAGGTATTTATATACATTAGTGGCAAGGCACTGCAATAAGCATGCACTGTACATGTTATTATGCCTGTATGGTGCTATCTATTTTCATCACCCTACTCAGCTTTAGAAACAGTGAATACCTTCTGTGACGAACCAGATGGATAGACATATACACAGCCCAACTTAGTAAGAGCCTCACAAATTGCAAATAAGAAAAGTGTTCTGTTCATTAGAAAATGAGGCTGGAAGTTTCCCTTAAAAAGTGAATTATGATTATAAAAATTATTGGTTTCTTTTTTTGGTTTCTGGTGAGTTTTTGGTTTTTTCTTTTGTTTGTTGGTTTGGTTTTTTGTGTTGTTGTTGTTGCTGTTTTGGGGTGGGTTTTTTTTGGGTTTTTTTTTTTTTTTTTTTTTAGTTTATTTGGGGTTTTTTGGGGTTTTTGTTTACAGGCAACTTCGTCAGCCATCCCTTTATGCCCTACAACAATGTTACAATCCCATCTTCTTTTACTTGTGATAATAAAGTTTGACACAATAATAAAAAATAAAATGTTTCAAAAAACAATGTCCTTATCAACCTCAATCTTACATTTTTAATGCAATGAATGCAACTGAAGAAAAAAAAAAGCAGCAGTGTAATATAGTTGCAAGCCATACAATTGTAACAATTTTGATGGGTGCTTTCCCTGCTGCTGAGACACCCAAGGTCCTTTTGAAAAGTGTGATCATTTTCATTTATTATCCACAGACAATAAACTAGACTATAAAATAGAGCATAACATTAAGGATGTGTTGGGGAATCTATCAAACTCAAACAGAAGTGTAAAGACTCAGGTGGACCCTTGGCACTGCAATATTCCAGCAAGACCCCAGCACCAAAGATTTAAGAATAGATAAAATATAGTTATAAAATGGAACAATCCAAAGCAACTGTAAAAGTATGTGAGAAGATACATATTTACGTGTACATAGATTATATGAGCACCATTTTAAGCAACTATTAAATGCTAAATGCATTAGGTGTTGGCACTAAGTTCTAGCTTCCCGCCATTATCTTAATCCAAGTAACATTAACACTAAACATCAAAATACATTAATTCTAGGGTCAGTGAGATTAACACCCATATCTGTTTAGACTAGTAAGAAACTTCTAATAATTTTGTAATAATTTTGAGAGCAGACTTGTAAATCAGTATGTACAGTACTTACTTGATGTTACTTCATGAAAATGGGTGTATTGTCTCCCTTTCTCTGCCCTCAAGCTGCTGCTAAAGTTCTCAGATACATGTCTGATTTCTTGCCTTCTTGAAGGAATTGCATGGGTCTTTGTAGTATTAATAAACACCCACCTTGTCCCTCCCCCCAGCCCCAAGAAAAGGGTGTTTCTGGAATGCTTATACAGTGATAAAAAAGGGATTTACTAGATTGGTTTTGCAGAGACAGTATCACAGTTCAATTCTCATTGGTATGACCCTCGCCTTGCAGAGCACATCCTGGCTCTAAGTTTGTCAGTTTATAAAGCCTGAGCGCCACTTTATAGCAGTTCTTAGGAATTATGAAATCTAGCTATTTCAAACTGTCAAAAGCAGTGATTTAAGACATTTGAGCACTGAGGTTATGGTTTGCTTCACCCAGATCAAAAATTAATTTAAAATAAGTTCATCAAGTCCATTGATTTCTGTAAACTGTGATAACAATCAATAACAGAGCCTCACTGATTTACTCTTAGAATTGGTTGTTTTGCTTGTTTTTTTTAATATCAGTAAATGCAATGCAAATGTAATGGTTTGCTCAGGTTCAGTTAATATTGGGGACTCTAAAAACATAATGAAACTTAAGCTTTGTGGAGACAGAGAAGACCAGGGAATGAAGAATGTTGTCAAATACACTGGATATGCACAGCACAGCCATTCTGAGACCTCCAAGCTGACTCTTCTTTGCCTTCCCATTCAGTATCACTTAAGCTCATACTTTCATTAGCAAGTATTAATACTTGCACACAATTGTGAATGAAGAGGGACTGCTGCACCAGAGAGCATCAGCTGAGTTGTCTCTCTTCTGTTTGGTTTGGTAGTCTCTTTGCTTTTAGAGAAAAGAATGAATGGCTTAGGTGGGTGACATTTTTAAGTCTGAAAGTCCAGGTGATTTCAGGGCACGTACTGAAACCACGGAGGTTGTGGACAATCCACCAGGAAGCTCTGGCCAGTTCAGACCCCGTCACACCCTGCATATGAAACACTGAAAATAAACTAGTCTTCTGACTAGTATGGCAATATGGAACAAGAAAAAAAATATTTGAAGACAAAAATAACCCCTCCTATTCCTTAGGAAAAAACTACCCAAAAAACTTGGCTGACATAAGAAGGCAAAAGAGCATTTCCTGCACAGACTTCATAAACCACAGTGGAATATAAAAGAAACTTTTCTCTAACATATTCCCTAAAGCTTACCACCAGACCCAACATTAAGTGACCAACTTAATGATTTTCTCAGTTGCAGCATAACATCTACAGGATGTTGACAATATTGCACTATTTATCTTTAGTCACAATGCAGAGTTGTTCTTTAGGCTCAGAATAGAAAACATTACAGATACTGAACAAGGTTTGACTGAGGTTTTAAATGCCATCATGCCACAATGAATTCCATGGTCTGCTGCATTGCTTTATAATCCAGCTCAGAGGGGAACAAATCCCTAGTTGAGACTTTGTAAATACCACTGTAAAAGAAAATGGCTTTAAAATTCTCTACTAACATTAGGCAGCACTGGAATTAACCCCACTCTTAATTTTAGACTATGTCCCACAGCCTTCAGATGAGTTGTGTTTTACATCAAAGGAATTCCCATCCAATGTACAACAATATGATCCTGGGTCAGCATGGTAAATCTGAAGCTTCCACTCCAACCATATTCCTTCCCCTGTGTCAATCCTCAGGTGAATCCTAATTTTGCTCTGTGCTGAAAACAACCAGCAGCAATGTCCTGAGGTGACAGCTGTCAATAGCAAAGCTCTCACACCAGTCACCACAGCTAATTAATAGCTCTTCTTTGGACTGTTGATGTATTGAAGTTCAACAGTCGTGACTGCCTTGTTAACAGCTATGAAATCTCAAGCTGGCAGCAGAAAATGATTCATTGCAAGGGTGATGAATAAGTTTCGGTGAATTGCACATTAGTATTTTCTTTCCTCATTCCCCTCCTTTTTTGATAAAGCACAACCTTTTATATATTAGCAGGCCTTACTATATATATTTAATGAACTTTAAATTCCTATTTTTTGAAGGTGTTTTATAGTAATAGTATTTCTGGACTTATGGAACAGTTTTATTTCAATACTAAAAAATTAAGAGCAAAAATTTTATTATTTTTACAAAAACATAGTGGGGAAAAACCTGAAATTCTGATATTGCTGTAACCAATCTGGTTGGAAAGTTTTACTCCCTTGAAAAGCCCATTCTGAAAATGTTTCAAGCCACCCCACCTATAAAAAAGGTATTGATATGTATTATGATGTTTAACACTGCAGTTTCACAATATGAGATCTTTATTAGACAAATTAACTGATACCTGTGGCAACTGTGATCTGCTGAAGGACAGGAAAGAACAGAGTCCCATTTATCCACTGAAGAAGCCCTTTTCTGGTGGTTAACCATGCTTCACCCTAAACCACTGGGATAACAGCACTAATAGTCACAATTCCACCAGGGATTACAGCTCATTCTAAACAAGTTTCCGAAGTCCACCCTGGCAGCAGCATGCATTCAGGAACAAATACTCTTAGCTTTGCAAAAGTAGTCAAATTGGATATCAAATACTGCATTAATTAGCTGATCAGTGAGTAAATAAGAGAATTTTCATCTGCAGTTTTACTGCTGTGGTCAGCAAAAAGCTTTCAATTATCTGCTCTATCATAAACAGGAAGGCAAGGTCTACTTATTTTTCCTTGGAACCATGTTAGTTTTAATTAAAATTTATGCTATTGTTCCAGGAACTACATACTCTCCAACTTTGTAGGGGCTAATGAGGATAACAGTGGTAAAAGGAGGGATCTAGGCATTAATGTGCTCTTGTATTATTAAGAATTAATCAGGCATTTGTAAAAGATAGGGACGTGGAAAAGGAGAATTTGGGGGGAGGGGGAGAAAGAAAAAGGGGGGGGACAGAAAACAATGAAAGCCTCTCCCTACACAGAAACACAACAATAAAACAAATAGGGGTCTTCAGAAGGGAAGTAAAACTAATAAAGGCTGTGGTGAAAGAGCTGTATAAAGGGCAAATATACCAGCGTCAGATAATACAATGGCAATTAGCCAACAGTTTAAAGACAAAAGTCTCACATCAAAAGGAAAAAGATTTAAAAAAACATATGTTATCTTGCTTCCCAGCCCTCCAGCAGCCAGGACACTGAAGCTGCAGCAAGATCCTGGTGGTGGGACACAGTTCAGTGGGGGCATTTAGATCTTATGGGTAAGCCAGGTTGGGGTCTGAACTACACAATTATGCAAGCAAGAAAATTCATGTTATTATACACTGCAGCTAGCTTAGATTCAGGAGGAATTCAGAGCAGACATTATCAAGACAACTGTGTACCTCATGGGAGGAGTCTGACAATACAACCCTGCAACCACATTTCACATCTAATTCGACTTCCCATTTCAAAATTACCAGACAGCAAAGGACACCCAAGTCATAAACAGGCAGTCTGAAGGGGCACAGGAAAACTTGTCATCTTCTGCTTTTGACTGCCTAATCATAATGCTTAAATTCTCCCTCACTGCAAGGATATATTTTTTGATGATGATGATACTGATAACCATTATGAAAATGTATATCTCAAAAGCCTGGAGCAACACACTAGATTTCAAGATTATTTCATGCTTAGAAGTTGTTTAACAAAATGCAAAGTGGTCTTGAAAGCACTATAGCTAAATTTTTACTGGAATTCACCAAGATAAGCACTTATTTTTAAATGTATAGTCAAAGTACAGAAAGGAAAGATGAAAACACACATAAAGCCAATCCTCATGGATCAACTCCAACTCACATTAGGTTCTTCAGGAAAGTAAGATGACTGACAGTCTCCTCTGATTTTTGTATTTACTCACTGGCTTCACTTCAGATTACACCTCCCTGTCAAGGTTCTTGCAGATAATTAGCATTAAGGAAATAATGGCCTTCCAAAGTCTGTGTTTATTATTGTTTTATTCCAACTGAACATGACACTTGGCAAAAGCAGCAGACTCTTCCTCTTCCTTACAGCAGTTTTCCTCCTTCCGGTCCCCTTCTTCCCCTCCAAAACCTTCAAACCAGATTCTGAAATCAGTGGACCCATTCAATAAGTCACAACGAGTCTCTGTGCAACATTTCCCTTCTGAGGAAATTCATTTGCCCTGCTTGCTTAGCTGGAAAGGCAGCTTTTCGTTCCTCGCTGCAGGTGCTGCATTGCTTCTTGGTTTTGTGAAGGCAAAGTCCCCACCCCTTTCAGCAATATTGCTGGCATTTACTGTCATACTCTGACCACCTGGGGGACTTGTCAAAATGTATTCTAGCAGACCCCAGCCTCAAACCCATAGTGTTTTATGGAAAACTCCTGTGAATGGAAGAGTTAATCCAAAAGACCTTTACTAATGCACAATTGCAATTAATGTAAAGGTTGTTAACAGAAACAGATGAGTACAGATGTTGAATTTTAAATCTATTTGGAAGCAACCCACTTTATCACAGTATGGAAGAACAGCAAAGAGGTTCGAATGGGCTTTCCACGTACCAAGCCCTGAGGTGGCAAGATAATGTATTGCTTCCATTTCCAAAAGATGTAGCTTTCTTCAAAACAACCCAAAATGACAAAACAAAGCAAAAACAAAAACAAAAAAAAGCTTCAAAGAAGGGAGGATACGTTCCTCATAAAAAGGGAGGGTTGCTATCTTATTTGCCTTCCTATGACACCGCTGACATCAACAGCCAAAACATTACTACATGCAAGTGTTTTGGTGTGTTTTTTTTCTCTTCTCCATTAGTTTTATAAGATTGGCTAAGATTTACATGAAAGGTTGTTGATTACCTAAGGCAAATAACATGATCAAATAGATTAAACTAAAGCAACCAGCCTCAACAAGCAAGACACAGAAGGCAGATTCTATGAATGACATAGTCTCTGCTCTACCTGCAGACTGTAAATCATCACAGGCTTACTTGACAGTGCCAGGCATAGGCAGAGCAGCACTAAAACATCATGAGTCCAAACACTGGGTTTTTTTTCCAAACAATTACACTCTTGAAAGTGGAAAGTGAGGGTGTTTTTTTGCATGAGTCCCCCCACCCCCATCCCCCTCTTTCATATTCAAACTCTTGAGGCAAGGCAATTTGACACTGGTTTCTGTAACAAACCTGGTCAGGCAGGATTTCTCACACACCCTGCACAAAAGGCTAACCTCTCACAAAGTACTTATTGGAGATTTACGTCAAGGTTGAGTGAACTGCAGCCAGGGAACTGAGCTCAAAATACTGTGTGAAAGGCTCTGGTGGTAATCACTAAACCAGTGGGTTAGCTAGACAGGAACTGGGGAGAAGGAAACAAGAAACAAATAAAAAATACTCCTTGTAGTATATATATATATATATATGTACACACTATTCCAATATTTGGCTATAATACTACCAGGGGAAAAAAATTAATCACTTTCAACTGAAAATTTTCTCTAATTATCAAAATATTGAAACAGCTATACTGAAAGGAAAAATCAGCTTCTATATTCACTTTTACTCCATATTACCAATGACATGGATTCCATATTTCCAATGAAGGGATGACTAAATGATGCTGTAACTCAGACATTGATCTTAGTTATTGCAGAAAGAACCAAGGATTTGTATAGCACTGTCAGAGGTGATCACTATTAGACAAGCAACCATATAAAGTGACTGACAAGCAGTGATAGACCTCATCCAGGCAGGGCCTTGTTAGAACACTTTAACTAACTTGTTCTGTCCTTCCAGCACAGACACACCACGCTGCTCTAAGTGTAAACTAATGCACTTGGAGTTGACAATACACCTTGCCTTGCGCTCACTGCATTCAAAACACCAGCAAACCTTTTCTATCACTGTATCTTTGCAGTCTAGGTTCAATGTGTTCTTTACAATTAAAACAGTGCATTACACAACTGGTTCAGCCGAAATTAATTCCGAGAGGAACTCAGATGTTGCTCTTTGGTCACCATTTATCCAAAAGTTATTTTACATTCATCAGAAAACCCCTTTTCTCATCTGAATAATGGAAGACATTTTGGAACTCCTTTATAAAATAAGGTAAGAAGGAATATTCTAACCACTAAGTAGACTTTTCATCCTAAATGCTGTAAATCCTGAAGTAAAGCTGTACTGAGATTCACACATTACAATTTTTGCAAGCTATACACAGCCCATATTCCTTCTAGGAGGTCATAGCAGCCAGACTTGACCCAGCAAAAAGCCCTGTTGATCTCTCTGCAGGTTTACAATGGATGGAAAGGAGAATCATATTTCCCATACTATGATACACTGTTGCACTAAATTTGACCTACTATTTCTTTTGTAAATGCTATAATGTATATGTAAAAATGCCATTATTTTGTAAAACAATGTGTTTGTCTATTATGCAGACATTGTATATGAATTTAATTGATGCAGTTGCTCAAGTAACTTTATTTCCCCTAATCTATCCTCACACCACAGTACAGAGTCAACAAGCCCTGGCACAGCAGCTTTCCAGCTAACTGCAAACTACAGGAGAAAAAAGTAACTACTAGCAGAGCAGTCACCAATGTTAAAAAAACCACAGCAACACAAAAATCCACAAAGAAATTAATGTACCATTTAAGAAATTCAAAGTTACCTTTTTGTAACTGCTGTTATAAAGATTGAAATGTTAAGAAAGACTTTCTTCATATTGCTGCAAGAATACCAGCTGCTGAGCATTTACTGTTGCCCAGTAAAATTGGGGTGGAGAAATTCCCTGCTGCAATAAAAATGCCTATAAACTCATAACCAAGAGACTCATCAGTTCCCTTTTAAGAAAAAAAAAGATACCATTGGGACGGTCTTTCATCCTTAGTGTATCTAAAGGGCTTAAGACACACTTTCCTGCCTAAATATAATCAGCAGCATCACCACACTAGTACCCTCAACAAGTTTTAAAGTGACAAATGACCAAAGAATTTTCTCAAACAGTGTGTGCTAGTTGTATTGGGAAACACAAAAGAACAAATTGCAAGGCAAAGTTATTACAGATTGTTTTGTGGTGAGGAGGTTAGATCAACTTTAAAAAGCAGTCAATAATGCAATTCAAGAATAAAATAATTTTGAAACATACAAAAATTACCATCTTCTCATATCTGGAAAACTCAACATGATGGGGTGTCACTGTAGATGGTGATCATTTTCCATGTAACTGGGCTCTTTGAAGTATTATGAGTGTTCTGCTCCATTACTTGCTTGTGTTTTTTTAGTTCATGGACTTCTTATGACCATGAACCAATCCTTAACACCTCTATTTTCCATGCTCAGCTCTGCATGCTTGCCTGGCACAGTATCACAATATCTTTGACAGCTCTTCCTTGTAAAAACCCTGCAGTCTGCTAATGCCTGGTGCAGAATGAACACAAGACATTTCTTTTGTAAGCACCTCAAAATACAGGTGGTTTTGTTTGTTTAGTCTTTGGATGATTGCTGCTTGGGGGCTGGATAAGCTTAGGAGGTCTTTGAACAGAAAGCAGTGTAGAAAGGCATTACGCGCTTGTAACAGAGGACTCGGAAGAGTCTGTAATGAACATTAACGGCTGGCTTCTCATTTTTCTTGGATAATCTTCAGGCAAACCTTGGCATTTTGTAGAATTAACTCACTCAAAAACAGTTCTTTGTATTAGCATACCTGAGTGGGAAATTATCTAGAGCCACTTGGACTCGCATATTTGAATTTACTCACCTGCTGTTTGCCTGCAGGACACCAGATTTGCCACAAATGTAACACACGGAGAATTACAGCAGCTCATTAATACCACAGATCTTCAGTCACCTAATTTACAGGCCTCAATTAAGAAAGTAATCATTGTTCAGGCTTCCTAAATTGTCAGTCAAGGTACAGAGAAATTATTTGAGAAGGCAGATGTGGTTCTGTTTTGATTTGCATTCCAGAAGTACCTCTCTTTATTCATTGTGGAAAGAGCCTAAGAAAACTACCTTTCTTACTAAGCTATCTCATTTTGCTTGCTATTAGGTGATAGAAAGATTCTTGTATTCTCATACTTTCAGCTCAAAAATTCTGCATTTTTGCCTCCACTGTGTACATAAGAAGGGTTACTGACTCATAAGAACCCAGTTATGGAGCTTTTTTTTCCTTTCTCTTTGAAGAACTCTATTTTTTTCAGTAGTTGTCCATGCCCATTACTTAATCACTTAACCCAGCTAGTAAGACTACACAAGCCTGGTTTCAAAATACAAAATTAAGAGCATATACTATGCACACAGTTTGCAGAAATTCATCCTATATATCCCAGCAACTGCAAGGTGCAGGTCAGCTAAATGAGGTGATGAAGAAGTACAGTGGGCCTGAATATAAATGGAGAAACCCACACACAATGCTGACCCTACTGACAATGGTAGAGGAGCAGGAGAGCAAACACAACATGGCTTAGTAAATCAGTGAAAGGCCTGTGCTCCATGTCTTCATTTCTCAGTTGCTGTTTCAAATAAACACTGCTGAATGTTTAAAAGGAACCACCAAGAACATTAGGTCAGAGTTTGCATTTCTGGATTGAAACATTTGACAAATGTATAAAGGATACAAAAATCACTGATAATCACTTAAGGATTCCAATAACTTAAACTGGATGTTAGCAGAGTATTTACTGCACTTTGGGATGGATTTCACAGAATCGAAAGAAACAAAGGCATTTACACCACAAATGAGAGGTATAAGTAGAGAAATAAAGCACTAAAGACTTGTTTGAGATGCAAAAATAATCTAATTGTAAAACTTGGGACTAAGCTTCTTGGGTCACTTTACCTAGTTAATTCCTTGAAATGCTTTCTCTTCAAATCCCTTATTCCCTTATCTGTCCTGGCTCTTACAGACTGTGTCTTCCTGACTCTTTAGTAGTTAGCCCAAGCAGGAGGATACACCCATTTTTCATATACACATACACCTCATGTATGGAAGGAATTATCCCCAGTTTTATCCAAGTAAGTTCTTAAAGCTTTCCTTTCCATCATACTCCCTTTTTCTACTTCACAAATGCCTTTTCATTCCCTCTGATATTGCTTACAAAGCCATCAATCTAGCATGTCTTTACATATACTTGCAGAGAATGACTATGATTTTGCTCTACACAAGGACTGACTAGTACTGAAAATACAGCTTTCATGTTCAATGGCCTTACATGATTCCCTTTTTAAAAAAAATGTCACTCTTGAGATTTAGACACAAACATAAAGCAATAAATATAAAACTATAAATAAAAAATAATTATTCCATGAAATAATGCTGTAAGTTTTAGCTAAACCTCCCCCTTGCCTTCTTGATTAAAACCATATTAGTATTTCCTATTAACTGACAAATTATGTTACGGAGACAGAAGAGTCATTAACTGCAGATATGCCAAAATTTTGCTTCCTACCTCCAATGATAAGGCTGTCATTCGGACCAAGCAGAAGCAGGCACTCCTTTTATTTTTTATCACCTCCTGTAATTGCTGTGTGGTGGTGTAAGTGTCTGGGCTTCCTTCATAGTGACTAGAGATAAAGCCAACACAATGAATGGCCAACAATATACAGTCCTCTGATTATATAGAAATATTTTTTTTGGATTTGGTAACTCACTTTTACACTTCACAACTATGTTGCTTAAATTTGCATTGGCTCCAAGAATCCTAGACAGATAACTCAGGCACAGACACTTCCATCACAATTAGATGAGACAAGTCCCGCCCTGAAAGTCCATGGGATGGAGTAACTTCAGAAAGGTTGTTTTTCCCTAAGATCTAAGGATCATTTCCTAAAGCAGGAGTCACAGCCAATGCGAAAACTCTCATTTATTTCACTGAAATCAGGTCGAGGTCAAATGGGGTAATAAAATAATATGGGGCAACAGACCAGAGAGAAACTACTGCTCTTTGACATGGAGAGTTGGGAATGATACCTGCATGGCACACGGGAAAAAAGGGAGGGCTTTTCTGTAACATGTAAATATAAGAGTGATTGAAAATTACATTCAAAGCTAATGCCTTGCTTCAGTTTAAGAACTACAAATTTATTATGCCTTTTCATTTAGTTTAAATGTTCCATGCTTGAAAGGAAGTTTCTGGATTTCTGAACCCTACAGCAGATTTCATGTTCTGAACTTGTACAGCCTTTCTAAATTCGTATTCCAGCTTAAATTTCAATCTATGTCAAACACAAGGTGTTAGGCACACTCAATGCAGTTCTGTTCATACACATAACCCTGTTCTGGCTGCTACCTTCCAACAGCGAACCTGCCATCTGCAGTGAAAGCCCTGTCTTGTAAATGCAATTTATAGTTCCCAGGCCATGTTCAGACAGCTTCCTTAGAGGACTCCATCTGTTTTGAAGCTCTAATATTCTTTTTCCCCTGCTCCTATAATTACACCGTTTTTCCCAATAACTTCATAACCTCTCTTAATGTGTCCTTTCTATTCCTTTTGTAGTCTTAATGCCACAGAGCCCTTGGAGTTTCCAAATGATGGTAATGTTGGTTAAAAAATTTCAACATTCACACAGAATAATAAAAAGGTCATTCACTTTCCTTGCCATCTAAAAAGCCAAAGCAAACTTTGTTCTTAAACAATTTAATATTTCAACAAAAAAGGGACAATTTCTTTTTTTTTTTTTACAGGTTTGCACTGGCAGAGGGTAATCATCATATCTCAGGCATTTTTGCTCGTGGTATTATTAATGAAAGGTAACTTAAATATTTCAAGAGTTTCTCTTATGAGATCCTGCACAAACCAACTAGAGAGTGAAATAGGTATGCTGGTCATTGTAAAGCTCTCCAGAAAATCCTAAGAGAGGAGAAAAGGCACACATTTTGACTTTCCCTATGGAAATACCATTTATTTTAACATGTTTCCATCACACTTTCACATCTAAAAGTTGATTTAAAAAATAATACTGTTGGGTGGTTAAACATCACCAAGTTTGCATAAGACTTCTGAATTTGATGATAAAGATTTATAAAGCATATTTATAATTTTGTTCATTATTTAAACAGTTCAGAGAAAATAAATGAGGGGCTGAAATCTTTGATCACTCATTGATAGCTATTGAAAACAGCTCTTGCTTTACATCTGGGATATATCTTAGAAACCAAGAGCAGTGGAAACACTTTTGACAACTGCAAGATAATAAACACAGCTCCATTTCAAAAAATCATACAGAAAAATCCATACTCTTCTAAAATTCTGTCCTGACTAGGGACACTATCAGCACTTTGAAAACTTGGCTGGTTTCCCGATGGAGTCTTCCTGGTTTAACAGGAAAACAGGGCAGCAGCAACAGCACAAGTATGATTCAGTAAAGGCACTGGTAGGCACATTCAAAAAAAGGTGACATGATTTCTACTGAGACCCTTGAATAACAAGTGTGATGTGGACATAAGTGCTAAAGGTCACCTGAATCCACTAACAGCAATCTACAGTCTGCAGATTAGATTTTCCTCCATATAAAAATGGTTTTTACATCTACAGAAGGATCACAGCACCTTCATCCAAGAGCTGTGACTTCACCCTTTAAAAACTGCAAAACTAAATAGCATTTACTCTCCAGGATTCATTGAAGCAATGCTGAACAGGATTATCAAGAGGATAAGGTTAAAGTGAAAAGAACACAAACTCTCCTAAATATCCTTCCTGTTGTTGCTATGTTTCCACTAGCTGCACGTGTCTGTACAGCCTTTTATCTGAACGACGTAGGTTCACTCATATAAATATAGAATATGCTACATAGCTATAGTCAGGGGGGGTTTTATAACATATGGGTATATTCTAGGCTTATACAGAGCTTGCAATATCACACTGTCATGCTTTTGCACAGTACAAAGAGAAACTTAAGACCATGAGGAACTAGTCAGGCTGAAATATCCTTTCTGATATTTCACAAAGTGTAAATACAACTGTTAAGTTTTTTCTTTGTCCATCTAGATAGATATTATAGATTTATTTGAGAAGGCACAGACTAATCTCTTGCATACACACTCAATTCAATCCATCCCCTCTCTCCTTTGACACTGACTATGGACTTTGTAGTCATTTCAGCAAGTTTACATTTTTTCTCATTTATTTCTAACAAACCACACTTACATGGCAGGGAGATGAAAGGTTGAGCAAGATTCTCAGTGCTCATGAGTAAAGTCCCTAACAAGGCACAGCTGATCTACAGACAGACAGACAAAGATATCAACCATGTGTTGAAAATAAACAGTTGCAGTCAATTCTCTTGTGCTAGAAGCAGGGAGGAGCGTGCTGGCAATATCTGAGCAGTGAGAATGATGCTGCCACTTCCCTGGACCTGCGTTAATCCAGTGATGGGAGTATGTTGTTTATACAGTCACAGTTCTCATGTCTATCTGCTGTTCTCACCATCTTGACCTGACATGAATAGTTTTGAAACCATTTGTTCTTGTCAGAAGTGTGATAGCATCACAGGAAGGCAAACTGGTCTGCAAAGTAACAGCTCTGAGAAACAAGAGATATGTCTATAGTAGACATATAAAATTTCAGCTATTTTTATAAACCCTTCTGCTTCTGAACTACCTCACATCCAGTATTTCCAAAGCAATATTCATAAATCTCAATAGTAGCTTCTTTGGAATAAAAGTGTGTAGATACAGAAGCACAAAATACGTTTTTGTCCCAAATCATACAGCCAAAAGAGAAGTGTCTTGGCTTTTCCTACCCCATCACTCATCCCCTCACCTCCTGCTGAGGCAGTCTAACAAGCCACATCATGGACTTACAAACACCAACCTGTGAAGAGCTATTTAATACCCTGAGGTGAATATGCTCATCAACAGCAAGTTTACCTGTTTCTGGTAGGTAACACCAGACTAAATATTTGATATCCTCCTGATTATTGTGAAGCAGTATTTCCTTAGCAGTAATTTGACTCTGTTGACTCTGTTGCTGTAGTCAACATATTATAAATGTCTGTATTTTATAGACTGCACTGCATGTTTCAAAGCATTTTATAACCATTGGAATTGTCAGGTACCATACAGTATGGTAAATCCTCTTAAAAAAAAAAACCAACAACTTTGAAAAGATAAAAATACTTTGGATATATACTTCCCAATGTGTGTTGTAAATATTTACATTTACAGGCAGCAAAATGTTTTCAGTGAAATGAAACCAGAACAAAAACCAATGGGTCCATGATATAATGGGCAGATCTAGAGTAAGTGTGAACATGGCATAGAAACACAACACAGGAACAGACTTCACATACTGTATGCACCTTAAGCCATAAAAAACAGCAGGGAGCTGTTTTGCAAGCAGCAAAACATACAGTAATGTATAGTAATAAGTGGTTGTACTTCTTGTGGCTCAAGGCCTTCCATAAGCCCTCACAGGAGCATTTTCCTAAGTCCTTCCTTCATCAAAACTATCTGAATTTTCCTTTTACTTTGCAGATTTCTTGCTGTCACAACTACCAGTTCCCACGTGTATATCTGCAACAAATGTCAATTGGTTAAGATGTTCCTACTGTTTCAATAACTTTCTGACAATGTCAATTCCAAATGTAAAATTGTAATTAACTCTAGGTTGTGGAAGATTTGTTACTTATGGAATTGGTTGTTTTTTTTCAAATGAACCTATACTAACCACTGAGAAAAGAGAAGGTTTCTGCATTGCTCATAGAATTTGCAAGTGATTATAAGGAACAGTAACTTTAAGAAAAGCAAAGATATTTACAAAAGAGAGAACAGTATATAGGACAATTAGTGATTTTGCATATTACTTTCACTTAAAGTTCATATAGAAACTCTGTCATACATTCTGACAATTCATAATCCAACTGCAGCAGAAAAAAATGGGCTTATCTTATTAAAGAAAATCAACAGTTCAGTAACATTTTTTATGAAGACATAACTCATGTTTAAGAACATAGCTTGTGAATATTATTAGCACTATCTGTTCAAAACAGATGAATGGAATCAATGAAAAAGAAAGTACTTGTCAATATGAAAAAAGTTACAGAGAATTAAGGCTGAAAGGAGTATTCATTATAATTCAACTAATCAACGTTCCGTGTATTTAAGCACTGATTGAGCCTGTATTTTATTACCCATAAAAGCAGTATAGTTACTGAGAAACTACTGCATTTTGTACTTGCTATTTCTCTTTTAAACAGAGAAGCTCTAAATGCTTTATAAAAATTGACAAACCTACAGGAAGCATTAACTAAAAGAACAAATACTTAAACTTTCATTATGGACTTATTATTATTGCCAGATATAACCAGGGCCTATGTGAAACAGCTATGGAATAAATCTAGGGGACAAACTCTGGACCTGCACAAGCTGTCAGTAGTGGCGAGAGAAGACTGACAGACAATAATTCAGAAAAGTTTAAGTACGCCTTTTTCCCTACCCAGAAAAGTTTTGACAGATCTGTTTGTTTTTATGTTGGAAATTGCACTGTTTTTCCTGGAGTTTCAGGAGGAAAGGGGAAATTTTGACTAAGAGGAAAGATAATTTTAATCAACCCTTGTTGGTAACGTTAAAGATTTTTTTTTCTGAGCAAAAGAATATGCTGATTCCTGTTTCACACAAGAAGAATGGTTAACAATTTGTTTTTTTAAGATTTAAACTGGGTTTTTTTTTTTAACAACATTATTTATAGGCTAAAATTACTACAGTTATTTTGGAAACTAAAAAAAATTATCATTATGAGATCAAAAGCAGATTCAGGTCAATACAGTGTAACACTTTACATAGTAATCAATAAAAATGTCAATACAAACAATTCCTAAAGGCAGGATATGACATTCCAGCGGGGGAGAGGGAGGGAATTCTTCATTTTCTACTTAGACGCCTTGCTTCCTTTATCAGCAGATGGCAAACAAATTACTAGTTCAATCCATATGTCTGTATCTGATAGACAGTGTTTTACAAGTCTGAAATTAGTTTGAAACATTTTGAAGTTGGCCAGACTACAGAGGAAAACAGGATAACTTTGTCTATAATGAAAAGTTGGTTTTGTCATAACAAATACTTCCACAAGCTACTACCCATCCAGACTCATTCAGTCGCTAATGGAATTGTACCCAAAGACATAATCTGTGTTTAACAGACTAACAATTTGTAGTTTCACCCATTCTGTTCTTCTGCTGTGCTCCAACATGTCTCCTTTCCCTAGCTGAGGTTTACTAAGTGGTGCTGATGAAAGCAAGCAAGGCCATGAGAATATTTTTGGTCGGAAGGGTATCAGATGGCGAGGGCCGTTTGTGCGCAGGCATTCCAGAGCAAACCTGTCAGAGCACAGCCTGCAGACCAGCACCCTGGCCCCAGCCACGGCACAGCACAGATGCCGAGAAGAAGACTGAGATACTTTTGCTTAATCTCTCTCCATCAGAAAGCCTCTGTTTGCAATGCAGACAATGTATATTTTAAGAAAGGCGGATCAGAAAGCCTAGACAGTTTTTATAACAAAGTGAATGGTTTGGTAAATTTCTTTCGAAAGACAGCTCCAAATCTGGAGAATTTTAATGACTTGTATTATAGTAAACTGTGAGTTCCATAAAAGAATGACGGGGGAGAGAGCCAAACCAAACTAAAGAAGGCAAGGAAAGAGTGGCTTCAGTGAACTTTCTTTGCAACACAGCACGGCAAAGAGGGAAGCAGACCTATACTGATAAAAACAGCTGACAGAAGGGGTATAAAGGCATTCACAGCCAGGCAGAACACCAGGCACATCCAGCAGCTCTCCAGGCACTTGGGAGCCCTTCAGTGTGGATGCCTGGATGAAGTTCCAGTTCACTTAACAATGCTTACAAAATTTAATTTGTTTGCCAGGGACCGACAGCACCAGCACAGATAAAATATTTCTCAATTCACTGCTTTTAATAATGTTCTTTACTTCCAACAGTGATGTACCTGGGGGACTGGTGTCCAAAATGGTTTATGCTTCACCTCTTAAGTAGGGTATCACTAAGAAAGCTCTCAAATACTTTTAGCAGTGATTATGGTTTCACTCCAAACTGTCTATTTGCTCACTGAAATAATATATTTCAGGAAAAGCTTTGTCTAGAGGTCTACAATGCCAGCTTGAGGCAATGAATTGAATGCAACACCTCTCCTGAGATACACAAAGTTGGTCATGAAGATTTAATTAAAATGTGGAGTCATTTATACCAAGAAACTGAGAGTCCAAGATTAACAAACATCAACTTTTAAAGCTTTTACATCACACATGATAGTTGTTATAGATAACCACTGCAAAGACCTCTACCCTTCAACCATTTAGCTTGCTATTAGAAGGCAAAGGCAAATCAATTAAGTGATGATCAAGACTACAGTCTTAAAGGCATGAAAGATATATTTAAAACTTATGCGAAGCAGAACATAATTTTCTGATGGAAAAATTAGTTAAGATGTAACAGCTCTCTACTTTAAAAATTAGTAATAATTGTCCTACAAACCATTTTGCTAAATAATTACAGAAATTTTATTTTTAGTAAAGAACCTTTTTTCACTCTTAATTTAAATATTAATCTAATTTTTAAAATTTAATTCTGATTTTTAACCTAATTTAAAATTAGTAAACATACACATGTATGCACACAAACATATGTAGGTGCCAAGATATTTACAAGCCTCGAAGCCTACAAGATTTTAATCACGTTTTCCATTAACTCTGCCCACCCCTAATGGCCTGCATAAAGTGGCTTTATGAGAATCTTAAACAAAAGGAAATATTTAAGTTTCTAGCACACCTCAGTCAAACATAAATGGGTTTCAGTAATATACTACCAGATACTGTGCCATAAGTGGAGAGCTTTATGGATGTTTTGTCTTCTTCATCAGCTGCAGGGAATAATGTCAAAATAGTCACCACGGGATGAGACGATAATTGAATTGTGAAGAAAACACTTTTCTCAAGAATCTGGTTGACTAAATTTATTCTGCATAATGTGAACTTTTAAACAGGTCTGGAATACACCCATTATGTGTTGGAAGAGGAGCTGCCATGAAACATTGAAAAAACATAAAATACAACCCAGTATTTTCTAACTCAAAAGCATAAATCCATGAACATTAAAGCAGTTACTATCAGAAGGAAAAAAAACCCTCATAAATATGTAAAGATATTATTCTCCATATGTCTTATAAAGGGGATAATAGCGTTATATTAAGTTTTGCTTTGATTTGTAAGCTTTCGCCTTGTGGTGTTTGCCCTACAGCCTTTTAGTCATGTACAGACTGGAGAAGTGAGAGCTTTGAAGTGTCCAACTTCCAGTGAAGTTACTAACATTTTTAATAAGTCTTAAGAGGTCTGTGTGTGATTTACTGTAATTTCAGAACAAGCTCAGAAATTCACCCTAACTTGGAAAGAATGGGAGAGTCATTTGAGCACATTATCACTGTAAAGGGAAGGGGGGGGGGGGAGAGAGGCATGAAAATAATCTGGAACGCAATCAAGTCAAATTCAAAATACTGTGTATATAAATGTTATTACTGAGAACTTTAAGGGCAACAAGACAGTTTTGAATAGATGAGAATTTTTTTTGCAACTAGTAAATATAGTTTAAGTGATTCACAGCCAATTTTTATAATTGCAATGAAGCAGCTGTGATCAAACTCTATTTGTAGAATCATAATAAATTTGCCCCCCACATACTAAAATTAGTTCTAAGCATCCAAAATTCCCATTTGAACATCTGACTGAACAAAACAGGCATTGCTCCATGCCAAAAACTGGAGGAAATAGACCTAAAATATGCCACTTTCTCACCAGAAATTGTAGGCTCCCAGAATAACATGTGAATTAAAACTCATTTCAAGCTTGTTTGCATTGCTCCTCATTCCCATTCATAGCAAATTTCTTGACAAATGTTCTGATTATTTCTCTTTTTTCCTCACTTTTTTAATTTAAACACAATTATCAAATCACAGACTTGCAAGGAGAAACAGCTGATAGTACAACCCATCTGAAAATGGAAAGGCTGGAATTTTACTCTCAGTAAGAGCTGGAGGCAACTTACGTGATTAAAGACTGTACTGTAAGCCATTGTTAAAAGAATTCTTCCCGTAAGTGAATATGTGCAGTTTGCTACCATACACATCAGAGGCACATAAACCAAAATGAGGTCAAAGTCAACCAAGAAATGTAAATGTCTCGCTCCAAAATTCCTGCTTTTGCTTTTTTTTTTCTCCTCCCCTGCCAAGGCTGAAGGAAAGAAGAGAAATTTTAACAAAGTTAAAATTAAAATCTGTTTTTTTTCACTTTTCCTCTTTCATTGGTGTTCTTGAGGAAGTTTGCATCATCACACTCAGAGAAGATAACCACCAATATTGATGCAGGATACCTATGAATCAGGCTCTTCTTGCTTCGACTATCTTAGTACTGTTACACAATAGAGTTTAACACATCTCTCTTCACTCTTGCCCTTTTAGATGGGAAATTCCCATTTTATGGACAGAATTAGGAAACAAAGGTCTAGAGCAACCAAGAAATCATAGGAAATTAACCCTCTAACTAGGACAAACATGACTCACCAACCTGAGATTTGAAAATCTCAGGCAGACCAGGGATACACAAACTCAGCAAAGATTTCCAAGGCTGTTCACAAGCTGCCTGCAGTGCTGCACAACCTGAGCTGCCACCATGACATTTGTTTCAGAAACCCAATGCTGTACACAACACAAAAAAATATTCCTCTTCTGTTTAAGCTAAAAAAAATATCCCCTCTGAACTCTAAATAATGTTAATATGCAACAAGAATACATATATTTATGGATCTATATTATATACACATGATTATATCACTATAACAAAGACGGTAAGATTATCTAAAATATATATATTCTACTAAAAAATGCTTAGAAAAACATCAGCAAGAACCACTTAGCCCCTATAAAGCCTCATTTTAAAAACAGAACTTGGTGGAAGAAGTAAATTAATTATATTAAGCAGGAAATTGTTCACTAAATCAATTGGGCTACATTAGAGACCTGAAAATTAAGACTAGTTCCAAGGTGACCATATGCATATTCTGTGGAGTGCCAAGGTAACAAAAGACATTCCAGAAAACCTTTTTCATGTCTTACACACACACACACACACACACATATATATATATATATATATATATTTCTGTTTCAGCACACATCTGTTCATCTACCAATTATTTTCCATAGTTGTTCTTTTTAACTGGCTGTATTATCAGTCCTAGATACCCCCATGACAAAAATCAAAGCACGTATGTGCACTGTTTATTCATAAATCTCCTTATAAATCCTTACCATTTTAAATTTGTTCAGATGTGGATAGCATCTGGATTTATTCAAATCAGTTATAATTACAATGCTCCCTTCTTAGCCCTATAAATTAAACATTTATTTGCTGTCTATAGTAAGATCCCTCCTCTAAAAGTGTATTTATTATGTCTTTTAATTACCAAATACATCTAGAGGATCATCTGAAATTCAGTACATAAAGTGACTCTGCACTTCCAGATGCTAGAGGTATCTTCACATAGATTTTCACTGTTCAGCACCATGGTACTTCAGGCAAAAATAGAATTATGTACAATCCTTGCCTGCAGTCATCTGTGAAATTTAATTTTCCATTGAAAATCTACATGTTAGCAGCAAGTTCTGTCCTCAAGCATGAATGTGTGCTTCTTATGGGATCCAGTTTGGTAAAGATTATCCTTAGTCTCTAAAAACAACTGAAGCTTCCATTTCACTTCAAGTATACAGTCTATTGCTAAGTACTACTGGCAATACAGAATAATAACAGGGTTGTATAATAGTTATAGTCACACTTAACTTTTCAAAACTTTGGTAAAGTTCAACTAATTCTTTAATTTAGTCATCATGCAAGAAGCTGCATTCACCTAGTTCCCATTTGAAACAAGGCTCCCCATTGACAGTTCTCTGCACTGTTTGGACTGGAGGGAGCTGCTGCTGCGCTGTTTGCCTTTGCAGCGCCCACAGCTGCGCCCCACGCACACAACCTGCGGCCACTGTCAGCACAATTTAAAATTAAGAGGAACCATCAGGAAGGATGGTTCCAAAAAGAAAAGGAAACAAAAGGAACCGTATTTGAAGACGGTAAAAACAATATCTGCAAACCGTATCAGTCATACCTACAAGAAAGGCACTGCCTCACTGCCCGGTTCGGGGCTGCGAGCCTGGGCAGCTCCGCAGCGCGGAGGGGCTGAGCCGCACGGAGAGCTGCGAGCCCAGCCCAGGCTGAGGGAGGCCTGGCTTCACCGGCTGCACACTGAAGGCTCCTGTTCAGGCCGGGGGACAGGGCCAGGGGGCCCTTATGTGCCCAGACGTCCGGGCCAGAGCAGCGGGGGCTGCCAAGGAGCAGTGTGCTGAGGAACAAAGGATGCTCCCACCCTCGTGCTGAGTATGCTCCTGCCGTTCCCCACGGCAGCGATGGCACTGAGCAGCCGCTGCACTGTTATCTTCACCCGGGTTATCTTCACCCGGGTTATCTTCACAGCAAACCCAGCCCAGGTGCAGGCATGTGGTATCCTGGTCAAAACAGTGCACAGACCCTTCTCACTCTCACCTATGGCAGGACACCAAATACCAGACCAGAGAGAGCAAAAGAGACGTCCTCCTACTTAAACTAGGAAGGGGAATATAAAACTGAGCTAATTTCATGTGACACTGACTGTCAATCTGTTTTGGCCCCCCTGTTCAATACAACAAAGCACTCTTTTGTTCTCATCTGCATTACGATCTCATCTATCCAAATACAGCAGCTTGTTTTAAATCAAGAATTATCTCGGTTCTCCCTGATTGAATCATTGTTATTGATCATAGCAACTTCAGTAAACCCTGCTGCTTATCCAATGGCCTGGGGGCCCGTACCCATCTCCCCAGCCCTTTGTCCCACATACTGATTCACCTTTTCATCAAGGATTTTGACGTAGATGTTGCCCTTTCACATTATTACCATACCCCACCCAAATAATGATTTTATCACTTAATTCTCTTCCAGACCACATTTCGTAAAAGGGAGACCAAAAAAAAAAAAAAAAAAAAGAAGAAGAAAAAGAAGAAAAAAAAAAACCCTATGCCCTGCTGGGTGGGTAAACATGGACAAGGTGGGGTTGTCTCACCACATGACAGACACACCCCACACAAAAACCAGAAACATGCCTTTCATTGGGCAGGTTAACATTTTTCTAAAAGTTACTTTCTAGTCCTATCTGATCACTGTCAGGATGAGTAATGCAAAACATTCAATTTCTTGTGGGTTTGGTTCCAGTAGTTACTAAAAGCAGCCAAGTACATGTTTGTTTCTAAACTACTTGAAAACCTTCAGAAAGTTACTTTAGAAAGGTCCTAAGCCCTTCACCAGCACAGGGATTTTACCCGCCTCGGTTTTGCACGGTAAACATAAAGCTTCAAAACCATTTATCTTCAAGTACTAACTTTATTTTCTCATTCTCCTTGTTGGAGGATTCTTGCCATTTTCCAGGATGTAGTTAAATGTAAAAAAGTAGCCCACTGACTCCCCAGGCAGAGACTTGTGGAAACAGGTGCCTTTAAAAAAAAGGAAAGACTTTGTCAACTCTCTGACCTGCCAGAGCTCTGTGCATTAGTAACACACAGTGCCTGCTGAGTTCCCCTCAGCTAATTAGAGGACCCGTATGGCAATGAATGGCCTTGACTATAAATACTTCCTGAAAGATCTCTAACAGAGGAAATGGGGAAAAAATGAGATGCAGCTACAGAGAAACTATTTCAGATGTTTCTTGTTTAAAGGGCTGCTTTTTCTTTCCTGAAGTTGCTTAGGGATGACATGCAGTATCCAAGACTTACACCAACTTAAAATTAAAAAGTGTGATACAATTATATGCATTGAATTTAATTCTGTAGATATACCATTAAAATGCTGCTATGAGAAGATGATTGGAAGTGGAACGCAATGCCAAAGAACACAAAAACTTCCATCTGTCATCCTGGAGGGACCACCGAAAATTCACACTTAAACCAAGATCCCACTCTGTGTGCTTGAATCTTCTCATTATGTTTCTTGTGCTCCCACTAAAGGCAGCAGCAGCAATATTTCTACCAGAATCAGAGAGGCAGGTTTTAGCTCAAATGTATGTTATCCTTCTGGCCAAGAATTGTGTGTGCTTATAGAAGTCTTCTGGAAATCACAAAGCTCAGCATTTCCTCTGCTTTGCAGCTCTGTCCATAACAGGAGTCAGTGCCTTATATTAGGAGAAATTATGATTTGCCACTACGGATTGTGTCTGATATTTACTAAACTGATATGAAATCAATTATATGTAGATTTAATACTTACGTACCAATTGCATATTTTTAAATTAGCTCTGCCACTCACCTACATAGGAGACTGCAAAACAAGGAAAGGGGAAATAATATTTTCTAATTTTCTATCTCCCCCAAATTTAAAGCTGTATGACTAGCTTTAGCCAGAACACCATATGAAATAGCACAAGTGCAAATATCAGAGACAAAAAGAAAATAACTCTTCTCAAAGTAAATGAAAACTTTTTTGAAATGCCATGATATACTGTAATGTGTAAACAGTCTGATCATTATGGTGCAAAATAATCTCAGTTTAATAGAAGAGTAGATTTTATCCTTTGCACCATATAAAAAGCTCATAATAAAGGTTAACATAACCTCAGTCATATATTTAATGTTACATCCTACAGTATGCCTTTGATAAAAATCCACAGTACTTCTGGAATAATGTGACAATCTCTCTCCCTTTGACAGTACACAAATCCCTCCATGAACTATGATTAATACACAAAGTAATATTGCTGTGTGCAGGTTCATGTGACCCCGCAGGACAGACACACTGACCTGTGTTATTACTGCATCTTTGTTGGCAAAACTACAATGTCTGTACCAACACCTTTACGTGGGCTAACTAGGCCTGTGTATAGGTCTGAAGGCTCAGGCTACAATTCCCTGTTTTGTGGAAAACTTTATGCTGCAGTGTCCATATAGACCAAAGCAGGACACTTCATTTAAAATCAGTTTAGCAAAAAGTTCCCACTGTCCAAGATCTGCACTGCCAAAGCATTAAACAATCTGCCTGGCCTGGAGTTTGCTGGCTGCCAATGTGCTACCCAAAAAAAGGAACATTTTTGCATATCAATAGACCTTCCAGTATCAACAAATCTTTAAACTAGAAAATAAGCTACTCTAAGGAAGAGCAGAAATAATGTCCACATTGTACCACGCTGAGGTACATTTTTGGCAATTCCCATTTGCAAAACATACTGATTCGCTATAAGTACATCTGCTGGGAATATTTTAATAAGAAAAATAAATTAAAGCTACTCACAGAAGTGTACCAAGCCCCTGAGAAAGATTCTGTTACACACACACAGCTTGGAAGCATTCTCAGGGATAAAGATGCATCAACTGCATGTGTGTTTGCATTATCTCTAGCTCCCAAAAGGTCACAAGTAATTTGGTCTTCTAGATTCTAAAAATGAAAGGAATCTTACCCCAATGACTCCCACAAACAGTCTACTGTAGCACAGAGTCTAGGGAAGGACCATGGGCATCATGTACAGAAGGAATGCAAGAAATAGCATGTAAGTGGCTTAGGGAACATCCAAAGCTGGAAATTACACCAAGCAATTTCCAAAAATTAATTATCCTGTAAACATTAAGAATTTATGTGGGCTATGGCATATTTTCACCTCTTTTCTAACTGATTTGTACTGTCTCTGATATTTTACCAAAATGCTCATCACTTCTAAACTTGTAGTATCAACATCTATCTACCTGAAAAAATGTGATCTCCATTTTGTCTTCCCCACATCATCAAGAAAGTAAAAAATTAAAAGCACAAGGTATTGCTGCTACTGTCAAATCATTACAAATCATTTTTAATAAGCAGAGCCACTTTATAAATACAGAATAGCCAGTACAACCAAAGGGATGTGTTAGCAACTTTCTTTTTTAGTCCATTTCTCAGTGTTTATTCACTGAGTAATCCCAAATTTTTGGCTTCCTCTGTGTCAGTCTTCAGGGGGAAAAATATGAAGGTGTCCACAGTGATTTTATTATAGGTTTTGTTTCCTAGTCACCAGTCGTCCTGGGATACAGTGTTTTGCATAAGCATTCATTATATGATACTAGAAGGATGTATTGAGTTAACACTTTGCTTTCAGAGAGGAACAACTTTTAGACAGAATTAGCTACTCCTACTAGCTATTTCATATTAGAAAAATAAATGTAGCCAAAACTAGATAATAACGAGAGATTTGCTTAACAACACTGCACATTTTTTTATTTCAGAGGATTACAAAAGTTAGCTTTTTCAAGGATGGATGGTAAGTTCCTTTTCTGAACAATTTTTTATCTCTCTCTGGGCCAATTGAGCTTCTGGGCATACATATCTGTATGTCAGATAATCCTTGAGACTAAGTTCCCAATGGTCAAGCTGACCAGCACTTGGTCTTCTCATTCATGGCTCCAGTACTGCATCTCATAACTCTGTCTGCAGAAAACTAAATCAAGAGCAAATTAAATGAGTAGGGTTTCTATGATCTTTTTCACAGATTGAAAAGAAGAGGGAACTAGTATGACTCACAGAGACACACTCCCAGTATTGCCTATCCTTCAGATCACCCCTAACCTTCAAGAAGTTTCACTTCTCATTTTGTTTTCTCTATCCATCAATCATGATGAAATATGTAAGATTAGGGACTCTGTTCAGCAGATTTTAAAAGTTAATCTCCTTTCCCCCACTTTCTTTACAAATATTGCAAGCTGACAAAAGCAACTTGCCCAATTTTCAAAGAAAAGTGGAAATTCAAATATTATCAGAAAGGAAAAGACACAGACAAACAAGTCCTTGGCACAAGAGAGTTCAAAGAACATGGCAGTTAAGGTGCACACAAAAGTAATTCCTGTCTGAAGTATGTTGATATGGTTTTATCAGTCAGTATAAACACAATCTGCTAAAAAATCATTATAAAAGAAAAGTAGAGTTGCACACACTTTAAAATGCAAGGAACTGATTTATATGCACTGTTAATACACAAAAGTAAGACCTTTTTTTTTTCCAGAAAAGTATGGAAGATACTAGGTTTTACAGACCTAGAAGTGATCAGTATGGAAGATACAGGTTTTTTAGACCCAGAAGTGATCAAAGTATTTTGAAATTGATAAAATACCAATTTGAAAAAAAAATATATATATAAAAAAGTGGTTTTGTACAAAGACTTTAAAAAAGCATCTGAAGTTATTTTTAAAATGGCATAAGAAACAGCCAGCATACAGTTTCCCATTCTATAAAGAGCAGTGGCTAAAACAGGTAATATAACGGCCTTATTCTACTGTTTACTAAGATTTTAGGTCCAGCTACCAACCAAATTAAGACCTTTCTAGAGCTAATTCTGCATACTACCATGTCCCTTTGCAGATTTTTGTTTGGTTTCCTTTCATCTTCTGACAGTCAAAAAATAAATGAAAATATTTGAAAAACTGAAAATAATTTAAAATAATTTGGGTTCTGATAAACCACAGATTAAATGGCTCCTCTGGCGAATCCGTCTGCACATGGCTAAGAACCAGTACAAGTACTGAAGTGAGATGGAACTAACATCATAGGTACAGTAGGAATTCCACTGCTGCATGGGTTTATGCACGTATTTTAATACATATTTCATGTTAGAGGAGAGAAATATTATCCTGCCATCCACAGCAAGCACACATCCAGGTTAGCAACAAGGAACCTATCATATTATAACTGCTTCTCACAGACTTAAAATCTGAGAACAATAACTAAGGTACAAAAGTTTGGTCCCCTTATATTGCACGCTGGGTTTAAACTACAGACACTCTGTTTTATAATTAGAATAGCTGCAGTATTTTTAAGACCAGTGACTTCATTTAAAACAGCTTTTAAGACTTCTATATGTACAGAGACCGATATACCTATGTATAATCTTAGCAGACTATGGAATAAAACATTTATCTTCCTTTTTACATGTTACATGTGACATGTTACACTAATTGATGCTATGGTTATAAATGCTGTTATAAAAGACAAAAAAGGAAGCTAACACATCATCACTTCCATTCTAGTGAGCTTTGTCTGCAGACTGACTGCTCCTGTGGCAAGTTTCTATAAATTCAGATAGGGAGCAGCTCCTGAAAACATGTGATGACTTCAGGAGAAAAGCATTTATTTGTCTCCCTGTTCAGCTTCTCAGAATGTGAGATCTCTTCTAACCTCAATTTTCTCTACAGTGGGAAAAACACACCTTGATGGAAGGGAAACTTCCTTGTATCTAGATGCTTTTGTTTAAAAAAAAAAAATAGGAATTATTTGGTGGGACAAATATTTACCTTCTCTTATCACATGAGATCATTTCTTTTCTTCTTTTTTGTTTCCAAGGCAACCAGACAAGTGTCAAAATTGATATATAATTATGTTGCTTCACAAAAAATAGGTTACTTTTTATTAATATTTAACTCGCATTTTGTATTCTTAGATATGTAGTAATATAAAATCCTGCTTAAGTGCGAACTGTCACACCACCACAAAATTTAAGAGGTGATTAGTTGTTTTAGTGTAACAGATGTGCAGCCTTCTGGGGTTCTAAACCTCCCTTCTTCAAATGCATTACCAACCTGCACAATTAGCAGGAATGATTAAAGAAAATTCAATCAGAGCTAAATAGTAAAAGCAGAAGCTTACTAATACTCCATCAATATATAGATACCTTTATGTGAGTACTTTGGAAAATTTACCTGCTATTTTGGCTCTACAAATTTGAGTCTTTCCTTGAATTTTTTTTTTTTTTTTTTTTTTTTTTTGGTTTTTTTTGTTTTTTTTTTTGTTTCCATACCCTAGAAAAACCACAACCACGTTGCTCCGGACCTGAAGAAATCATTTGCACGGCAAATCAAACATAACATTCATGCAACCATAAAAAGCAAGAGGAGGGGAAAAAGAAAGGTTTCCTACCCGTAATAAGGACTGGGATTCGTCTTTTGCCTTGCCGTCCCCGGATCCAGAGTAGGGCTGGGTGAGCTGCCCGGCTTTCTCTGCTGCTCCGGCTGGGACACCCTGCAGGAAACCCTTGTTCTCCACTGCCAAGCCATAAATGGGCCTTGCGAGATGGGCAGCTTCTACATTTGGACTATCCCTTAAAGGCTTTGGCTGCTCTTGGCCAACAGACACGGGGGTCAGTAAGCCTAGACTGGTCTGTGTGTATGATGGGCTCCCCCTCAAAATGTCTGTTCCTCTCCAGGTCACATTGCGAAGATCATCACTGGGACTGTCAGTCCAGCCTTTCTCCTTGAGCACTTCCTTGTCTTCTATCTTTTCCCTCTTCACTATGCTGTCAGATATGGGCTCCCCTAATTTGGGGTCTGGATTAATCAGACTGTAGACCTTAAGGTCAATTTTTGGCTCTTCCTTGATAGACGAAACGCCATGACTGTCCTCCCCATTGGCTGTAGTGATGTCCATCTCCTGACAGTGCACAGTGTTGAAGTGCTCTAGTAGTGACTGAGTGTCAACAGCTGTGAAGCTGCACTGACGACATTTGTAGCAGTTGTGTACTCGCCTGGAAGAAAACAAGAAGCACATCAATATGAGAGTCACCCCTTGGCCTTCCCTCTCAACAGTGGTTTTACCTACCAAGATTAAGAAAATAAATCAAACTTACAGTATGATCCTCTCTAAATAAAGCAAGCAGGTTTACTTTGGTGTTTTATACAACAGGGTAAAAAATACTGCTGATTTTTCCCCCCATGCCTTGCAATGGCCTCCTATAGTTCATTCACATTCCATGGCATTATTCTAAACTTCATAAAATTTTCACTGGGATTTTGTGTTTTTCTTCTTCAGTTTACTGCAATATACTTTTCACTTTCTGCTTCAGCAGAAAGACTAAAAAAACATATTTTTCAACCAAAATCAAATAGTTAGAAGAGGACAGTTCTCTTGTTATTATAAAAACACTTCATATAGTATAAATCTATGTTAGAAAGTTAAAATACTTTTTAAAGTCCTTTACTTTCCACCTATTCCTTATACTTTGACTTGACAAAGACGATTTTGAACAGAGCTCTGGTTAACTTATGGATAAGAATACACCAAAGGACAGAAGGTTGTACACAAGAGACAGCACTGCTTGGATCTCTACGGACATTTTAATACAACTTAAAAAGATGCTGCTCTAAAGATAAAGCACAATAGTTGGCTGTGTCACTACAAACTGCATTTCCCATCAAATATAGAAATTCTTGGTAGGAGCTGTGGAACAGAGTGGAATAACACGCCTTCCTGTTTTTACTCTAAAAGCCTATAAAAAGTACTGCATTAGCAAATTATGTAAAGCATATGTTGCTACATGAGAACATGTTAGCCACTTACTGTATCTATCATAGGAACAGAACACTGTTTATGAGTTCTCTAACGCCGTCATGAATAATGGTTCATAACACAGGAGTGGTCAGAGCCTTTCATCAGGCTCTTGGGCCCTGCTGCGCCCAGCATCCTACCAATGCAGAGCAAAATATCATCCCTGCCCTGCAAAATGTACAGAACTCTACAAGAGCTTCTCCCTACAGACACACTCACAAATCCACACCCCAGGCATTCGGAGTCACAACAGTGTCTTTAGCCAAGCTAAAAAAATGAGCCTTTCACTATCCACACAGGACAAAACTTGTATGAGAGATCTGTTATAGCCCTGACTGCAATTGTTAGAATTATTTCTTTTAAGGCCAAATCTTTGTCTCAGTGAAGTCAATGGCAAAACTCCCATTGACTTCAGTAAGAGCAGGATTTGGCTCTTGGTGCATCTATAGAATTGGAATGATACACAAAATGTCCCTTTTAGACTATGATAGTTTAGAAGGGACAACTTGCCAAACTTATTAAACCCCCTTGCCTTCCTTCTCTCCTTTTGTTGGAAAAACAAACCATATGTTATTTACATTGTCTGATTTTCTTGCAGTTGTGTCAGCGCACAGACACGAGTACACATTCGGATTCATGCTTTTCAGCCCTTGTACAATATCAGTTTTCTTTTTGTCATTTTCTGTATTTATATTCATTTTAAGGGACTAGATGGTCTTGTTCCATTATGCAAAAAATAGATTCAGTTATTCTCCACACAGCCTTATGGCAACAAAACCTACTTGTGGGAGAGCAAGCTGTGGGTTAAAATCCTGTTCTGGCCATGTTCCCTTTCCTTCATTCTACAATTGTGTTTTATTAAAATCAGCTTGTCTCTCAATGCAACACAAATATATTCTCTCTTGAAACTCAATTCTTTTCTAAACCAAGCTTAATTCTCTCTTGAACCAAAAAAAAAAAAAAAAAAGACAAAAAGAAAGAGTGCTATCTGATCAAAACCATTTTATAAATACAAAAAGCCAAGTTATAAAGAGGGTCAGCCCTGTAAAGGTGGGATACCATCAGAGAAGTCCAAGTTAGACAGGGGCTAGTTATCTTAAAAGCCAAGTTAAACAAGACACCATTTGGGGCTAATGGCTCAACCACATACACTCCCCATGTGAAAGTTTATCAATCCTTTGGGACACTACTTAGCCCTAAGTGTCTCTTGTTTAACTTGGCTATTTCAATAGCTAACCCCCTTCCTAACTTGGCTCTCATCTACAGATATCACACCTCCAAACAGCTGATCTTTTTCTGCCTAACTTGTCTTTTTTTATTTTTCCATTCCACACTGACTAAATGTTTTTGATCAGGAGCCATATACACCACACTTCTGAGGACACAAATAAATGCTGCATATTAGATGCAGTTGTAACTACATGGCTGAGGCCCAGTTACAATCATCCTTATTACATTAAAGGTTTGTTAATTTAAATTATTTCTAATTGGTTCAAAGACAGTCATATAAGCATTCTTCTATGAGACTGTGATAATACTCTTCTATGAGACTTTGATAATATTCTTCCATGAGACTGTGATATGGAAAAAATGAAGACATACTTCAGCAGATAGTAACCCAACAGGCTTTTTGTTTCAGAATGTACACTTTCCAGTGTACATTAAAAATCTGCCATCAACATTATAAATCTTCATACTTCACATGGGTTTGTCCTGTTTATTATTCTATCCCCAAGCTCCAAAATGTAAGCTAAAGTTTGGAGCTGTCCAATATAAGTCACAGTCCCAAATAATAATATAGTAACTATCATCAGCCATTAGAAAACTTTTGAAAGTTGGAAACTTATTCTTTCCCTGAACAAGGCATAAATCAGTTTTCACTCCACCCTGACAGCAAGCAGGGAAACAAATTGGCAATGTTTGATTTCTCTTTTACTAGAAATTAAGCCTACTCTATGTTTCTAAAAGGCCAAGTTACATCTAGAGTTGTGTACAAAGCTCTTCAAGGCTAAGCAACAAAATTTTAAGAATTCCAGTTTGCAAAGTATCAAGAAGCATTCCTGTGCATTACCTCAAAGTTACATTTTACAGCTAAACCACAGCTATACTGTCTGAAACTCTGAATTTGTCTGGTGCAATACTGGGTTATTGGTACAGAGCTACTCTAAGAAGAGGAAAATTTTGGGATGGAAGAAAGTGATGTAAACGAAGAAGAAAACAGGACTCTTCCTTATTTGTTATTGTTTATACAGCCCTCAGGCACACTAACAGCAGGTTCAAGCCATAAACTGGCATTCTCTGCAATATGGCGTTGGACTGGCAATGTCATCCCATCCACTGAGGTCACTTAGCATTATTATTTTTACTAAAAATAAAGCAAAGACCTGATTATTTGTGGACAGTAAAACATTTATGGCCCAATCCCAAGATTAAATATCAAGAAATTCAGGCAAAACCTCTGCTGCACAGTTACATTGTGAGAACTATAAAAAATCTTATCATTATTTTTACTGAAAAGTACTTGAATTGGGCACTGTAAGAGACAAGGATTTTCCCTCGCAAAATCTTGAAGTTGGAGAGATTACACGGTTGGGGTTTTTTTATGGATTTAATGTTCTTTATTTGAACTTCCTAACAGGCTGCAAGACTCCCGACACTAGCCAGTTGTTAATTAAGTCTTGTTGACATCCTTCTAGCTAGTCTGAAGTATTACAAAACACCATCCTCTACAAAACAAGTAATTTTTTTTTTAATTACCTGAAGACAGTCCTAGGCTCTAGGGCATAGAAAATATTCTGAAAGAAGATATGGCTGTAGTATCACTTCTATTTTTTCACATTTTATTTTAATTATAAATGTTATAATTACTATCATTTCTCATGAAAAAACAGGTTTATAAGAAAGTTAACTTTTGGGATTGGTGCTGCACTCAAGCTTATGCGGAAGGAAAATATTCAGAAGAAAAGACAGCCATCAAAGCAAGGAAGAAAATGCAGTGTAGTGTTAGAATGGAGAGGAGACAGGGCAGAGTGGAGAGCAAAATTGAGATCAAAGGAGAGCAAAAGCCATTGGCAAGAGCAAACAAGTTCAGAGCAGTGAATTAAGGTGTCAGGAGGAAGGAAAAGGCCCTCATAGCTGCTGCTATTGTTCACTGAGCGAAGGTTTCTGCTCTGCTCTGAAACTGGGAGCTGGTGGGCCTCGATTTACATTTTTTCCCGAGTTTTTTTCTCAGAGGGAAGTGTCCCAAAGGTGCCACATTTCCATAATCTGCATATCTGAGACCTTGCTCTGGCGTTTTCTGCCTGAGAGTCTGAGGGTCAGTCCCAACACCCCTGTCCCCAACACCCCATCCCTGAGCTGCAGCCCGGGCACTGGGAAGACAAAAGCCCCAAGCACCCCTTTGCCTTTTGCCCCCCTAACTCCTTTTATCTTTGAGAGGTAAGGAATTATTTAATTAACTCGAAATTAGTTTCTAAAGAGAATCTTACAAAACTGCTCCCATCTGCATTTTAAAAATAATTTATTAGAAAAATGTTTCTACACCACTGCCAAAGCTTTTATTTCACATGAGTCTTAACATTTTCATATTATATTTTGTAGTTTAATGAATCACTATCCTACCTTGTTTTTAAAAATTTAGAGGATTTTTCAGCATAGCACTTCTAATCATAACTAGCACTGATCAAATGGTTTCTGTCAAATAAGGTTTTACATGAAAAATTTTATCCTCTGCAAAATTGAAAAAAATGCACTGTTTTCCCACATTTTAGTAAAATTATAAGAAAAAAGAGGCACTTCTGCAAGAAGCTGCTTTGATTTTACAAAAATACTCAAAATTAAAACTTTTGGAACAAGCAGGAAAATAATCTCTAGACTAAGTGAAACAACATGCAAAATTTGCCCAAATACTCAGTTTGATTTTTATCTAAATTAGAAGTGTTGGCATCTTCTGGGTCCTCAGAATACGAGACAGTTTTGAGAAAAAAACTAAGCTTTGCAATGAACATGAATAGTATCTGACTTCTCAGATGTATAATGGAAAATGAGTAGTAGCAGAATTTGTGGAAAATGGAGGCCAATAAATCTTCTAGGGATTTATTTGAATAAGCACATTTTAGTGAGGTTTAAATACAAGTAAACTCAAGTGCAGTGTGATTCATTGACTTCAAATTTAAATGAACAGCTCTCAAATAATCATGTCAAGAAATACTGAATGAGTGCTAAGTGTAAGTATACATTTCTGTAGAAAGAAAAATTGAAATAACTGCTTTTACAAATTTTAATACTGTTGCAAATACATGCCTGCAAAGGAATTACATTGGGATATAAAAATTTTTTTAGCTAGCAATACGTAGTGAAATTGTAGATGTAGAGCCAAAAGGAAGCCAAATAAATAATAAAATAAATTAAACATGTTGTTCAGACATATGACTCAAAAATGAAAATAATGCAGACAAAAAAATGTGTGAATGAAAATAAGTACAGAGCATCTAAAGCCAACACTGATACTACAGATTATCAAGGCTAAATCTAAATACACGTACAGCAGAACATTTTTTTCTACCACATTAATGTTTAGTATTATGTTTACTATTAGAATCCATTCAGCTCCTTATTATATAAATGAAGAGGTTTTAGAGACGTGCACATGTACAGCATTTTAAATACATCAGATGTACATAATGTGCGGCATAAAAGCGTTGAGACAAATTCTGACTAAGAAACAGAGAAGCCCAGTAGGATGTGAGCTGACTACATTAGCATGTTTCTGTCTATCAACCAACACTACTATTTTATAGATGTTCTACTTTTTAAAATCTGAACTATGCTTTATCTTTAGGTCCTAAAATACAAAAAGGGAAAGAAAACACATATCTGATACATGCCAGGCTTCTACTAAAAAAAAAAAGCCTGATAATAATAATAAAAACAAAACTTATAATGCCTCAAAGTTTTATTTTGATAGAGTGAAAATTAGGTTATACATAGAAAACAATAAAACCTGCTGGTACTTGCCATTACAGAGCACCTACCACAAGCTGAACTAATGTGATTTCAAAAAAGATGGACAGTAGGGGAAAACATCAGCAGTACAAGTAGAAAAGAAACAAAATTCATATTATCAAGGGGAAATTACAGGAGAAAGGGAAAGAAATTAGCAGTTATGGGGACATTGTACTTTGCTTTACACACGTCCTCAGAGTAGTCAATAATGTCATAGACTGGGGTTAACAGTGTGTTGTTCAACTGTTTTAAACAAAATAGCCTAATCTCAGACAGGCAGTTTGAGACTAAAATGCTTAAAGTGTATCTCTTGATTTTCCAAAGTTCAGTTCCCTGTAACTACTGCCAGAACTGCAGGGTGCTGAGCCCTCTGAAGGAGCAGCTACAACTACTCTATCTCAGACTTAGCACTTAATTTTGAAAGTCATGGCTTCTCATTTCTTGGGAAAAAGGATCCTAGCTCGGCATGGTTGTTAAAACTTAAATTACCAGCTGCAGCAAAATAAAAGGTTGGATTCTTTCAGTAAAGGAGCCATTTCAATGTTCCAGTTACTTAACCACTAAAAAAAGATCATGCCATGCCCCAGCAGCGGACAAAGTGCTGCCTATGGAGTTCTTCAGCATGGCTCAAAGCTGTTATAATAATGCTTGGAACTTAGATACCACTTTTCATCTTCAAAGCAGTTTACAAACATTAACTAATTAATCCACACAACATCCCTCAGGCCCACTTGGATCAAAAATGGGGAACTACATGCTGGGACCTGAAACCTCTGTGGGCCCTAGCTCCAAATTAAAGATGAGCAATCTGCTCTTTTTGTTTTTTTTTTTCTAAATAGACTCCTGATATATTGCCAATGCAGCCCTCTGTTGGGCAACATTTGGATGCCCCCAGCTTTAATCTCTATTAAAGTATCATGCCCCAGTCTGCCTTTGTTAATTTTGGATGTCTTGGAATCTATTAACCATGGCACAGTTTCTTGAGCTTTTAACAAGGCTTTAGCTTTGAAAATGCATCTTCTTTTGTCTTCATTCTAGCTGGCTTCAACACAAAGATTTTTTAGATGAGATAGATACTGAAGTTTTCCGTTGTTGTTGACGCATTAGCCTTAACTATTAACATATTCAGCATGATTTTCTAATATTTAACATCACTTTTGCAGTGGCACATAACTGTTGTTCTTTACAAACTCTTAAGAGCCAGCTCCTCCTCTGATGCAAACTGGACTGCCAGTTTACAACAGCCCAGGAACTGACCCAAGAAGTTTAGCAGGGAGTTGGCTGCTACTATGACATTGTGTCAGACTGAGTCAGGAGACTGGCTGCATCCACCTCCAAATAGGAACATTAGCATTTAAAATAAATAGAATGACACTGTAAACCAGCAACACGAAAATAAGCATCTGCAAAAGAATCTTGGGGAATGACATCAACAGACAAAAGAGTGTGAGTGTCTGCTCCCAGTGGGAAATGAACACCAAAACAGCAGTGGAATGCTCTTAAACTAATTATTACATTGCTGGAGTTGGGAATGGAAAATACTACAAAAAGGTAGTACATTGAAACACTGTTATGGAGCATAAAGGGTTCACAGTCTATCTTGGAAAGTAAATTCATTTGTGTTCCCTGACTGAATGAAGATGCCAACTTTCTCAGAAAAAGCCTAAATTAAAATAGTCCTATAGTACCTAAAAGATTCTGGGTGGAAAATAACTGACCAAGCCGCAAATATGCTGAAACTTTAGCATCTGCACACAAATCCAAGTTTCCCTCTCCTCTGCACAGGTTTAAATGTATAATTAAATCCACCAACTTAGCTGGTGGTTTTCCAAAACAAAGTGGATGTTGGATTGGACTCTGGCTGTAAAGATTTATATCTATACACATTCCTATTTTGATTTTCAGTTTCCTCAAATGTTTGAGGAATGGTGACATTTAATTAAGAAACTATGGTGGGGGACTGTTTGTTTGTATTCCTATCATTAATCATTTGAAACTTCACCGTACCTGTAGTGTCGGGAAATCTCTTCTTCCACCTGGGTGGTAAAGTCACATTTGGTACATGAGTGTTCTTTGTTCTCCTTGAGCGTCAGTGGCCCCTCTGCCCCTGGCAGGGCGTTTGTTTCTGGTTTGACATCAGACGCTTGGCCTTCGTGTGCATTCTCATAGTGGAGCAGGAGAACGTCCACGTCGGGAGTGGAGAATGAGCACTGATGGCACTGGTGTTTGACTCTAGAGCTTCCTGTCACCCCTGGAGACAGGTGCAAAAGCAAGAGAGCACAGTGGGAACAATTACTTTTTCTGCAAGCAAATGGGTAAGTAATTTCTCCAAGGTGCTTTTCTGGGCTGCAGAGGCCTCTGGGACAGAACTGACAGTGCTTAATGGTACACTTATGAATGTTGTGTAGCTGCTGATAGTGACGGAGAAGTGGGCCCACCACTATTACATCTGGGCCATGGCTCTTTGAATACCTAAAGTCACAAAACTGACAGTTGTAGCTTGTCACCATGCTGTCCTCTGCTCCTTTGCTACTCAAGTCTTTCTTTTTTGCCACACTCGCACCCTTTTCTGTCTTTGTCACTAACTCCCCGTCTGCATTTTTGGCTAGATCATTCTGGTTAATGACAGATCCCCTAGAAAGTTTATCATTCAGATCTGGGTGGAGGCTTCCTGCCTGGCTTCCCCCATGCTGTTTGCTGTAATGTTCTAATAGTTTCAAAGAGCTGGACGATTCACAGCTGAAACTGCAAAATTTACACCAGTAGTAACTGGTTGTATCGGTACCATTTTGTCTAGAGGAATCTATTGGCTTGATGGGCACCGAATATCCAATTGGCGTATCATCTCCTGCTTTTACAGTGATTCTGTCTTGCCACTTCCCCAAGTCTCCAGAATCACATGGTCGAAGAGTAGGACTGGATTTATTGGAGTTTTTCTCTGAAGTTTTACCAGTATCAGAGGAGGGAAGGGCTGCTTTCATTTTGTTTGGGTGAGTCTGTAAGAAGTGTTGCTCTAGTTCAGTGGAGGAGTTGCCCATGTAGGTGAAATTGCAGAATTTGCAGCGGAAGTACTTGGTGTTGCCTTGGCAATCTGGAGTTTTCCGCCCAATTCCAATAAAGGTTCCACCTAAAGTAACCTGCGAATAAAGAATAAGGTCATTTTAGCTCTACTGTATATTTATTCAAATAGCAAGGAGTGGAAATGGGGAGGGGAGGGGAGAGAGAGTAATTGATTCATAAGCTTCTTTGCTTCTTTTATTAATCACTGCCACCATATTCTTCTGTACCATGTAAGATATCATACATATACCCTTACATATTTAACATTTGTTGATGAATATTTTTAAATGTTTCTCATAGCTGAATATGTAATCTATATGAATAACAAATATATTGATTTGCAGAGACTGAGGCAAACGTGCAGAAGATTATCTTAGTGCTGATACAACTGTTCCTTCCTTCACTATATCATTAAATAGTATCATTGACAGAAGATCCAATAATCAGTTCCCATAGCTCTGAACCCTTTGAAAGCAGACTTTCCTGGGAGTCTATACCAGGTGTGGAAGAAAAAAACTGACCCTCAGTCTTTTGACTTAGATGCTTTAATCATATTTGTGTTTTACAGTCAAAGATAATTGCTTTCTAAATTCAAGAAAGCAAAAATTAAATTTCAAGTAACAAATCCAGTTTGTTGTGTTCAGAGAGTGACCAATTCTTACAAAGATCATTCCTACACGAATATCTAGTATCCACCAGGATGCCTTTTCACAGAGCCATAGTGGCTGATGTCTCAAACAAAAGGCAGTTTTCTCAAGGATTACTCACTGCAGACATTCTCCAAGGAAATCTTCTGTTCCTCTCATGCACAGAGCTCAATTTAGTAAAACAAGGATGGAAAAACTACAGTAGAAAAATGGCATGTGGCAAAGAAAACTACCACACCCAAGTCCATGACATCACTAATTACACACACAAAAAAAATAAGGTAGGTCTACTTAACTGTTCTCATGATGTCTGAGCAAAATGCTCTGCAGGAAGGGAAGAAGGCTTCCAGGGCTGATGTTATTAAAGCCCGTGTTCTCAAAGTAAGGCAGGCCTGCCCTTCCCAGGAGTGCACCACACCTGCCCCTGACATCAGGAGGAGATTTGCTGCTCCTGTACAACTGTTTTGAAGGCCAAAGAAACAATCTCTTGACAAAAATGTCACCATTGCACAGCTTCTTTTCCTGAGTAGCAAATACTGTGCAGTATCCAGAAGATAATTCCCAAAATCCACAGACATCGACTCCTTTGCCATCATCCAGTCTATGACACATGGTGTAGACATGGGTGGAAGCTCCCTTGTGACATATTCTCAGTCTTTACACCCAGAAAATGTCTTACAGGGAATATAAAATTCAGCCTTGCAGAGTTTGATTTGCATTCTCCCAACCAGTAAGCGTATTACTACATTTCTGCAGGTTTCAGGTCTAATGCATTAGGCAAATGGTGTAATTATTTTCCTTCTCCTCCTCAACAGCTATGCCACAAATATAACATGATCACTGCTCCTTCAGTATCACACCAAATGGAAAGACTCAGACATACAGAGCATGAAATGTAAATATTTTTAAATGTAATATTAATGCCTTTTAGCCATTTAGCTCAGAGAATGAAATACTATCCTTTATATCTCATCAGAATTGAGCATGTATAGTGAGGCAATGAGTTACTAAATCATTATATAATGTGCTGCCTCTATTCAGCCTCCAATTCTTTTTTCTGTTTATTTTTTTTCCTTAAGGAAGCAAAATCCCCATACACTGGTTAAAATCTTTCCTTAAATAAACTGAAAATGGCTTTCTGTTTGTTTAGGAAACATATCTCATTAGGCAATGATGAGTCAGGCAGCCAAATCATTAGGACTTAGCTGTAAGAACATTTTCACTTTCAACTGGGGCTCCACATTCTGCTATCAAATTAGGAACTTGATTTTGAAGAGGTTCTTTGCAAGAGGGATGTTTAACAGGTCTTCTGTAGTGCAGGAATTACCTCCCTTTATTTATTTTATAGCAAGGAAGAAGTGGAGACAAAGCCATGCTGAGCCTGATCCCATTGACAACAGTGGGATCTGGGCCTGCTTTCCAGTATCTAGCACTTAAGGTCTTCATCCACTGCATTATTTCAATGTTCAAAGTCTTAGTGGTGTCAAAAGACAACTTAAAGAAAGCACTGATGGAATTACAGTAAACAGAAAAGAACAGCAGTTCACTGCATGATTACATAAGTTGCAAGGTGATCTGGTTTCATTCATTTAATTAGCTATGTATGTTTCTTCTATGCATGCACAGAAGACTGATCGAAATGCTTTACCTTAAATGGCTCTAATGAGTAAATACATTCATTTCCCTCAACTGTCCAGCCACAGAGTTACAAACCTATTTTGCAGACACTCTGTGGACACCAGTTACAAACTCTGAGTGACAATAATCCCAGCTGCCAGTCATTGCTAATTACTTTTATTTCAGAACACTGGTAAAACATATAGTACTACCATTTTCTACAGTGGACTATAAATCACATAATTTCTGTAATTTGTGCTAATCCTGCTTAATGGTCTACACAGCAAGTTTGTGTTCCATGCTACTACATCCTTCTCTGCATCAAAAGAGGATAAAGTAGAATTAAATATTCCCACTGTGCTGTGTTAAATTCTTGTAATGCAGGAAACACATCTTTACACCACTTGAATGTAATTGATTACCAGTTATTGGTTTGGAATTTTCCTGAATACCTGCCACAATTCAAAATAATTCATTGCATTAGACCATGTATGTGAAAAGTAACTCTGGGTCATCTTAATGTTATTACACTCAAAAGCCTCCTTTCATACATAACAAAGGCTACTGAAAAGCTCCATGAAGGTCATCATTCAAAGACAACTAAAGAAACCGATTTCCATGCAGAGAGGTTGGGAGAAGTGACAGTATAAACTAAATCTGTTTCAGCTTTCAGCCAGACACATTTGAAAGAAACCCACACATTTGCGGAACTGTTTGGATTCCTGCACTTTGTTCAAATCTTGGCTTGATTTCCAGATTTTCCAGTTACATGTTGTATGTCTATGGCACTAAACTTCTTCACTGGTGATGTAATTGTCCTTCACCTTCTGCTCTCTCTGATCTGCCCCACAAAGAGGAAATGTAAAGGAGGAGAAAGCGGAAGATTGGATGGATGGATGGATGGATGGATGGATGGATGGATGGAGAGATGGAGATAGATAGATTAGACAGATAGATAGATAGATAGAAAGACATACCATAGAAATCAATATCCACATTTCTGTGTGGTATCAGAAGTGATAGATTTTTGTATTTACCCCTTTATTTTATTCTAATCCCAACAAAATTTAATCTCCTACTCTGCTCTAACAGAGTTACATTTCCTTAAGTAGACACTTCTTCCCAACATAAAAAAGAACCTAAACAAAAGGAATGCTAAAATTCTGCAATTCTGTTCTAGCACTGGAGTCCAAAGTTGCTTAACACAGCTAGTAGCAGTAACGAATACAGGTACAGCTTGTAGAGGAAATGTAGGAGCAACTATAGATCAACAGTTCCCTCAATACACAAAGGAGAAAATTAATCTTCACAATTCTCTTTTTAAAGAGAACCTAACATACAAGTTCAAGAGAACCTAACATACAAGTTCAAGAGAATCTAACATACAATGATTTAATTCTTCCCTTCACTGTCATTTGCTTATGAAACCTTGGGATTTTCAATTTTTCTGCAACATCTCAACAATGGCAATATAGTTGGTATTAATTATTATGCTCTATAAACAAAGACGAGATATTAGAATGGTTTCTCCATTCTTGTGCTGGATGTGGTTGCAGTAATATTCTTTAAACATTACTCTGCAAAACCATGTCTCATTCTGGGATTAAACTGAAATATATTCCACAGTAAGATTTCCATAAACTCACAACTCTTAAGCATTAAGTTTATTCATCAGTGGGGAAAATTGTCAAAATCTGAAGATCATGTGTTAATACAACTAAGCTATCTCCTCAAACACCACACACATTTCAAAAACTAGCCAGAAAAAGGACAGAAGATAACACGATAATTGACAGAGTTTCAAGATGTACTTTCTAAAGTATGTTGGCAAGTACTTCAACAAAGCTGTGTAACTGCACTATATGTTTCCAACAGATATGTCTACATTAATTAGTCAAGACAATGATTTCATAGAATAGATGGACTTGAGCAAATAGAAGTATTTTCTTCTTTAAAAAAAAAAAATGGGTCTTGGATTTTTATTTTGTCCTTGGTCCAAATGCTATCCCTATTCTCTCTCCTCCTTTTCAAAATTCAGTCCTAAATTCCATCATGCCAAAGCAGTTTACAAATACTTCTTACAGAATCTGAAAAAAATCGCCAAGGAAGAGAAAATCTGCCCACTCCTGTAATCATGTATTTCATGCAGAAAATTCTACCAGCAGAAACTATATCCACATAAGAGATTCAACCACAAGGATTACATGCTCAGGGTAAAGCTGTCTTTGACCCCTGGCTTCTTCTGCAAGTACTGATTAGAATACATCTGCACTGCAACATCAAACGTTAATGAATCTTTTTTTTTTTTTCCCTTACCTGGGTTACATCTTTGGCTAATCAGGAGGTGAAAGGCTCCGGATCCTTTACCAATCTTCTGAGCCATCCAGTCTGCCTTTGCAATTACTCTTAATCTTCTAATCCTAAAATATTTTCTAATGCTCTTGTTTATTCATTTGCTTTGTGCAATATAGCATCCAGAACATTTTAACCATCCCACATTTATGAAGTTCTTCATGTCATGCAGGCCAGAACAGATTCCTGGCTTTCATGCAAGTTTGTGTAACACCACCCAGTTCTCTAACCTCCCTTGTGAAGAATTCACTCCTCACTCACTCACTCTCTTTCTGCATTTTAAACTAGGAGAATCTTCAGAGTACATTCTTAAAACTATTTACTGTGATTAATTTATAGATACATAAATCTATGTTGCACAAGTGAGGCAAAAACTCAGAGCAAACTCCTGGCTTTCTGGGCTGTTCATACTTACCAAAACAAGAAAGCAAATTATTGGATCACATTCATTCAAAGTAAGTGCATTCTTCTTGAGATTTATTCTGTTGCCATTGAACCCAACACAGTTTTTGTGTCATCAGAATTTTATAAGTATTTTTAAAACAAAGACTGTGACAGAACAATAACAGAACTTAAATTAAGGTCAGGAGACCAGATGTGCAAAACCAACAAAAGAAAGAAAGAGAAAATCAAGACTTTCATTTGCTAACTAGTGTTACTAGACTAGTATCTAAAGAAGCACCATTCCTTCTATTCTCTGTAGATAAAATTACCAGACAGTTCCTTGGCTACTGTAAACTCACACAGCCTTACAGGCTTAGAGGCCAACTCGCACTGATTTATACGAGAAGAAAATTTAGTTGCTTTCCTTTTTCCCCAGGAACTTTTTATTTTTTGAGCTCTCATCCTTTCTGTAGGCTATGTTAGCAGTTTATAACTTTAAATATAAGCACTAACATTACTAGTCTCACCAACTGTTTTTATTAGCATCTCTTCAAACACTACCAAATATCCCTGCAATAAGGTAAGGAATATCAACACATAAACAACTTCACTTTGAAGCCTATGAGTATATATCACATCAGTTGTTCCACAAACTGTCCATCTGAATATTCTAATATTAGTATAGACTACTTCTCACTGCAAGGCAGCTAAAATAGCTTATTTCTGCCACAGAGCAAGGCAATGTTCCCAGGCACTTACTATGTAGCAGCTGATAAGCTGTAAATCACTGCCTATCATTCTGAAGAGTAAACATGCAGATATCTCCATAGAAATGATATAAAGAACTTCTACTGCATATAATCATACAAATCATTGCTTATGAGCTATTGTCAGTATAGAAGTTAAATACCTCTTCCATGTGCTTTTTCACGTAATATTTGTAAATATGCATGTATGCAGTTATATATGCATAAGAAGCAAATATATGTATAAACACTCCCAAGCAAATGCATATGGACATATTTTTATGTGTGATCTACCACCAATTTCTCTACCTGCCACCATTTTTTTTCATGTCAGTTGTTTAAAAGAGATGACTGAATCCTGTGCTTCTGAGAAGTGACTCTCTCAAGTGTGCAAGGCAGCCTCCAAGCCTGATCATGACCCAGAAATAAGATTCAAAATAAATAGGCATGCCCACATGCAGGTGCAACACTCAAAGAGAGTTTGATAGTTTTCAGTTTATCAGGAAAGTGCCCGGGGAGTCTGCAAAATGCTGACATGAATTGGGCCTTTTGTGACATCCACCTTCATAAAAGTTCTGATCTAACATATGCTGCAAAAACTAGCACGGCACAATGAACTCAGCAAGATCGGGGTACATCATATGCAGCAACAGTTGTTCAGTTTAGTTAGGTCTAATTCCTGTATTATGGACAATTAAGCCAAAGTCAGTAAGACAAACAATATAAAACTTGGATCCATTTCTAAGCATGCAAGGAAAATGAAACTCATTCATATGCATGTATCTGTTTCCTCATGTCAACCACTTATGTACCTGTGTCACCTTCTAGGAAGCCCATTTGACAACAAAGAACTTTAAGGTTTGATTTGCTAATAATACAAAAGAAAACGCTGTACTTGTTTAGGCCTCCAGTCCGTAATTCTCACTTCGTCTGTCTGAGTCTCTTTGCCAAAATCACCAAAACGTAAAGGAAAACCTTTATCATGAGAAGTGCTGCTGATTACAACTATACCCCTAAAAATCCCTACAGTTTTTTAAGTCTTACCTTCACAGCTTCATATTCAATCTGTTAATATAAGCGTGGAGGATAAAAAGCAGAACCTACAAATAAAATCACTGTTTCTCATTCAGCTGAATCCTAGTTAGACTAAACTTTATACTAGTCACACATGTCTAACCTGAGAACAGAAAACATGCCAGATTTGATACACTGAAATCCAGACCACTAAAAACCACTCATGACATAGCACCATGCAGACACATGGAACTCACCTGTGATTTATAAAGGACACAAAAGGAAGAGCTTTACAGACTCTGTTTGGGCATTTCTACCACTTTCTAAGACACTGAGTAGCCTGCTGGCTGAACATCCAGAAATGCTTTTGGTTGCTGTGAAAATCCCGGACAAGTTAGCCTTATTCATAATATGTACTTACATAATGTTCATTATAGGTACTTATATATGTAATCAGTAGGTCAAGGGAGGTGGTTCTCCCCCTCTATTCCGCTCTCGTGAGACCCCACCTGGTCCATCTGGGGATGGGTATCCAGCTCTGGGGTTCCCAGCATAAGGCAGCCATGGACCTACTGGAGTGAGTCCAGAGGAGGCCATGAAGATGATCAGAAGGCTAGAGCACCTTTCCCATGAAGACAGGCAGTGCAGCCGGGAGAAGAGAATGCTCTAGGGAGGATTTATAGCAGCCTTCCAGTACCTGAAGGGGCATAAGAATGCTGAAGAGGAACTTTTTATAAGGGCATGTAGTGACAGAACAAGGGGTGACATCTTCAAACTGCAAGTGGATACGTTTAAATAAGATATTAGGAAGAAATTCTTCACCAGGAGCACAATTGAGGCACTGGAACAGGCTGCCCAGAGAAACAGTGAATGCTCCACTCAGACATGCCCAATCCCTGATAGTGTTCAAGGCCAGATTGGATGGGGCTCTGAGCAACCTAATCTACTAAAAGATGTTCCTGCCTGTGGCAGGAGGGTTGGAACTAGATTCGCTTTAAGGCCCAAATCATTCTGTGATTCACATGACAAAGCATTAGGCTGAGTGGTATAGGACAATTCTTACAATATTGTATGTCTAGAACTGTAGAAGAAAACAACTGTCAATAACCTCTTATCATTCTGTGGAGTAGCAGATAATGCAGTAATTTATTCATTTTCTTTCCCTCCCCCCCACCCCCAGGTGCATTGAAATACAATCAGCAAACCTAATGATGGCTTTTATCAGGCCATGCTTTTTCAGAAATTTGTCTTCTTGTATCTAAATTTGTCTTCTTGTATCTTAGACTGTCTAGATCTAAAACCACGAAACAATCAAAATCAGAGGACTAAATTAAAAAAAAAAAATTGTACATTCAGAATCTTTTTTACTCTTTAGTCTGAATCTTTAATCTTTAGTCTGAATAGAAGAGGAGGTAGATCTGTGCCAACGAGCTCCAGAACCAGGGCTGTGCTGAGCAGGAAGCACCTCAAAGGTAGCATAGACAATATGAAGCAACTGTAAGAACTGCTGAGCACTGCATTATGTCTTTATTCATGGCTGCATAAATACCCTTCTCCCTTGGGACATGTCATCTGAAACCCTTACCTGAATGCAGACATTTCTGTCCTTTCTGTGAGGGACACTATTCTCTTTTAAAACACACCAGGAAACAGGGTCATGCTCTCTTTTATACAATAGCCTAATGGCTTGAACACTTGTTCAGGAAACAGGAAAAGTAGGTTCCTTTCCTTGCTCTGCCAGAGGGGATCCAAGTCTGCTTCTTCACCTTTGCTGGGCATGTCCTACGCCTTAGCTATGGGCTGCTATGTGGAAGACAGCACTCTCCAACCTTCCTGTTGAAGTTGTCCCAATTACTACTCATAAAAAAATTGGGGGTTAGAAAAAAGACTGCCTGCTCTCTACTTGCCAGCAACTTGCCTGTCTCCAGACTCTAACATACACATTAAAGAGTCATTAGATCAAACAGAGAAGGAGGCTTAATCATACAGCAGCAAAGGCAATAGCTTTCAGCATCATAGCTGTTAACTTAGTCACATGAATTTTACTTTAAGTGAAGTCTTTAGATCCAGTATAAAGGCTACTGCTTTAGGCACGTCCACAAAGCCTTACACAGGCTCAAATAACCAGCAAGACAAAGTTGCCTATAGAGATTGATCAATTAACTAAATGTGAAGAAAAAGTAATGGGGGGCACATCAGCAATAGATCCATTGAACTCACTTCAAATATTATTTTGATAAAAGCTATAAAGCTGATTAACACATTCCCTGGGAATTCAGAGATGTGATAGTGAATGTTTTCTGAAATCTATACTGGCAAGAAAGTTAATCTTCCAGAAACAGCTGAGTGATTTTACCCAATCCTATGGAATTTATTATAACTCAATGAACCAAAAAACCTTTGAAGAGAAAAATGGCAACAAAGAGTACAGGAGATTTTCAACAGAAAATAAGAGTTTCTGATACGACAAAGGGATCTTGCTGGATAAAATATTCATATCAAGTTAAAATCTGCACAATAGGATTGCCAGAAAGATTGGATTATTTACACAGTTCCCAGACAAATTCTCTTTAGGTACTACAAAACACACTTCCAATATTTGAATACCTGTATGTGAAACCATATGTATATCCCCAGTTTTGCTGATTACACCCCCTAAAAGCTGCATTTAGGGTTGGGAGGGTGTGTTTTGGCTGTGGGTGAGGTTTAACTTCATTTCTGTGATACAAGTCCAAAAACGCATTTGATTTCTTTTTCCAAGCCCTCAGCAAATGCACCACATCCCTAGATCTCTACAGATAGAAGAGGAGATACTGTATTTTCCTGCACTCAGACATTTTCCCATTGCTTTTTGTTTGCCTTTGTTATGAATGTAAACGATGGGGTTCCATAGCATCCCTCACTATTATAAATCTTCATATACCATCATTTCCAACTGACTATTGTGAGCCAGATCAAAGTCAGTCATCTTCATCCTCTGGCTTCTGCACCCAGTTCCATGGCCTGAGACCATAAATCTATCGATAACTTCCAGCCTAGCTACAACAGAACAGTTTGCTAAGTGCAAGGGGATCAATAAATCAGATCCTAAGCCCAGTTCATTACTATTTCAAGTTAATTACAAAGGGATTATTTTCATTTAGCCCAATAACTATACAAAATAATAGTGTTAACATGAACCAATTATTCTTATACAGGTTCAGTTCCCTCTCATGTAATACAGGAGTTTGACTGAACTGATTTTAACTGGAGCACCCATCAATACGATCCCTTGTTGTGGTGGGAGATGCCAGCCATTCAGATGCATGAGAAAAAACCCTTCAAAATGGATATAGCAGCAATATAAACATGTGTGGATGCAAAGGGGATTTTCAAATGTTCTTTTACTTTGTTCATGAATCTCACAAAGCTGCTATGAATCAGGAGTGGGGGGAGGAGAAAGCATAAAAATATTAATCAGTTACTTATCTTCTGACATGTTCTGGATCAATGCCTGGCACATGTGCAATTAATGCAGCATGGTATTTGCCATAAAAGCTTATTTAATCTTCTATTCCCAAACTGACCAGGGAAAATTAGCACCCTTAAAAATTAAGTTTCGAGGTGCAGGGTTTTTTTCTTTCAAATAAACAGCCAACATTGTATAGGCTGTCTGTTCTATTTTGGAAAATGTTTTTTGTCTGAGAAAAAAAACTGATCTTAAGTAGATTATCTATGGACTGTTTCCTACCACTTTTTGTCTCCCCTGCAGTATCTTACTGCCAGAGTTTAGTAGACAAGTATAGTCTAGGTTCAGCTGTTTTATTTCTCATTCTATCAGTTCAAACTGAGATAGCTGACACATCTGTTTTATTTCTGAGAGCACTGCAAAGGAAAAGCATCCAGCTCATTCTAATCAAGCATAAACTTTCCTATAAATAACTAAGGACCTAATGAAACAATTGTTTGGAGGAAATGAAAGTGTGTTTAGAAACTCGAATTCCTCTATACTGTATGTCTGAGCTGTTCCAGTTTGAATGTCTTCCTGACAGCATGGATCAATTGCTCTAAGATGCTGTCCCTGGAGTCAGCAAACTGAAACTATAGCAGGAAATCCAGGTATTAACATCATACTATGTGCTAATTATAAATCATCATTTCACAATCTGACATTATTCACTTCTAACCTCTTTTAACTACATCACATATTTGCTTTCTAATCAGAGTTTGACAGGACAGAGTGTCTGACATGAGACAGTGATCTTTTAGTAAGACAGCAGTTCAAAGATTGCAGCTTTTATGCATAGTAACGACCTTAGTTTGATTTGCTGTTCCACGAAGAAACTGTAGAGTTTCTTTAAAAAGAGGAAAAGTTTAAATAATTTGAAAAGTTTCAAGCTCGTGACTTGTTTTCTGGTTTTGGTTTCTTCCTTGATGTTACATGTTAGCCATCTTAACCTGTCTTGCAAAATTTCTTTCCTATAGCTATGGCTTCTGCAAGCATAATTTCCACTTTTCTACCTTTTTATTTTAACATACCCTGGGAGTTTTATCTGTTGATTACTACAATGTTTCCATGTATGCAGTCACTTGAAAATGGATGGACATTTGAGCATGTATTGTATGCAAACTTAATTACTTTGGTTTGATTTTTATTAAAATCTGAATTTTTGTATCATATAGAATACTGAAATATCCTACTGTACCTCTCAGTTCAATCCAAAGATTTTTTTTAAAGCACCATCAATTTTTTTAAATTAATTAAATACTAGCTGATGAGAAACTAACCAAGAGTCCATGAAAGACTTTTGAGTTCACTCTTTCATGGTAAAAATAAGATTTTTTTTCCCAGCAGTATCTGTAGTTTTTTTTTTCCTACTTCAACTAGATGAGAATGACTGAGGCAATAATCCTTTTCTTACAGGCTTACTAACATGAAGGACAGCATGGATTACTGTTACTTTTTGAAATGTTTTATCCATTGTGTATCCTGTTTTTCTGGCACTAGACAACTTCAGAGCTGCCAAGACTTGCCATTTATTTTATCTTAATAAAGAATCAATAAGCCAAATCTTGACTCCCAGCAGCTGATAATTTAGGATTACATTTTTAATTTCCAGCTGCTGTCTTTTGTCTATCTTGTTGTTATTTTTCATTATTATTTGCTCTTTTCTTTCCATGACAGTAAATCCTTCACATATGATAAACAATTCAGCTGTTTGCCTGTTTGCTGAATAAGATCTCTTGCTATTGATTACCATAATGACTAAATCCTACACAGAAATGTCACTGGTCAAAAAGCCAAATACTCCTCTATTGTACAAGACAATCGGCAGACCTGCAGAAAGCCTGGCTAAAATAGACCAAAACGGTTCTAGAGGCTTAAGCAGGTTATATGAGATACAGTAATCACATAGGTAGGACAGGCTTTGCAAGATCTGGCTTTGCAGTCGAGAAGGCAGCGAGCAGAAGTGGGGAGGCTGGGAGCATACAAACCTGCACATCATAAGTCCCATTTAATAGGACAGGCCTCTGGGAATTGATGTCCTGCAGTACCCCTGAAAGCACAGTGCGGTTGACTTTCTGGAAGTCTTTGGAGTGGCTGAATTGCACCATGTTGTGGAGAGCCAAAATTTTAGTGTCGAGCTCAGCATCCTGCCTGGTGCGGTTGTGCAGTCCTAGGTGGTACTTGCGGAAGTGTTTGATGAGATCTGTGGGGTCGTTCCCGTAGTAACCATACCCACAGATGTTGCATTTGAAGTCCTGAAGCTCTGGAGACAGAGGCGCTGTATCTGGGTTATCGTTTACCAACAAATCTGCTTTTGATTTGTTCAGCCTTAAACCCCCATCTGAAGGCACTTGTGGGTTTTTTGAGGCCATGGGGATCGGGCTTGAGCCTTGGCCATCAGTTTGACCACTTTGCACTTGCACTGTTTCATCTGAAGCTTTTGGCGACATCTGATGCTCCTCATTTGTCTCCGCTGCATCTCCTGACGGGGTACAGACCACATCTTGGGTGTCATCTGCATCTGATTTTTGAGGAGACTTCAAGGGATCGCAGATTCCCCCAACAGCTGGAGATGAGAAAGCCAGCATATTTCTGTCTGTCACCTCATCATGAGGGAAGGATGGAACATTTCCTCCCTTATTGTGGCTTTCATAATTGAAGCCAGCCTTTTCACTCAGCACTGAGCTTTTCAAGTCCTTTTTAACACTGGAAGATGGCTCTTGGACATGCATGCAAAGTTCCTCTTTGTTACTTAACTCTGCTGCATCACCCTGGTCAGTGTTTTCTTGCATCTGCTCTGAAGAAAATTCTTTTTTCCTTCCAGACTCTTCACTTTCAGTACCTGTAGACTCAAGGGTCTGTACCTCACCTTCACTAGCAACGTTTCTTAGAGGGGGATTCTTTTTCCGGACCATATCTACCACAGAAAAAGAAATAAGGAAAAAAAAAAGAGAGAAAAAAGAAAGAAAGAAAAAAAAAAGGAAAAAAAAAACCTATAGAATTATTCAAGATATACAAGATATGTAACAGATTATAAACCTGACACTTTTAAAAGCATTCTGAACTATATGAATACATTGAGTACATCAACTTTTCAGAAAATTTTTGTTGAACAGGTTTTTAAGCTATGCAGAAAAATTTTTAAAAATTAGCATACTGAGATTAAGCTTAACTAAAAAGATAACTCTAAAAAACCTAAAAAGACACTTCCATGAGAATCAGTGAATTGCAGGTTTCATTATCTTTTGGGATGATAATGGTCCGGCAGGAAGAATTTTAAATTAATGCTTCTTTTAAAATAATTTTAGAAAAATAAGAGGAAAAATAAACTTTTGAAGTCTAATGTTCAAACACAGTACACCCACATATAACATAGGTTTGCAAAAATAGACCTAAAAGACATAATCATAAGAACTTAAACAAATTATTAGGAAGAAAACAGATTTAGAAGAGCAAGTACTTGAGGTTTCAGAGAAAGTATTTTCCTAAGAAGGTATCAGTTTCCCTATAGCAAAAGTTCTCCCTCCTACTGCCCATAAACTTTAAACAGGATTATACAGATATTCTACAGTCTGGCCCCACAGTCCATTATTCATGTAATTAGTTCTATTTGCCAAACAAAGAAAAACTAAATTTATTAGGAAACCCGTTGTCAATAAAACTTTACAGGCCTGGATCCAGACGTTTGACATCACTGTGTGGCTGAGCCAGGATCTGCCCTGAAAACACCTGGAATCCACATGGATCTCATCATCCAAACCTTTCAGTCCTCCATGCAGACATAGCCACTACTGCTAAATCTGCAAGTACACTTCCAGGATCCATTTAAGAAAGCTGAGACAGGACAGCAATAAGGATCAGAGAGAAAGGGGGAGTCTGCCACTGATGAGTTAGCTGCTTTCTGAATGGGGGAGATTATGGAAGGACAAGCAAACACACTATGCAGGTACTAAGTCAAATTCCTCATCCACTTCACCTTCCCCACTCTATTTAAGAGAAAATATATATATTAAACTCCACTGCTTTCTCAAGTGCGTGGTTCTGGATTTGATATTCATCACCAGCTGATTTGATCCATTTGTGTTCACATGCTAACTATGGGCAGAAGACAGATGTGCCCCAACTTTTCTATGGTCTTAATCTTTGCCAATGCTGTATACAAGGATAGATGTTTCTCTTTGCCAAATTGTGTGTGGTCTGGTGGCAGCAGCCTGCAGTACCACACATGAGATGTGAGCTATAGACTCAAGTCTGAGCCCCCACTCCCAGGCCAGCCCTGGCCCGGCCCTACAGAGGTACTAGAGATATACATTGCTCTGCCAAGAGAGGACCACCTGGCAACTCTGGGAGCAGCACTGATGTGCTCCAAATGGTGCTGTATCCAGACCTTTGAAAGTCGTGGATGACCTTCTCAAAACAGTACTTTGAGAAGCAAGGCTGGGGACAGAGGTTAAAAATAAAAGAACAGGCATCTGTACATCCTCTTACTTACATCTGCTCCACATGAAAGGGCACTATATGCTCTCTTGATAAAAACAGACAACTTCTTAGGGGAAATGTTCAACTTGTGTCTTGGGCTGGCTCTGTTGTCTTTGTGGTTGAGCTGATCCACAGGCAGCATGGGCTACAGCAAGGCAGCTTTCACACAGAATGCCAGCTCACGTTACAGAAATTTTGACACTCCGTGTGGTCCTAATAGGTTTCTTAAATGCCTACTGTGATTCCTTACTGTAGAAGACACGTATGCTTGGGAACCAAATGTCTTCTCTTTAATATCAACTACATCTACCAGGGGATGTATGAAGTAAATTGGACTTTTTTTTTCCCCAATAACTTCTGAACCATGAAGTCACTCAGAACACAGAGAAAATAAATATTTTCTTCTGTGGCAAGAGAACTATTACAATATAGACTCAGCCTACTAAAACAACATGCACTCATATATAATTCAAGGTATAAAGATAGTCGTCAGCCTTTCAGCAGTGCTACTTCTCTGTGAGACTCCATGAATGCTCTTGGTTAACACACACTAAAAATATCTATGAGTATGTCTGGTAGGTGTTCAGCTAAGTATGTACTTTTCTCCTGGTTACACGTCCCAAAGCATTTTTAAAATAACTTCCGTTTAAATGCAATTCGTGGCAGACAACAGAGAAAGAAGTCCTGACTGTGCAGTGAAGAAAAATCAGAAATTGAGCAAGTAAACATCATGACTGTTACCTCAGTCAAAATTAAACAAGACTAAATGCAATGTTCTAAAATGTTTTTGTTAGTGATATTTTTGACAGATAAGGAAAGTTTAGAGATTTGCTATCTTCATGACAACTGACAGAAGAGAGTCAGAGAAAAGGACAGAAAAAAAGTCCCTTTAAAGAAAAGAAAAATCTAGACTCTATGCAAGCTAACTGGACAGTAGATCTAGCTACTTTAGTTCTAATTTTCCCAATACATTTGTGAGTCTGGGTTGTTAATGGAGGGGGGGAAAATAAAACCGTATCTGCCTAATGGAGCTTCTTCATGCAATATTCTACATTTGGAGAAAGAAAGGAAAGAAGAAAGAAGATAACATTGATTTCCTTAAGCTGAATTTAAAAGTATTTTCCCTTCTTTTTTCTTTTCATTTTTGAAAAATCATCTGTCATTTATTTGATATCCACATAAGGGGATGGTAAGAAAAAACACAGGGATTTTTTTTGTTGTTGAAATTCCACCACTATCATTTTTCAGAGATTTATTATGTAAATAAAACTACATTTGCAATACTCCTAAATTGAAGAAACCATCCCCTAGCAAGTCATAAGTTAGATACAGAAAGAATATAGCCACTCTGAAATTATTATCTCTAAGACAAATAACAGATTGCACAATGTTTTATTGTGTGCCAAGAACGTTTTTGGTTAACAATTTCACTTGAAAAAATAGATCACATACTTGTAAAATCATACCCAGCATTGACTTCATAAGGCATGTGGCTTTAGAGTGCTTTTTACAATTATTAATTCTATTAGTCAACTAGCAGGCGGGCTAATGCAATTGTCTTAGAAGCTGCACGGAAGACACAGAAGACATTTTGAGAGCTGATCTGTATATCTGCAAAACAAAACAAAAAAAAAGGTTTTCCTTCCTAAATTATGCATTCAAAATATGGTGTTCACTTAAAAACATTATTATACCTATTGTACATTTCCATGCATCTATTACTGGACACTATACAAATAGAGTCTGCTGTTCTCTAGTTCCCTCAAACATGAGAAATCCCATAGCTCTCTTCTCCTCAGACACACGTGCTCTTCCACACACATGCACTCATACAAAAAGGCAAAAAAAATCTCCCAGCTAATGTTTACCAAACACTAAGTCTAAAACAACTTTAAAGTAACTGTTGAAAATGAGATGTAGAAAGAAAGTGTCTTAAAAATTCACATGCATCATCACGGGACTGGCCTAATGGGATAGTTAATGGCATCTAAATAACTCCATCAGCAGTTGTAAGTTAACCTCTGCTGGCTGCCTTGTGTTCCACTTCAAACAAAATTAGTGGTGTTACTTTCCTTGTTAGCAGGCAACTTCCCACATCTCTATGGTGCCATCGCAATAGTAAGCACATTTGTTGGGTGCTAGTAAAGAAGCCAAGTGAACAACAGGCTTTAGGGACCTTTTCAGCACTGAAAATAGTGATCTGCCCAAAATAAAAGAATTACTAAGCCTGATGTGAATGAAATGACTTCTTCAGCTGAGGGAATTTTGGGTAAGGCCCAGGTAGCAGCTCTATGTACTTTCCCTCAAAAACAGCTAAGGCTACTCTATGTGGTTCATATATCTTCAAGATACAGACTTTTCTGTTCAACAGTCACTCATATCCTCACATCAGTTTATCCCTAGAAAAAAAAACTTCTGCTAAAATCAGCTTGTAATTCAGGATAATGAATTACCATAGTGATTACTGTACTTCTTAAAAAAAAAGAAAAAAAAAAAAACAAATTCTGGTAATCAATAGTTTCATAAGAGTGGTGAAGATAATGGCTAATTACCTGCTCATCTCCAGCTCCCCAGCGGGTCACTGTTGTTGCTCATTACTTTTACTGAATGTGATGGCTTGTCAACAAAGCTATTGCCTATTGCAACAGAATGGTGGTTGCCTGGTGCTTGTGCTGCAGGTTTAGGTTAGATCTTAGTCAGATCTTAGTCATATGCTCTTTTTAACAGAATAATCCATCTAGAAATATGTTTGAATTTTATGAGATGCCACTGACTAGTCTTTGTATACGTAGATGCACAAGCAGACGAAGAGCAAACTGAGTCAAGGGTATATGAAGACTATGATATTATCAGTCAATATGCTGCAGCAACAAAAAGTTAAACGAAAATACATATTTATATTCAACAGGCTCAAGTAGGACATCTTTGTTAAGGGATAGTAAAATTAATACTTTGACACTCATGTATATTACACACCCACACAAAGACATATAATGCACATACAGTGCTTGAACATCAGTCATTTTCCCAGAATAATGCAGCAAAAAATCATTAACTCTCAGTGTCTCAGCTTAATATATGGGTAATACTTACCTATCTCACAGGAGTGTTGTGAGGCTTAATTAATTAGTGACTGTAAAGCACTTTGTGATCCTCTAATGAAAGGTGCTACACAGCACAAAGTATTATTAAAATCATTAGGACCACAAAAAAGCCCTGTGGAATTCCAGCCTACACTGTCTGTTGGGGTTGGGAGTGATCTTATTATTAAAAGGAGACCATCAGACTAATTTTCATAATTTTTTCAAGATTTTTTCCCCCTTTGCTGTTGTGATAGCATGTTAGTAACTAGAAATTTAATCTTTATCATCTTAATAACATACACTCATGTAGTTTGTTACTGCAGGGCTAGAGAAGGGAGCAGTGCTTTTGGCATTCGTCTGGCTTTCCCTTTTAAGAAAAAAAAATTTTTGAGAGATTGAGAGTCATATTTTGACACCTTCCCACACTCCACTCCAGCAGGACAGCTGATCATGTGAGATCGCAGGATACTTGCTATAGCTGCATGGGAAAATGATGCTGTGGTTTTAATTTCTCTCCTTTTTAGACTTCCTTTTTCTTTCACAAAAGAAAAAAAAAAGAAAAAAAAATAAAAACAGAAAAACAGAAAAAAAAAAACACCGACAAGACGCAAAACAAAACCCAGTTTACTACACATAAATAGACTACAAAGACTGTCTGCTGTTCTTCATATAAAATAAAAACCCCTAAGTGTTCAAAGTGCCGGCTTCTATCAAGTACATGAAGTCCTAATCAATCCGGAGCCTCCTCCCTACTCTCCGTACAGCAGCGGAGCAGCTGTAAGGCACACGAGCTCCGAGGCCAGCAAGCTCCTGTTTCGAGAGGGAATTTCTGGGAAAGCTCTCGGCGGCGGCCCCGTCCCTGGGGAGCCACCCGGCACCCAGCCCTCCTCGGCAGCCTGTCCCGCCGGGCTGGCCCAGACCTGCGCCCAGCACAACCAGAAAGTTAACAAGCTCATTACTACAGCCCACAATTCAAAGACATGCCATGTTTTCTAATGTAAGTGTTAAAAAAAAAAAAAAAAAAAAAAAACTGTAAACACTGGAAACTCCAGGTGAAATTGCTGAAATTACCGAAAATTAGACTACCTTAGATGCAAACTACCCCAGACTCAGACACAGACACAGTGGTAGAGGACTGGCCAAAGCTGCTGCCCTTCTACCTTCCCTTGTGGACACTTGCAAAATGAAATGACAGAAAAGAGATGTACAGCTTCACATCCCCACCATCTCTTGCTGGGACACAGAGCAGGAGGCAGTCACACACAATGCTTCTCTCCCACTTTTGCTCATGGCCCTCAGAGCAAGCCGGCCAGCAAACAACCAACACACTGCCCTCCCTAACTTGTCTCTGCTGAGAAGGGAAAGAAAGAACAACCCCTTTTACGTAAGGAACCCAAGAGTCAGGCCCTAAACCATGGGAGGGCAGAATAAGCTTCATGACAAGCAACTGCAAAGATAGAACATGATTCCTCATATCAGTAAAATAAGGCAGGATCAGACATTGTAATTGGACAAAATGCATCTGTTTGATATTTTGTACTCCACATGCTCCACTGAAATGATGATAGCTTCATCAATCTAAAAAGTGCAAGAAGAAAACCATGTATTAGTAGAAGAAGAAAACATCATATTAGTAGAACAGCATTATAGCAAAACACTTGTTTTTTCTCCTCCTCTCCTACTCGTTTGCATTTTCAGGCTTTTCAGTTTAGCTCCTGATCACCAATTTGCCAAGGGCTGTTTGCAGTTTTTTTTCCCTACAAAGTCTACAACAAAAAGACAAGTGAAAAGAGCTGTGGTCTGTTCAAGCTTGCTCCTTCCCATTTACATTCACTTTCCCAACATCGATCGTTCTCAAATCTCTAAAGGTGCACTTTTGGACATCTTAAATCCTGTTCAGCTACAAAGTGCCATCACCTTCAAACAACTCTCATCAGGTAAATCTCTTATTAATTTACATTGAATTAATTCACAATGATCTTTTCTATTACCTTATGCTTCAGAGCACAGCACACATCAGTAATCATCTAGCCACTGGAATAAATCTAACCTTTTCTATGGGTATAAAGCAGACATTTGGTCATTTCGAGAGTTTAGGAGTGGCGTTTCAAAATAGATTGTTTAAGCCTACTTCCAGGCACTTATTTCATTTTAAGCTCATTCCTGGGATAATCAGACAGACACTTTCAGGAGAAACTGAAGTCAAAAGGTGATGTGTCTAAAGAGGTGACATGAAGAAGAATTGTATCCTAATTTGCAACCAAAATGAAGAATTCTAAAACTGTATTTACAAGTCCCTGAGCACAGCAGGTTGCTGCTCTGCATTTCTTACTAGCCTGCTGCAGAGAGCTTGTTCCTACCTGCCCTCCACTGCCATCCATCTAGCATAGGAGAGCCCAACAAGGCAAAATTCACTTTGCCCTCACTTCCAATCAAGCACCTAAAAGCACTCTGTACAAATGACAACTAATTAAAACTCAACAATGCTTGTGAAATAGGAAAACTAACATCACTGCCATTTTATGGAGAAATAAAATTATCTACAGAGAAATTAAAAATTCAAAGTGTTCAAGTTGATGTACAGGCAGAGCTCTTGGCTAGTGACTGAACCTGGGTTCTCTAGATGTCCAGGTCCCTATTCCTCTCCTGTATGTATTTCAGTAAAGAAAGCATCACCCTAGCACTTGGCAAAAGGCCAAGATCCCGTAATTTAATAAGGTACAGAAGGAGCATCTCATGCAAAAATCTAAGTGCTCCAATTTATCAAGACAGTTATGGGATAAGCTGACATTTTATTTGTATGTAAATTAGTCTCCAAAACAGCATTAAAAGGCCGCACTTTCACGGAATATTATGCCTTTGCTTCTCTGTTCTGCATTTATCTAAACTCAGCTTTGTATATTAAAAGTAGTTTAATTTTTATGTATTGATGCTACTTTGCATGCTCCCCAATCTACTGTTACTGCACCACGGAGAGAATCCAGCCTGATTTGCTTACTACAATAAAGTAACTGACTTCTGCCACGACTGACACCTCCTATGAGAGCTCTGCCTGCCATCCTATCCAAATCATCTGATTATTCTATTAATTATCTGTCATTACACTTTATAGGATGCAGAACATTCCCTATTAGATGAAACCAGAGGTCCATTTAGTCTTGTGTTGTCTTTGGAGATACCAGATCCTTCAAAGAAAGTTCAACTGCCTTTGGATAGAATCACCTACTTCTGCGAAAAATAAATTGCTCCTAATCCTCATTGCTTAAGACAGCGGCTTACTTTCTGAAGAGTAAGAGGGTTTGTAGGCCTTAATTATCTCTCAAAAGTTTACAATTTGTTTTTAAAGAAGTCTTATATATCCCCATGTCCAATAAAAGTGACCAGTAACCAGTATCTATGTCAACACTGTAATGATCCTGGTATCAGTGACATCTTATAGCTCTCACTCTACAATCTAAATCTGAAAAAAAAAAAAAAAAAAGGAAATATTTTAAGTGTTTAGTATTTTAAGTGTTTAGAGTTTTCTTGTTGCCAGTGGAGTACAGTTTTCCCTCAATCTTGTACTAGCAAGAATCAAAGACCCCCTGGGCTGTGGGCACATTTATCACATCTCCACTGTTCATCTTGTCTTTAGGGCAAAAAAACACTGTCTTGCCAAACTCCTCTAGTAGGTGTGGCAATCTCATATGTTTCAATTTCTTTTCAGCCTGAGTAAACTCAGTGTTCCCTGTAATCCAAATGTCCTTTGAAGACAATGGGAGTTTAGGGTTTGCAAATGACTCAGAACTGAATCTGAGTTGAGTGTACTGGCAGAGGCAAGCACAGTGCTACCTTCAGTGAGGAAAGAGTGAGGAAAGAAGGTGACCTCCTGGCTCCTAGGCAAGAGCAATCAGGTATGGGTACAAGAAATGACTCATTTGTTCTTTTGCATTAAGAATACAATGGACTGAACCTATTTCCCTTGAAGGTAATGGCAAAAGCCCCATTGACTGAGAAGCAAATCTGAGATGTGCTGTCCCTTTCTGCCAGGTGAGGTCTGTGATATGAAAGAAAGACATCAGAGTTCCCTTGCCCAAAACCTCAGTCAAATGGAAACATAAATTACTTGGGAGAAGAGGAAAAGATGCAAGGGAGATAGAGGATGGTTTTGGCTAGCATTCCAAAAAAGTTCAAATAATTTTGTTTCCAACTAGAGGCAAAAATCCTCCCATTTGAAACAGGATTGAAATTTCAGAAACTGGGAAGGCGGCAGAAGTCTACAGGCTAGACCTAAAACAGTAATATTAAATCATCACCGGTGAGGGCATTATTGTAGTACTTTTCCAGCCAGACCAGAATCGGGATGAACATGAGTTTGCAAAAATGTCCTTAATATTTTTTTCTTAAAAAAAAAAAAAAAAAAAAAAAAAAAAAAAAAAAAAAAAAAAAAAAATTGGCAAGAGTTTCCAGACACAAGTTACATAGGTAAGAGAGGGCAACCAAGGGCAACCGGAGTTGAGCCCACATACATCAAAGCAGACTCAGGCTTTGGGTACCTATCCAAACTGAGCCTTCAAAGGTTCTGATGTTGCCCTATTGTTTAGCTTGAATCTTGTCTAAGCTTGTTGAGGAGAACCCACATTCAGAAGTATGGAAGAAGGGAAAAAGAATACACATTTTCCAAACTGTGATTGCAAAACAAAATAAAAAAATGTAAATCTACCTGCTGCAGGGTAATACTGGTAAGCGTGGCTAGCTATTGTTGCTCCATGCTTTTCAATTTCCATATATTAGCATTCATTGCTGACATTATTAAATCTAAAGTTATTTGGATGCTTTGATCAGCAAATTGAACCTTGAGTCTATATATGATGTACCTATATTCACATAAAGTTTACAAAACTATTATATTTCCCTATTTTAACTTTTTCCCCCCCACATGCTGTGAGTTTCCATATATCCCACAGCCATACATTCCAAACACAGACTATTTTATTTAGTAATTTATTCAAGAATCTAGATAAAAAGAAAGCAATGGAAATTGTTTGGCAATCTCTATATAAACAGTTCTTATACATTTGGGTTGAATCAGCCAGCAATGGCTCATCTTGACATGCCTGTGACAGATAAAACTTCATCACCAATATGCCTTCTTGACTTAGAGATCAGGATACAGGGGATCCATATTACAAAATCTCTTTTATTGTTTATGGCTATCACAAAAATTAAAATCACATTAAACATAAGCAAGTCAAAATTTTGGCACTGTTTTTCCACTCAGCACAAATAACCCCACTCTCCATTGTGAATGGGGGAGAAACAACAGCAGTGGCAACCACAACAAAAGACTGGATTGTGTGTTCCCTGCACAAAACAGAAAGCTGTGCCTATTCAAGAAACCCTGGCCATTTGTCAGAAATTACAGAACTGATGTTGGAGCCCAATATTAGCTCCAGCCAAAGCAGTGGTGAATTACCTTGCCTTTCAAATCATCCCTATTAACAAGGAAAGACTCTCTTGCAGCACATATCATATGGTCCTCATGCAGACTGAGAAACAGACCCACTTTCTTAAAAAAATCCAAAGTAAAATAGATTTTAAAAAAAGACCAAAGTGAATGCAAATGGATCCACTCTGAGTGGTTTGTCTATTATTTGTCCTTTTTATCTCTTATTTTTCTTTTGAAGCGGAGAAATGAAGTGAAATGCTGATGAGAAAGCTAGTCTTACAGCACTGCCACCTCAATAATTTGTTATGAAACGGCTTTAAAACAGTGGCATTTTTTGGAAAGCCTTAAGAATTGAGTACACGCATTCACTGAGGAGTATGATTTCTGTTTTACCCATTTCAATTCTGAAAAGGGGGAAGGAGGGCGCAGAATAAGATGACTCCTTGATACTCTGCTGATGTGGCTTTGCAGCAGCTTCATGAGTGCTGGCAGCCCTTTAAAACTGGCAAGGGATGCCAGCGCCAGCCTGCTGACTGCTGGATGAATATATATAGTGCAAATAATGCTGTTCTTGAATCAGTTTTTCCCAAACTCCCACATAAACTTTCCATGGGAAAATCTCATAATGCCTGCATAAGTGATTTTATGAATCTAGCTTTCAGCTTTTGATAGAAGATTTCTTACGCTACTGGCTTTGATTCTTTATTGCACTAAGGGGTGGTGCCAAAAGCCCTCACATTAGCCTGGACCATGCAGACACCAGAAATTTAATTTAAACATCAGTAATCTGCCAGGATCATAAAACACATACAAAAAAAATATTTAATTTTTTTCCCTGGTAGGTAAATATGTAATTTCAGAAACACCAGTACAGCATAGGTGGCAGAATCTGCAGGCAACAACATATAGACATAAACTGAAACTACCAATGAGAGTAGAAATCTTCAGCCTGCAGAGACGAAATTAATGAACAGGTTTTTTATTCTTATTGAAGATGTACTTTGAAGTAAGTTGGGCACTATATTTCTTTTCCAGAAATAATGCACCTGAATGTTCCTTAAAAAAATATATATATATATCACTACCTCTCTAAAAGTTACAGAGAGGTACAACCATAGATTATACTAATATTTCCATTCTCAAAAATCCCATGTACTCAAGCAAGTCTTACCACATTGCTCCTGTCTTCCTCCTCAGAGCTGCCTTCATGCCACCTCACTTTCCAATTCAGTACCTCACTAGTTTTAAGAAATATCCAGCAATGATGTTGAGCTGATTTGTTGCACTGGGATGTGTCCCTCAAAAAGTGAAAGCTTTTGCCGTGTTTTCACTTATAAAGAAAGCAAATATTTAAGCAACTTCTGGGTTCACTGGCATTTTGGAGTCTAAAAAAAGTCCCAAAACTACTTGCAGAGGCTACAACAGTACCTTCTTTGAAGTAATGTTCCAACTTGTGCAAAGGAATTTGGGATGTACCTGAGATCTGAAGGTGTGGGCTACAAATTAACACAGCCAATTAGGTGGAGAAGCTGAGAGTCCAACACGGATGGGGTGAGATAACCACAACTCATAAATAAAAGGACTGCCAAATGTGAGCCAGTTGGCTGAGTATAGATCATGTCGTTCTGCTCATCTAGCTGCTGCCCATCAATAATCTGTTGCTGTTTGCTCTCCCCATGACAATCAATCCAAGTTAGGGCTGCTTCTAATTTTCAAGTCTACAAATAGCTGCAGAACATCCACAAGTGCTATTTCAAACAACTCAAGAGATAAATGTTTCATCCAGATATCCGCATGCAAATTCTTCCCAAAATGGGACTAGTTGAGAGTAAATAATTACTCCTGTAACAGTTTCATCTGATAAACAACAAAGGCTGCAAAAGTGATCTTTGTACCATTAACAGTCAAGAAAGAATCCAACTTCTAAAATTACTTGATTAACTAATACAGGATACAGGACCCCAAAACTGTGACAATTCTGTAGAGAATGTTTCACAATGGATGTAGTAATTTTTTAGGGATTAGTATTAACTATAAATTTCTTACCCCCTGAAATCTGGTACAACCGGATTTATACAGTAAAGATGCCTTCCTTTGAAGAAGACAGAGATGAAATCACAGCCAATTAAATTTAAGCATCTCTTAAACAATTCTTTTGTTAAGCAGTATGTATTGAAAGAATAAGAATACATGAGAGAAATTAGAAATTATCTTCATAATTTGGCCGTGGCTTCTCTTTTTGTGAGTAATGAGAACAGCCCAAGATCACAGATAAAAACCTTAATGTCAGAAGACATTTGTACAACCACTGTATGTAGATAACAAGATGAGCATATATATGCATATATGACCTAAAGAACAGAGACTGCAGTAAACCAGTGTTATTTGTCAAGTACGTGAAGTACTTGGGTCTTCTCCAGCATCAAAACTGACTGATTAAACCAAACATAGACTCGAGTCTCTCTTTAAAAAAAAAAAAAAACTCGTTGTCATTGAATCCCATATAATTTTGATAGGCCTTGGCCTATTAATAGGAAAATAATTCTCTTTATGACTCCCAGATCTAAAGAATCAATTTGATTTCCTATCCTATTACACCCTGAGTTGTTGAAGCTCTGGATCTCCTTTGAGTATGAAACAAAAATACCCAACAGCTCCGCTCATAACCCTCACGCTTCATGCGCCCACAGCGGAATCCACAGTAGTTCCCATTTTGCCTGCTCACAAGATGGCACGCTTGTCTCAGGCCAGCTGCACAAATAAGTCTGTATTACACTCACAGCATCAAGGATAATTAAAGGTTAGGCACGGAGGTGGCAGCAACACGCTCCCACAGCACCAATGGCACCGGCGGGGCTGCAGGTCTGTCTGCCTGTGCTGGGGTGCCTGAAACACCATGTGGGCACTGACCTGCTGCTTCTCGCTTCCAAACTCTGATGTGGGAAACAGTGGGGGCTTGGAAGCTGCAAACCCCACAGGAAAAAAACGTGGCTCCTTAAGCTCAAACTGAACTTTATCTATGTAGAACTCTACTGGCCTCTGAGCTAAAGGGAACTCAAGCAATTCACGAGTACATTGTAATCTGGGCAACAAACACACACTTGATTAGACTCTAAAATTACTGAAAATTACCATCTCCCTTGCGTCTTTCTAACAGCTTGACATATCAATGCCTAATGTCTCATTATGTTTCAATTTGAATCATGACTGTAAATCACTGGAAATACACAAAAAGAATGAGACATAAGATTTGGGTGAAAGAAATGAGGATGCATGAGGGACTGGACATCAGAAACTTTATGAAAATATTAAAATCAGCAACGGAAACATCCTATAAACTGAGAAATGGCAAGTCCACTGGAGGTAGTGGAATAAAGACCCCATGCTACACTCATCACAGGTAGAGTTAAAATTTGTTCAGATTTTTAAAATATCCTTTTCTTCTTTTTTTCCTTTCTTTAAAGACCTATGTGGGTAATAGGAACAATAGGAACATAGGAATATCATTGTAACTGTTCATTTCATCCACATTCACTATAAAAGATCTATCAAAACAGAAAAGATACCACCTTTTATTTCAACTGCAGAAAGAGTGCGTAAAGTCAGGGAAGTACAGGTAAGTACATATATTTAATTGTACACACAGGCCCTTCAAGTTAACCTGCGTCCTTTATACAGGTAACCAGCTGCTAATAATTTTCTGCAGATCCCTGCATTTTGCTCTGAATTCACAACATCACAAGAAAATTTGATCTTTGAACTCAGCAAAAATGAAATACATCTTAGGCTGTACTGGAACTGGCATGTGACCACTGTAACTGGGGTTCAAGAAGTGAGGAAGTGTCAATGGTTTAGACATCAAGATGAGCAAAAGGAAGACCATGTGCAAGCTCACACTGCCATAGCAATACTGTGCAAGCTGGAAACAGTGAAGCCACATGAAAGCATCAGGCACTTCTCACTGCCAGTTAAACTGCTTCCTGTAATTATAAATATACAAAGGTTAAAGTAAGAAAATTATTGCAATACACACATAGAAAATGAATTCTCAAATACTCAAAAGATTAATCAACAGCAGTCTATCAGCATAAGATACTGTGGCAACAGTCAGCATTTCTGAAGCAGACAGCCTGGCACTTTATTTGCTTTGCTACATGAGAAAAATCCAACATCGGATCGTGGGTGCATCCCAACTGTGGGATACTCTTCTGCAGCTCCCAGCTCCAAATGCTCACCCTGGCAACATCCCGACTGCACGTCAGAAAATCTGGTTTGGCATCGTTCTCCGAAGTATTTTGGACTCCATCAGTAGAAACTCAAGCGAACAGGCAAAACGCAACATGTGCCATCCAGCAGATTAGAATTGCAGAGTCTGGTCTGCAGGAGAGAATCAGCAACTGCTTAGCACTGACTTATGCTTCCTACAAGCACTCCACCTTTCAGCAATATTGAAGGGACACTTTCTGTTCTAGTTTATAATGCTATTTTTTCATTATTATTTCTTTTTTTTTTCTCCTTAAATAGAATAGTAGATGATTAAAATAAGAGTGGCAGACCTATGGTTAGGCAAGAAAACATGGTCTCATAATTTCCTTTGTGTCCAGTGAAAATCAACATTATACACTAAACACTCCCACTCCTAAACAGCCATATCATAGCTATGTTTACACTGGTTTTGTAACACTCATCAAGAAGTGAGCCTGGCCTTGAGGCCAAATGACAAAGCAGAGACTGAAATGCTTCTACACTATTCTCAAATCACTTCTTTCCATTTGAAGTAGTCCATCAGGGTCTAAAAGTCTTATTTCAAACAGCTGCATCACAGATGAGCTAACAAGACAAATACTCAAGTGTTTATACAGAAAATACTAAGGAAACTGAATGACAACCAAAGTTTTATGATATCTTCAATCTAGAGAAGTACAGAGATATACAGAAAACTACTGAAAATTGTATTGAAAGTGGAAATGAAAACTAGTTGGGAACAGTGCAAGCTCTGTGAAATAACAATTCCTCACACTTTATTAACAGTGATTGAAGGAGGAAAAAAATAAAGAATACAATACAGCAGTAGACAACAAATATAAACCAGCCCAAATCACACTTTAGAAGGCCTTAAATCACAGACAAAAAATTTGAGCATAAACAGGTAAGTAATGATGGCACAGATGATACTGCATTAAGAAAACAATTTTAAAATGTTCAAGAAAAATTAATTTTAATGAAAATTAATGAAGATATGGAAGATGTGGCTCTTCTCTTTATGAAAATGTGAAGTGCACTCATTTAGACTAGAAACACAATTGCTAGCAGCAGGTAAACATTAGGGAAGGAAAAGCTTAGGATCCAGTTGGCATAAGAACAAATAGACTAGCCATGATTAACTTTGGGCTGAAAATGGGAAGGGTTTTAACTGACAAAGCAGTGAGGCTATGAAACATCCTTTCAGCAGACGCTGTCAAGGCAAAAAAACTCTACCTAATTTTAGGATAAAGGTGGGTCACTTCATAAAAAGGATTACATACTGTGGTTGATGTTCAAAGAGCTACCCATTGCTCACAATTCCCACAGAACTTCAGGACAACATACACAAATCCATTTTTCAGGGTATGCACCGCCTTACCACTATTCCTTGAGAATGTATATGCCAAGGGCACTGTTTCCTCAAAAGCAGTTGGGGCGAAAGTTACTCTTTCTCTCTATCACTTTTGTTTATATATTTTTATTTTCATAGTGACCTTCTGCATTCCCTTTAAGGCCAATAGCTTTAAAAACACACTTCTGTATTCAACCTAAATACAAGATAGGTGTTACTTACTTGGGCAGCAGGAATTAACTGTAACATTATAAATCTTTTGTGAAAAAAGCCATCCTTTCTATCTACTGTCTTACCAGTCACTAGTATATCTGACTGTGCCATACTTCAAGCAGGCACTATACATTATTTTTGTATTTTGAAGGCAGTTTAGTAATTAAAAATGCAATGAGAAGGCAATTCTCAGGCCCTGTGCATAGGTTTCACAAACGACACACCCAGAGTTGCCAACACTGCTTTGCCATAAGAATCTAACAGAGCTACATTTAAAAGTGGGGAAAAAATATGGGTAAAATTATTTTCAGTAAATTAGGCACGAAGTCTGAGTAGGACAGCAGTGTACAGATACAATCTGTAGAGATCTGATAGAGACTGATAGATCAAGTTCAGGCATTTTGAGACTACACCTTGTTAGCCATCAAAAAAAACCTTTTTTTTTTTTTTTCATAACACAAAATATTAAAAGTCTGCATGTTACAGTTCTCAACTGAACTTAATCTCTTTGGATGAAACTAAACAGGTAATGGGTGATACCTGCTGCTCTCTCTACTGAAGAAAATAAACCTTTTGCTCAAATTCAGTGAGGAAAGAATACTACCTGTCTCCCTGCTCCTTCTTGAAACTACCACATCTCTCTAGATTGTTGCAACACCCCTGTTCTCACATAATCCACAATGCCAAAACCGAGATGGCTACACAGAGAAGTGTGATGTGGTCAAACTGACCAACGCAACTCTTAGAATTCCTAAAAAGCTTTTTATGGGGTTCATTTGGGCCTGACCAACCTTCACATATTATTTTGCTTCAGCTGTGTAAATACTAGGCCATTTGTTCCAAGTTTCTTCTTCTTCCACACTAGCACAATATATTACTGTTGCTTTTTTTTTCTTTCTGCTGCACTGAAATGCATTTGAACACGTACTTATTTATTTATTTACTTATTTATTTATTTACAGTACATACTGTCTGCTAGAACAGGGCACTTGGATAATCATTGATTTGGCAGTCCCTTCCAGCATTTTGTTTCTGCCTGACATAATACATGAAGGTCTTTTTGCCCTTTAAATATAGTGACGTTTTTGCTTCTGCTTGTGACAAAACGTAAAGACTTAAGATTTCCACCACTAAGCACACAGAGGAGAGGGTAACCCTGACAAAGTTCAAAGGAAAACTTGGTTATATTTCTCATCAGGAGCAGAGCTGGCACCGAGTCAAGGGCAGGGTGCCATGGGCAGATCCAGGATCCAGGATCCAGAATCCAAATGTGCAGTTTTATGATGGGCTCAAGCCCTACTGGACCTGAAGGGATGCTGCCCATCCCTTCACCACTGCCTGCGGGCCCAGGCCTCTGTGTGCCCTCTCCCTACACCCAAACTGGCCAAAAATGCCCTGCTCACACCCCAGGGCTGGCAGGGTGCCAGTCAGATTGTGCCTTTCAGAGGCAGCTCAGGCTTGGATTAAAGGAGCTCACTTCTACTCTGGACAGCCCAGCTCCCATCTCCTTCTCTGCCTTTGCAAACTCAACCAGTACTGGAACCAGCACTAGGAACAAGCCAGGAAAGGGTCACATACTCCTGAAAAACCTCCAAACCAAAGCAGTATCTACTCATCACCCAGAAGGACAACAGGGCAGGTGACTATACTGAAGGTCTTGTGGGGCAGGTGCCACACTCCTGGCCTGGCTGATGGCTTCTGCACACTTGCAGCCCACCTTGCCAGCACATAGGGAACATAAAGCCATCCCTGACAGAACAGAGTAACAAAAATAAGCCAGGCCTTGAAGAAAGTATTAAAATTTCCTTTTTAAAGAAGAAAGGGGGAAAGGAAGATTTCAGGAGAAAATAATCTTTATGTGGCAGGAAATATAAGTGCTGTCTTCAGAAAAGTAAAATCATTATTGCAAGCAAACTGATTCATTAAGATACATGCAGAGGAGGATTATAATGCCCTCCTTGTCATTAAAATGCTTTGAAACTATAGTTCTGTCAGCTATGCTAATGATACTCAGATTTTCTATTACACAGCAGAAGCTATGCTCTAGCTAGAATTTGGTGCACTGTGTTACACAGGAGTTCACATTAGGAAAGCAGTTGTTAGTTCACATTGACTATAAACATGTTTAAAATGCACAATAAACCAACCATACCATACAGAAATCACATGGAAGGGTGATGAAATGGTCCAGACAAAGAGGTAAATTCCCCTTCTACCCAGGAACCTCCTTTGCTAAGTGAGAAACCTATCTTTGGCATATTTTTCTACCAAATAAAAAGACTGCTTGAATGCTGGAGGTCTAATCAATTTTTTGTTTCCTTACGTCCACATATGAATGCTGAATAAGAACACTATTAGAAATTATCCATTTATATTTACCTTTTTACATGGTAGAAAGGATGTTTATTTCAGTGAAATTAAGGTCTGGCATATTTTGATGACTTTATATAAATCCTTATTAGATACAGCAAAATTCAGGCTCCAAACCCCAAAACCCAGTGGAATTGGCACAATCAAATTTCTATGTGATTTATCAGCTTCACTGTCACAGCAACTAACTGGGTGCATTTCTCTGCTTGGTTCTCTCTGTAAGCTGTCAGGAGAAGTCACTCCATCAAACAGAAATGTAACACTATTTTTATTGCTTATCTCTTTTGCCTTGGGTTACATCAGTAAGTCATCTCCCTCTGTCAACTTGACAAGAGTCTTTTTGGTGTTGACCTTAAAAGGACACAGCTGTGACAACTTTGGTTTGGGTTGGTTTTTTTGTTGGGTTGTTTTTTTTTTCTGATAATAGTTCTCAGCTAAATACTTGTTATTGATAGTCCAGGATCTTCATCTGGCACTGTTTTATACCCCATGAGCAGACTGAGCACAAAGCATTGTACACTCAGCCCCACAGTATCGTCCACCCTTCATTGCAAGAGGCACTGGAGAAGTCAGAGGTAGATACTATTCCAGCAAAGCCATGATTAATTACAAGAGGTCTTCCAGATTTGATCTTATTTTCTTAATGCTCTGTAATTAATTAATATAAACATACATCCTTATTTCCACAGCCTTTGCTCAAGATATTAAGAACTCCAATCCCTGGACTCAATCCCCCCTGGCATTTTCTCTTGTGTTACATAAGTAACTGTGTTTGACTCTCTCCAAGTCCCGGCATTTGAAGAACAGGATGAAAAATCTGCTCAGGATTTTAGACTAAGGTAGGAAGAATATACTGTGAACTACTGTGAACTTCTCTTAACACAATACCCCGGAGCTAGGGGATATTTGGAAAATACAAAAATATTCAGGTAATCTGAAAACAGCACTTCTGTTTCTGCCATGCATCCAATAAATGCAACACATTACTGATTTAAAGAAATAATATTATTTTGTGCCAAATACCTCAGAAAGTAAAGAGAAACAAGTACACGACATATTTCAAATTCATTGCACTATTTGCACTGATGGTTACTTACATTAATATCTATATTAATGTATTTTAATCACAGCAATTTACACATCGATAGTTTTAATTGTGATTTAAACTGGCAGGCCAAAAACATCAACATACACATACAATGAGGTTAAAAGAAATTACATATGATTTCACAATATTTCTGATAGGTGAGAACTCAGGAAATAATTATTAAAAAGTAGTAGTTTTATCAAAAGGAGTCTTTCCCTGGATAGTGATTTGTGTACGTTGTAGCTATATGCTCTTAATTAGTTACACATCTTTTGTGTTTACATATGGTTTTATGTTGATACATAGTACAGATTTCATTCCATGTTTCCTATTTACTAGGTAAGAAAGTTTCTTTATGGTTTATGAAAGCTGGAATTATATTAGGAATCATTAAAAATCTCTTTAAAGTATTGCTCATCAATTCAATGATGCCCGAGGTCTGCATGAAGGGGGAAAAAAAAGACATTTACAAAACCTGTTTTGCATTAAAAACTAATTTAAATGAAGAATTACACGTGAGTTGATCACTGTGCATTGTTTATCTGATTGTTTTGGTTTATCACCTCTACAGGTAACAAAGCTCATTATCACACACTTTTTTTTCATCCATACAATGGAAAAGGAAAATAAGTTTTCTGTTGCCTTTCTTTTTATTGTTTCTGATAATCTTAGTTTTTAAAGTGAGAGTCACTGAGCAGAATGTAAAATGGAGAAAATAATGTCACTGCACCAGCACAGGAAGCCTCTGGCAGAAGCCAATTCCATCACTTCCACAAACTAGTCCCAGGTGTTTAGATAGCCATTTCCACCAGGACTGTGGTGTGACATTACTTAAACCTTTGGCAGCAAATAGGTAAATAAACACAATCAAACAGTACATAAAGCTGTGTAGACTTATACCTTAACACTGATCCAAATCCAGAAGTCCTACTTTAAAAGGAATATATTTAAATCTATTTTTTTTAATATGTGTTTCTCCATTTTAAAGAAAACCCTTTTTTGTCTTTAAGCATTAATTATTGCATACCTTGGTTATTCATATTAGATTAGTTAGGAGTCCAGTGACTGTTTTAATATATACTGCAGTAGTTTCATATAACATCTTTCAGGATAGAAATATGCTTTAATACACTATAAATTAAAAATCAAACCACATACATGATGCTACCAGTTTTGCTATGCTCCTGCAAGTATCTGCAACATCAGACTATTATGCACAAGATGATCACAGAAGAGAAAAACCTAACTGGCAGAATTCTCAATGGGCTTAAACCAGAACAAAAAAAGTGTATTTAATTTAGGAGCTGAAAGTCTGTCTGTAGTTTGGCACATACAGCACATCGCACCATTTAATTTTATAAAAATCAAATAACTTTGCAAATCACTTCAAATATTTCCTTTCTCATTGGTTTTAATCATATTTGAATGTAGAGAAAAAAATTACAGGATGAAATGAAAGCAAAATGTAATGATCTAGGACTCTTAATTCTCCTGAATGAACATACCTAAATTTTTGGATCGTGGACCACTATCTTCAAACATAATAGGGGACCACTATGCAGCCTTCACACCAAACTTTTAATTAAAACCCCTAAACGGATGATATGATACTGCAGATCAGTATCATACCGTGATTATATGTGTCTGCAGACCACAATCTGGAAACAAATATATTCAAGGATTAATTTTCCAAAAGGGAATGCTAGTCCCTGGGCTTCTTGGCATACTCATGTTATAAAACTGAGATATTAAACAGTATTTGAGCATGCAAAGTTCTTAAGACATCCATTCTATAGGTTTTTAATAGTACAAGTGTGATATATCAGTTTAAGACAGGATTTTTAAATGAAATATCACAAGTCAATTCCAAGATTATTAAATGAAAAAAAATATTTCTCCTGGTATCTCCCTTTTAATCTGGACTGTTGGGTTGCAAGGTTTTTTCCATGCAAAATGTCTGGACTTACATCCTCTTTACAATAAAGTACCCATAAAATGTGGACAACGAAGTGATTTCCAAAGATGTCCCTGAAAAAGACAGCCTATGAACAGCAAAAGTTGTACTTGCTTCAGTGTTATCACTATAGAATGTGGAATAGAATACTGGAGTTTAAGTGTGTGTATGTATATATATATATATATATATATATATATATATACACATATGTTACTTTTAACATATGTATATATATATATATATATATATATATATATATATATATATAGTATAAAAATGTTTTGTGTATATATGCGTATATAAATGCGTTAAGAAGGAAGGAGAAAACCAGAAAGAGACTTTATCCATTCTAATGGGTTTATCTGAGTTTATTGGGGAAGGGGCATGGGGAAGAGAGGGGGGAAGAGAGAGAGAGGAAGGAAGAGAGGATTGTCCTGAAGCTGGAGCGTGACAACCGTGACTGCTGTTTTCTGCCCAGCACTCAGTGACAGCGCGGGGAGAAGAGCGGTTAATCACCGCATTCTGGGAACCGGGCAGAGAGAGAGGGAGCAACTGCTTTCCGCAACACTTCCTGCGATAAGGGAGCCAGCGCTGGCACACGGACGCGGACACACACGCGAGAGGCGGCTGCGCGGCGCAGCGTTTCATGCGACTGCAAACGTGACCCGCAGTCCCGCAGCCCCGACACACGGACACAGGCACACTCAGTGCCTGCAGCTCCGGCCCACCGCTCTGCTGCGGCTGCCGGGAGCCGGGCGGGAAGGCGAAGCCCCGCTTCGTCCCCTCCCTGCGCGGCCCGCGGCGGGCAGAGCCCCGGGAGGCCGCCCCGGGCCCGGCGCCGGCGCTGCCCGGTGATGCTCGCTCACGACACGCACCCAGACAACTTCAGCGCCGAACAAAGGCTGCCGGACTGACGCCACAGCACAGTTGGGCTTCCAGTTATTTTATTTTTAAGGGCGATTCCAAGAAAACTTTCGTCGCTCCAAGTCAGCGCGGTACCCGCCGCCCTCAGCAGTGTTATTAAGCCTTGAAAAGACTTGCAAAGAAAGTAAACAAGGCAGGGGAGGCAGGACAGGCATTAAGGCCAACACGTCCCGTATCGTCCAATAACTTCCCCTTACATGCCCAGTACAATGCGGGTTTGCTGATCACAGCTTTTCCACTGTACCAGAGCCAAGTGCAGGCAATTACTTACACTTATGTAGACTTTTATATGAGATAACCGTTATCTCTATTGAGAGGCACAAGCTGGGGGGGGGGGGGGGGAGGGGTTCCTTATTTTTTTAATTGTCTTTCATTACCAAACTGGTTCAAAAACATACAAAAGGGATTCTGTGCGGGGCACTTGGCTCCCCCAGCACTCCGTGGAGCCCCACACAGAGCAGAGTAGCAGCTCCATGCTCCGCCGAGGAGCGCTTCATCCAGGCCTGGATGGAAAAGCCCTGGCACAAACCAGCCCACCGAGCGGCCAAGGCCCAGAGGAGGGTCCCGTAAGCCCCAGGCCGGCAGCTCGGGGCAGCCAGCGCTGGGCTGGGCACGACGGGGCCGGGGGCGGCTGCGCTGGGCCCCCGCCCGCCACGGGGACGCGCCTCCCGGGCAGGGGCACGTCCCGTCCCGTCCCGTCCCGCGGCGCTCGAGCTGATCCCAGCCCACGGGCATCCAGGTAAATAAAATAAGCTGTGCTGGGCCCTGCCGTCCGTACCAGCCACGTTCCCCTGGTCAAGATAAAGATAGAAGCGATCTCCGCATTTTTCATGCAAATGAGATGCAGCCCGCAGGCTCTCAGCAAATTGCCAATGCATTGGGGATGCCACTGCTCCTTAGCTTTGTTTCCATATGGGCTGAAAGTTGATGAGTGCTGCTTGTGTTTTTCTTCCCACCACCAAATGACACAGCACAGATATACGAAGTAGGAAAACCGATGTTCCAGTAGCACTTACAGACCAGATTGCCGCTGCCAGCATCTTTAGCTGTATCAGTACTTCTACCAGTGCCATTTCACTGGTATTTCTTCTGAAATTCATGCTGGATAATTGTAACTCAGAGCCACAGTATCTCTGAGCAAAAGGAGAATATACTGCATGTATGGAGTTCCCATCTCTGCATTCACATTTTAAGCAGAACTATCTGATCCTTAAACATTTGAGGGAAAAGATTTCAGCACAGAACGCCTATCTGTATTCATAAACCAGGGGCATTTTACATGCTGCAAAAGTACTAGATGATGGCAAATGAAAGAAGGTTCCATTGCCTTAGTATGAACTTACCACAGGTGTGCTTAAAACAGATATTAAAGACATGATTCACTGTAATAAAGACACCCCAAACAACTATTTAAAGTGATTCAAAATACAACATTTGGGGGTGGGGAGGTGATGATACAGTGCACTTACTTCTCCCCCCACCAAGAAAATACAAGCTCCAATAATAATAACAATGACAAAAAATAATAATGATAATGGCACATATTTATACTTTATGCAGAAGTACAGCAGGGTTCTTAAGATTAGTCTCGCTTTCAGTTTCACTCAGCACTGAACTAGTCAGCTTAGCGTTAAAGAGGTGTGGAGTGTTACTTAGATGTTACAGAAAGTACAACGGCATGTTAAAGAAAAACAGAAAAAACAGTGTAATAACCCATACAGGGAAATGATGGCTAAAACAGAAGATAGGATTCTCACACACCACTCAACACATCTTTTCCTCCCCAAATGCACAACAGAGATAGGAACAGGAGCTTCAAATACTTACTAAACTTATGCAGAGAAATAAATGGGTATCGGTTGCGTGACTTAAAAAGTCAGAGGAAAAAGAAGGAGCAAATTTTTCACGGAAGCCTTGAATCATACAAGCTGCTCATTTGCCTCATTCATGTCCTCCTCCTTTCACTGAACTTCAATGGGAAGAAGGCAGCCTAAACAATATTCATCTTAGAAATCCAAAACATTGCAGAGACCACACTGCAGCAACAGATCTGCTTCACATGCGCTGATGTACCTCCTCAACATCTGAAAGAAATTCCAGCTTCAGTCAACCCATAAGAGACATGTTGCCTGACTGTACCTTGATGGTATTGTTTATGAAGATGGTGATTTACACACTCATAATGATTTAAGCAGCTACTTTGCATACATTACAGAGAGAACCTGAAACATGTGACCTGCTTCACAGGGCAGGATTATACCTCTGTTCTTGTTGTGTCATGTGCAACCACATTATTTAGTAGTTAAAGGCAAGCGAGCACTCTGGCATTCTACTGCCCTCACCATATATGCAGTGCAAGAGCTTCAGAATGCCTCTGAAACCAAAGGTGAGCTTCCCAGCTTCTAAAGATACAGTTAAATAAATGATAATAGTTGTCAAAGGGGCTCAGTCAAACCTACCACATGGTTCTGCCCACTCAGGATTATGACGTTTGCTGGCAGACTTCTTAGGACTGGAAATCTTTCATGGTGTTAATAAATTTGCAAAAATGATCAGATTCTTAGGGACTACTCCAATACAAACTTTCATTAGCACTCACACCAACTCTCACAAAGCACTGAGAATGCATGCATGATCATCAGAAGCTAGGAATAAACAATAAAAACTTAAATTTTTTTTTTGATGTTGTTCTCCAGAAAAAGACAAAAACTTTTCAGAAAAATGGAAATTAACATCAGAAGAACGGCTGGACTCTGCCTGTCAGCTCCTTCATAATTTTTAGTTGTTTTTATTGATCCATACACTTCTTATGCACAACTCCACTACTGCCTTGATAATTAAAAGATAATTAAATACAAGACAGAGCATGTATCATGCTGGGGAATCACTTAGCAAGTGAACTGCTGAAAAGTGGAATTCTTTCTGTCACTCACAGTGTAGTGATACATCAGTAACAGATGCCACGGGAGCTATTTTGGGGATGATCCACTGGCTTACCGGAGACACAGAAGACAGCAGAAAAGCATAAGGTTCAGAATTCAAGGGAAGTCCTGCCACAAGGGCCTTCACACTTTGCAAATACATAAAACACGAGCAAATTCACACAGGTTTACATCAGCTTCAGAGCAAGTACAGCATTTCCCATATTGTATATAATAAAAGATGTCAAACTTTTTTTGATTTAAGAGAGGAAGACTGGTTGGTTAAAGGGGAGGTATCTCAGCAGCACCAGGAGTGAAGGCACCAAAGCTCTGAACACAGCTTTGCCACTGGCTCACTAACACTGCAGTTATTTAGGTTCCCTGTGCCCTGGCTCACCCATCAGTACAATGGGTATAATACTTCATCCTGTCCTTAAGAGGCAATTAATGCTTGTAAACTGCTCTGGGAACCTTGATTAAAATGCACTGCAGCTTTGCGATAAGTATTCCCTCTGAAAGAGCACACAAGCTGGATTTTGATGGTGGAAAGTACTACCTGACGGCTGCAAAAGAAAAATAATCATTCTGAACGAGACGTATGTGCCTGACCTATGCCCATGTGTGGGTGGATCCCTCTTGGAGTATTTTTTTTTCTCCTTTTTTCAGTTACTATGTGTATATTGCAAAGAGAGGAGGAGTGAGAACAGATAATTATAAATCTTTTGAAAAGCCCTGGTATTTTCACCAGAGGATCACAGTGGGCCATCTTCAAGAATTCTGATGCAGAACTCTATGTAATTAAAAAACATAATTATTTGTAATACTCCTCAAACCCTGTTTTCATTAAGGAGAGGAGGGGAAAAAAGACAGATCGCTTTAAATATGAATGCTTTATGAATAAAGAAATTTTTTTTTAAATTGATGAACATTCATTTTCCCATACAGTCACATAAAGTCTGAGTAGTTCATGTAAAACATAATTATCAACGTTTTAAACCACATTTTCCCCTTGAAAATAAATAAATAAGGACGCCAAAATCTTTTTTGTTCATTAAGAGTCAGATCCAGCAGAAAACATCTGCAGACTTCTAGACCAAGCAAGCCCTGGAAGGCCATGGTACTGGCTGCACCTCGTGCCAACCTCAAAAATTTGGCTGGTTCAGAAAGATTTAAACAAAACAAAAAAAGCCCTGCAGCTTTACATGTCTGGGAATTGTGGAACTGCGTTAGGTTTATGAATAAAGAACAGGGGTGAGAAAAAAAACAACTCCTTTTAAAAAGGAGATCCCTTTTAAAAGGGATCTTTTAAAAAGGAGTACCCCTCCAGCATTCTGGGTGCTAGAGAGGGGCTCCTCTCCCTCTCCAGGGACACCATGGACATCAGCAGTTGCAGCCCCAACCGTGGGGTCCACCTGCATGCCCTGCTGCAGAGGGGATGGGGGCCCCAAATCCAGCACTCACCCCCATTTGGCACATTCAGCAGGCGCCCGAGCAGCCAGCTCCCAGCCATGCTCCCGGACAAGCAGTAGCTGCCACTGGAAACCCAAAGGAGCGTCCCCGGGATGGGAGCCAGCCTGAGTTGTTCAAAGGACACTGCAGGGCCACCACAGAGGGGCAGGCACAGCTCAGGGCGAAGAGCCACCCCTGTGAAGGTGGCCAGGGGACACGGTGGTCTCCCCTGCACCAGCAGCCTCTCTAGCCCCATGTAAGAACTGGGCCCTGGGAGCAGCCCAGGATTTCTACCATGGGCTTGAAGAGGCTCCAAGGTGCAGCGGAGGGAAGGAGCCTCAGCTACCACAGGCAACCAGCAACTCTTATTTAGATTTCAGGCTACCCTAAATAGGTGTATGCAAACACCACAGGGGAGATGATGGCATTGCCAGGGCTGTTTGATGAAATAAAGGAAAAGTTTAGGATGAGGGCCCTGCTACAGCAGGTTCATTAATTTAATGAAAATTAAAGAACCTGCTGCTAGCGTAGTTGTCACATATTCAGACTTTTTATAGAAATAATGGCTTTTTCTGACTAGTTCTTCACTACATCCATCTTTGGGAAGCCAAGAAAGCTCCCAGTTATTGATGTCACACCTTATGTTCTGCCCTATTCAGAGAATCAGCCTACATTTCAGACTGACACCCAGCTCATCTTGTGCAGCTAGCCCTATGCAGGGAAAAGGACTGGGCAGGTATGAAAAGACCGAGTAACAGTACGCCCATGTGTTCTGTTTAAAGCCATCCCAGAACTTTGGTTTTGCGAGTGTTCATTTTATAGACACCTCCTCAAGAGGAACAGCAGCTGTAGTATGCTGCCTGGGTTAGCAAGATGTGATACACGCAGAGATATATACTGGATATGTATTAGGAGAGCACAGAGGGACTCTGTGTGATGACCGTGTAACTGCAGACACTCTGCAGGTGTGTATTTACAATCCTATTTATATAGTGCTGAAAGTGGACTACATTAATATACAGTGTGCATGATTCACCGTCATTAGTTCTGCCTTCCAATAATGTGGACCCTAAGATAAATAATATCACTAGAGCCTCTCCCATACAATAAACAGACTTGTTAGTTTAGTTATATACACAAAATTTCCAACTGCAATCAGAGATTCTTTTTGAATTATTAAAAGTTCTTCAAGTGAAACCTTTGTTTGAGTTGAAATGAGCCAGCTGACATAAAAAAAGAGGAGCCAAGACTTGTCTTTAAAATGAAGAATAAAATTGGTATCTTAAATAAATAGTATTATTCTAAACATAAACTAAAATAAACCATGTATTTTAACAAGAGTAGATACAAAATATCATCATATTTATCATTAGAGCTTTATATACCTGTTGGATTACTGCTTTCAAAGCATTAGGAAATGTAGCAGTGTCTTTGAATTAAAATGCACTTTCTTTATGCTAAATCTGTGAAGGTTCTCCTGTGGGAAACACTGAATTCTACATTATTTTTTTTTATTAAAAAGAAAAAAGCTTACACAGCCTCAGAAAAAAATAACCAAGTGGCAAAAATCCCAACTTTGTCCATTCAGTCTTTGATTCTGTCTTTACCTTAATAAAACTGTTGACAGAAATTAAGCTAATCTTTGCAGCGACTTTTTCATTTTTCTTTAAAACCGAGGAGTTTAACTAGCTGCAGTTCCATCAACCCAGACATGCTGCTCGCTACAAATATGAGAGCTTTGTCATTTTTTTTTTGTCCATGTCTAACATTTAAGGAGGAAAAAAATTAAAAAATAAAATCCATTTAAATTCCAAATTTTGGCAACAGAACATCTCAGTAAGACAACAAGATAATGTTTCTCACAAATCAAAACAGCAATATATCTGTAAATTCTGAATTAAAAAGACAGTATTTTCTATACAACTGTAAAAAGTATTTTTTGAAACACTTTTTAAAAAATATTTTTCTCATTCTATAGCATGGGCACTGAAGGCTATAAATAACTGGATCAGTAAGCAAATTCACCATATACTAGAAAGACTCCTGAAGTAACTCAGGAAAAGCTGAAGAGCTTGCTGCTAGTAGTTAATGGGATAGACCAACTGCAAAGTCAGAAAGAGCAAAATATCTCCCTTTCATTAAAAGAGTAGGGAGGGAAGCTTTAAAAGGTACACAATTAGTTAGCTTTGCAGTGATTAATTCAACAACTGCAAAGCCAAAAACAACTTTAGGCACTTAACCATGAAACTGTCAGGTCTCTATGCTAGACAATAAAGCATCTATAAAGTAAACATTAACTTCTGTGTTCTTTCTACATGCATATTCCATCATGAGAAGATGATAACCAAAAAATTACCAGGCAAGCTCAGCACAGGCTTCCTATACCTTATTCCCCCTAATAAGAGGTAAGATGCTCCCAGATTCCCTTTCTTTTCCTTACTGCCAGCTCTAGTAAGACAGTTCGTACTGTTCCCTAAAACCTGACAGAAGAGATTTAAAATCAGACTGAAAATCTCTTCCCCAAGGAGGCGATGAGTTCTTTGCAATAAGGGAGCTTTAAGGATGAGGGGACCCCTATACTAACCACATCCTATCCATATCAAGGCAAAAGCAGGCAGCAGCTCTTCCTCAGACCAACTCTCCCAAGGAAGCAAATGCAAGCTCTGCACAAGTAAGGAATGCAAAAGTGTAAACTTTATCATCTCTTTTAAATAAACTCCAAAATTGAATAACTACCAAACAAATTGAAAAAGACCAGGAAGGTGACAAATTAAAAGAACAAATCAACATATTTCTCTGACCTGCAAATGTTTAATTCAAGCACATTCTTCTTCCAAACAAGATGCCTGTGAGTGTTTTGATGGCTGCTCATAATCAAATGTGTCACTCGCAAAATTACAGTGTTCGAGAAGGGTACTGGGCAACCAAAAATGGTTTTTGCTAGAAGTATGTCACAAGCATGTCTTTTAGTTACCTCAGAATTGCACACGACTTCACTCCATTCCTTTGCACTGGCTGCATGCGGGTTGCTTCATAGAAGTATAACTGCAGTAATCTGCTTGACAGTAAACAGTAATCAGTAAACACTATTTACTGAGCAGATACGTGTCCCTATTACTCCTTCAGTTTACCTATCCTCCATCTCTTGTCTTCCATTCTCAATCCCCTTGCCCTCAGAAATTTTAGAGGGTGAAATAAATAAATACAGGTAGTGAAACAGTGAAATCCCATAGCTGGCAAGGTTTTCCTCTCTGAATGGACAAATTCTTAACTCCATGCAGCTCCAGACATTGAAGGATTAGATCCTAACCAGGGAAAACACAGGAAGATGGTAATAAATATCGCATGGTAATCCACAGGAACTTTGGTCCCAATGTGATTTTTCTACAGTCCTACGAAAAAACAGCATTACAACATCCATAATCTCAGCTCGTATATCAGAGCACTTTCTCCATTCTCCTTGCCCTTTCTTCTTTCATGTAGTGTATTTTCTAAGAAAATGGACTTTTTCTGCAAAAGTAAAGTCAATGCAGTCCCATTCCAGACTGAAAGCAGCGCAGCAACTCTGTGAAAACTACCACAGACCATCGCACTGCACAGATACAGGTGAGGAGTGAAGGGTTTATGGCAGCATTACTCTGGTAGGGACTAATCTGAAATTCCTTCTGACAAAAAAGGTCACAGTTAGCTGGAGAGAAAAAATAAATAAATTGTATTCATGTGCAGTAAGAGCACTTCATGTCATAGTGGATATTACAATATCTTAGTTCTCTTTCTATTCAGGCATATGCCTTTTTGGCAATAAATTCTGAAGACCAAGAAGGTAAAACCTGCCTAACCATGACTCTCATTCACCCGATTAAAATAAATTCCACAGCTGCTGTTTCTTTCTCCTGTAACTATTTTTTAAGCTCCTTCCCACTGACAACTAGCCACTGTCAAGCACCACTATGGATACAAAAATCTTTTAAAATGTCAGCTTTTCAGATGCTTAATTTTGTCCTATTCAGGTAAAATGTTTTGCAGCATTAGGTTCAGCAGAGCTGCCGGGTCATCTTTCTTAGTAAAGATTTTCACATGCACAAATAAAAACTGAGGAAGGGCTGAAGGAAAAAAAAACCATAGACAAACGATTTTAAATGTTTCTTAGATAGTGCAGTACCACAACAAATCTCCAAGGAAAGTTAAGCTGAGACTGCCATGAACACCAAATAAATCTGCACCACTGGGATATTTAAGATCCAATAAATCTTGCTTTCCAGTGTTTTAAAACTCCAGAAGATAGTCTTGCGGCTCTAGACTCCGTCTGCCTACAAGCTATCAACTCAGACCTGCCACTTGTGAGAAATATTTTCAGAATATACTCATGTTTGTTGAACTACCAAATTATGAAAACTTTTAATAAAAAAAAAAAGAACAAACCACAAACACATATACACATACATAAAATCCAACCAAACAAGTTACTTTCTTCTGTTTGTATGAAAATGCTCAAGAAAGTTGGTCAAAAATGCCCATATTTCCAATTCAAATTATTTTTTTTTACTATCTTTTGTTACAGTTAAAAATATAAAGCCAACAACTAATTGTAAAAAAATAAAATGCAAACCCATAAAATTCCTCACAGAAGAGCCAAGGGTTAATATCAACCTAAGAAATCACACATTGTGCAATTTATTTGATATTGTTACAAATATTAACTGCTGAAAAAAAAATCAGATGTTATAAAAAAGCATTTTATGTACTATGCTGCAACTGTCTGCAGTTTGGTTATCCCAAAAGCATGTTTTGTGGATTACCAAAGTCACTACTTCCCTTGGCCTGATGGCACACTCTGATGGCATGGCACACAACCTTGTGAAGGCATTACAGCCTGCTTCCATAGAAATGTACCTGTCACACCAGACCTTCAGTCCCTATTTCTACACTGCTGTCCTTCACTGCCATTTTTACAAGCCTTTCACAGAGAAGTTGGCGAAGACAGGATAAAAGCATGCCCATGAAGCCAGTGAGAGGCAGCAGAGCTCATACGCAGGTGCACTTCCTAAACCTACTTTTACTTGCCATTCCCCTTTGGGAAATGAACTGTTTTCCAACCACAATAATCACTTTTAAAGGTGACAGACCAACTGTGGTCCTGCTGAAGGGCAGCTTCATGCAGTGAAATAACTCCTTTGACCGTCTTGAGTGGGGCAACAGAAAAGCAAGGTGGAGCCTTACAAAATATTGTTACTGTGTCCTTAGTCCAGCAAACTGCTGTAAGGTTACCAAATTCTAATAAGTGTAACATGAAGCCCCAAAAATCACTTCCCTCTCAGTAAACTGCAACAGAATTAGAGGTTGCCCAACGAGGATTGGATCTTACTCTAGATGAAGCTACGGGTTTTGTCCCTTCCAAGTACAGGGGTAGATCAGAGCCATAATCAGAGGGTTTAATCAATCATTGGTAGTATCTCAGTTTCTGCCAGGCTGACAAACAAAGCAGGTTGGATTCACTTTTCCAAAAATCATTTGCCAAAAAAAAATCCTAAACATTAAAAAAAAAATCAAGTTGTGCTAACCTTTGTTTTTCTGCTAGCAAACCTCATGTCACAAACAACTGAAAGGTCATGATGCAAAATGGATTATTGCCTAGATTTGTAATTTTTTCCAGGAGTTGTAATATCCTGCATTTGATGACATCATGAAACTAGCAAGTAAAAGTTGGTTTTCAATTTGTTCTACTTTTCCCTCATTAGTGTCTGTGTCAGAAACAGAATAAGAACCCTCATTAAGTCACATTAAATTCTTTAAACTCATTAAGGGCTCAGAGAAAGAACAATACAAACACTGGTGTTTTTGTAAAAAAATTATGCAACACAGATGGACTTCCATGTCCATGTATTTTTAGAATGGATGTATGTGCGCAGGGCAGCCGAAGAGAGCGCTCTGCATGAGGGAGAAACAGAGTAACAGAGGCAGAGCAAACCTTACATAGAAATGAATCTATCAATTCAATCTACCTAGATAGAAATGAATCATGCATGATCACTTCTGACTTGATACTGATGAGGCACTTCACGCTTTGGATCCTGAGTTCTGGCAGAGCATACTCCACACAACTTTTTAACTAACGATTCTTCGGGACTTTCTACAGGGAAAAGGCAACCTTGAGGGCCACACAGCCAGCAGCAATCAAGAGGCAATCAAACTTTTTGTCCACGGACTACTTTGATTGCAGTTGCTGTAGCCCAACATACTATCTGATTGCAGTTGAAGATACATCTAGTAGTCATGCATATGGACTTACACATAAGATACAGGTGTGTGCAGAGTTTCAACAGTCTTGCAGAATATCTCTGGGTGTGCAAAGGTTGGGTATTTGTTAGAAGATTTATTGTAGCTGAATGACTCAGATATATGCTGTTGATAACTTCTGATCTTACCCCCCATAAGACTGGAAATATGAGCTCAATGCCACAAAATTATTTACATTCCTACAGTATGCTCAAACAACTATTACAGGATTAATTTAATCCATTACATTATTTTTTTTTCAAGATAGACGTAAAATGCAAATAGGAGTTTAGTTCTAAAGAAAACTCCAGACCTGAGGAACGCAAAAGGAGACTAATTGGATGGCATAAATTTCAGATGTCTGTAGCAGGCCACAGAAAGAAAACAGTATACACAGTAGATGGGAGACATGAGTTAATATTTCCTCCTTCCTACCACTGTAACAGCTGAAATGAGAGGTGGGAATTTTACCGGGGGCCCCCCAGATTTGAGCCTCCAGAGCTGGGTGCCCAGGCAGCATGGGCAGGCAGCCTCTGTTCAGCAGCTCTCCTCTCCCATTGCTCCAGCAGAGGCAGATACTGCTTACCTGCAAGGCACATGGTAAGGCTAATCTATTTTCACAAGCTTTTCCCTCAGGTATTTGGGGCAAGGTTTAGTTTATTAATTGTGTGTGTGCATGTGTGTCCATATCTATTCATGCAGGAGGAAAAGGCTCAGCAATGATCAATGTGTATTGCATTTTTGGTTTGTACTCTGTAACTGCAGCTGGCCAACGTCTGCTGAGTGTATTTAATACACCTACCACTGAGAACTCTAAATAGAAAAGCAAACTACGTTCAGGTTAGGAAAGTGGAGTTATCTTTCTTTCATTAACTGAACTCATGAAGCAAAGTTTCACCTGTATAACCACTTTTTATGTTCCACATCTCACAGCTTCTGCCTGAAGAGTGGTATGTGAGAAAGTCAAGAAGACTCGTGTGTTGGAAACACTGAAACCCTTCACCCCCAAAGAAAATTACTTTATCCTAACTCATTTAACTTTCATTAAACCACATGTGAATATAGGAATTTTAGGCAATACTTAACTTCAGTATCTACTTCAAACATTTTTAGGTAAGTTGAGATTTTGTTTTTTAAAATAGTCCCTGTAATGTCACTGGGATATTCAAAAGCAGTCTGCAAGGTATTGGGCTAGGCAGACCATGCCTTTTTTTCCCCTCTTTTTAATTAACTACTAGCAAATATTCCCTTGTGCCTTTTTCTTTTTTTTTTTTGGTGACCCACCAACCTGTATGTTTAATTTTTTAAGTTTCAGTATGTACTTCAGACTGCAGACTTTGTAAAGTAGGTCAGGAATACCCCAAAGGATACACATTTGAAGGCTACAGATAGCAGAACACACCATTTACGGCTTTGTATATACACATACATACACATTCTATATAATATAGGTAGATAGATTCAATGATTTAAGCACACTATACTGCGTGTTTCAAGAGCATTCAGATATTTACACTGTTAGATCACCACTCATTTTAGACCCATTCTAGTGCCAGCTGCCAAAAAAAAGGTATACAAATCAAAATATGTTACCTTTGTTTAAACAATACTGCTGTTCATTATATAATAGAAACTGTCATGCTTAATCTTCAAGGAACCAAGAACTGGTACATTCTTGGATCAGAGGTGGCTTGAAATGGTTTGAGGCAAAACTGAAGCGTACTGTTTAAGTAAATCGTGCTGAGAAACATTAACTGCACTGATGATTTTTAGCATCATCTTTTACAGGCGTTTTTCCCCAGATCTATTAGTAACTAAAAATGCTGGAATATTTTCAAAATACAGAGAGATGAACAAACCAGCTATTTCTCTGTAACATTTTTACAGTATCAAATTATACATTCCCTCTTGCGTTGTCAGCCTTGCTAAGTGTAACGGGGGATCTGAAAAGGGTGCTTGAGAATAGACGCCATGAAGAACCAAAACGTGCCTATAAAAATTACAGGCTGACTTTGAAAATACACCAAAGCCTAACTTTTCTTTGAGTGCTCTCAGTATTGTCCAAGTATCCCAATGCCTCCTGTGGGTGCTAAGCTACAGGCCGTGATTTTCATTTTCCATTAGAGTTAAAAACTGCTACAAGCAGTATTCAAAAATATGTCTACGGCATGATATAGAGAAATACAGAATAAAATGGTAAAAATGCCTTAAATTCTTCATAGTTGGACTCTTTTTAAATCATATTTCAACCTGGGAAATTGATAAATTATAAATACGTACACTTCACTTATTGAGGAAAATCTCTTTAACAGCATTACTACTCCAGGACTTCTTCAGATTTTTAAGTATTTTACAATTTCATCTTAAACAACAGGGATTAGACAGTATTCATTAGGCAGACAGAGTCTTACAGACAGACACACACACAACTCTGCAGAGGCCAATCCTACAGCTTTTACTGAATCCAAAAGTCCCCCTGATGACGGTATTTTTCAAGAATGAGAACTGCAGGATCAGGCCCCAGAAGTGCTTATGAAGATGAGATGTTACTTCAACAGATTGAATGTTAGATTAAATATAAAGATTGAGGCAAGACAAGTCTGGGGTTTAAACCCTAGGGAGGATTGACATTTAAAGTGTTGCCACTGAATTATAGCTCTCCACATTGGGTGGGGTAACCTCCTACTGGGTGGAGTGTCTCCCCTAAAGGAAGGGAAAACTGGCACAAGCCAACTCAGTCTTTGAACGATTTTCCTACTTGCCAACTTATGAAGTCGTCCTGACGTCAACTTCGTCAAGGAAGTCTATTGCCCAACTTCATCTTTTACTGTAGAAAGTTTACTTGTGCTCAAAACCCCAGCAGATGTAGAAAAGAAAATAATGAAAACAAACAGAAAACCCTGAACAAAATAAAGAATTGAGGAAAAAATGTTGACTGGATTTTACGGTTAATTTTAAAAATCCTCTGGTTGGCTTTTCTTGTTTCTAATATTAAGTTAATACAAATAGATACAGATCACTCGAAACTATTACTAAACATATTTTAAAATCTCGTTTAGCTTTAAGACATGGGGTGGAGAACACACTGAAAGTGGACACTCTGAAAGATAAGATCTCTTATGTGTTCTGCAATTGCTAGTTACTATCTTCCTAAGCAGCGTCACTAACAGGTGTAAAACACAGTCATACTAGGAAAATAATATTCATTGAACAGCCATCAAAGATATGTTTAACATATTATTTCTCTCTGAATCAAAATAATTTGTTTCTCTGAAAGAAGGAGTCAGGTGCTGGACAAGGCAGAAGAAATGCTGCGGGGAATAAAATTGAAACAAAACAAAACAAAACAAAAAGAAAAAAAAAGGATAAAGCACCTCAAGGTGCCCATGGGGGAAAAAAAAGTAAAAATCAGAAAACAGTTTGAGTTACCATAACCTGAAATGCACCAGCCATCACAAAGAGCAATTGGAGAAATCCAGCAGAGCTCAGCAGGAAAGATTTTTAATAACAGATTGAAAAACAAGAATAAAAATAACTGCATCAACAGGGCCTTTCTTCCTCAGGCCACAAGCCCGTTTTTACTTGATATTTTAAAAAAATGCAGTTTGGCCACTAAAACCAATCCAGAACATTATTAAAAGTTAAAAGCTACCAATTACTTCTGTCTGTTCTTTTAAAGCAAAGTTTGGCATTATGTCAGTTGGTTTAAAAAAAACAAGAAAGAGAGAGAGAAAGAAGGAGAGAAAGTTTCCTGCTTGTATAAATTAAACCACCAGGGAAGGTGTCTAGCCACTTGTAAAGCATTTATTACTGGTTTTTAAAGGGCTAGTAACATTTTAAAAATTAAATATTTTAAAATAAATTTAAAGGAAAAGAGAAAAGATGATCTGAGCCTGGAAAGAAAGCAGACTTATGAGAAATTAGACATGCATCAACTGCAGCTAAGAAAGTAAAAATTACTATTAGGACTAAACTTTGCAATTCAAAATAATTCTATTTTCAAGGCAAAAAATCTTATTGTAGCTGCTGTACTCACACACATCCCTTACAAGACGGAAAAGTTCCACCGAACTTTATGGGATGGAACCAAGTGGGTTCTGCAGAAACGTCCTGCGGAAGCGCCACCTGCGGCAGCGACGCAATTTTATGAAGCTTTTTCTTTCAATAGCTTTACTAAATCCACATACAGAGATCCCCAGCAGGAATAAGACTACTTAGTTAATGCGGCAGGACCGTGTTAAAAAATCACCGCTAGAACGATTGGCAAGTTCTGTTAAATTTAAATGTATTTTTCACTGGTGGTGTTATTATAAAATTTTAAAGAACCACTTTAAAGGTACTAGAAAATAAGAATCTGATAGCACAGAACATGAATAAAACATAATGGCTATAAGTTTCTTACACATAGCTGTGCCAGTTCACGTAAATCATAGTCTTCTAAACCCCATGATGCCAAAACAGAGGCTCCTCTGACTCTGGACGACACGTCAAGTGGAATGGTGCTCAGTTGTGCAACGCTTTTGGTGTGTGACAAAATGTCCACTGGGGATTTAAATCGAGACTAGGGGAGCTATCCTCCCATTGCTCTGTGTTTCATTTGAGCCTTGGTCTGCATGACAAGAAGTCAGAGTAATATGCCAGCACTTTCCTCGCCTCCCTGTGCTCCTCTGCCCCAGCAGCATTTCTTGTGTTCTGGGCACATATACAACTGGCGAAGGAGCTGCATTCTGGAAGGCCCTTTATTGATTAGGTGCAAAATAACATCAAGAAGTGAATAATAAGCATAATCTGAAAAATGTAGTTGCCTGTCTTACCCTTGTAAACATTTACTATTTAATAGTGTAATTGTACTTTAATCCTCCACATCATCTAATATAACTCTTTGTGCTTTTCTTTTAATTAGCAACACACAATCCAAAAAAAGCAAAGCCCAGAAAGTTTGTACGTACCATAAAAACTGAAGTGCAAATAGTTTTTAAAATTAACAAATATTCTCTCTTTGGATGCAGGCTTATCTTTTAAAGTCAAAAGAGAACTTCATTGGCACAGGGCAGGAAAAAGAACTCCATAATTCATGACAATACCAAGAAAAAAAGTTCTTCTCCAGAAGGACTGGAAAGGGCACCTTTATTTATCTTCTGGACAGACAAAAATAATAGAACTTAGACCAGATATGCTGTAATTAATGTATCCAAAGGTCAACAGGCAATGGTATTTATACAATAAATGGGTGCAGACTACGCTGGTTATAGTATTAATCACCAGTATTTGAAAATAGCATTGTTTTCTTACTAGGTAAGAACTTGAGAAAGTTTCAGAAACAAAAAAGAAACACTTTTTTTTTTCCTCATACCTGCCTGCTATTCTTTTTAACCAATTGTTTTTAAATTCACGAGGTATAATATTTGGGACAAATATATCCAAGTTTACAGTTGCCCAGGACTGCCAAAAACAGATCCAGACTACCTCACTAGTTGTGTTGAGGAAACTAAATTAAGTAAGGGCAAACACCAACTGGAAAGTTGTCAGTTTACTGAATGAATGGCTTCATTTTACACACCAGTTAGAATACCTTAATCAGATTATATTTCTCTTAAAGGCCAATACTTTTACTACCAGGTGGCAGTTTGTTCTACTTGAAACTGTATTAAAAATGTAATTTATTTCCACTATGCTTTCACCTAACAAAAAGTGTTGTCAGATTCTCAGCCTAACATGTTCAAAAATACTTAACCATAAACTTTCTCACAATGTTATATTTGGTGTTACCCACAAACCTTTATTAAAGCGATACTGCCAGTGTGGCTTCAGTTAAGATCTGAGAGTGTTTCTATTAAGATTATTACATTAAAATATTGTCAAGAGTTTGTAAGAAACATGAATATTCATACACATACAGCCCCCCCAGCCTTAGAAGGAAAGTTCCACATAAAAAGAAAAATTTAAATACGTACCAAAAGTTGCCTGGTTGTAATTACATTTTGGGTTTTTTCCTAAATGTCTCTGCTAATTTTTTAACTCTCACACTGTAATGTAAAATAGTTTTGTTTCAAAGCAACTGCCTGATAAAGTGCTAAAAGAGGTAATTCGCATGAACAGAAAGTAATTAGTCATTGTTTGCACAATGCTTTGAAAATACAAAACCCAATGTGTCAACTAGCATTAAAATATAATATGATTGGAATACACAGATTTGACAAGAAACAATTGCATGTCACAGACACTCCAGTCCACAGACAAGAATTAGTACTTCGCTGTTATAAATGCAGTATCATGATATGTGGATAAAAGCATTCTTTACACTCAGCCAGAGCAGGCATGATATTAGTGTGCACCATGAAAGTTTACTACAAATGCTAGAGAAGACATTATAGAAAATAATCCTGCTAGGGCTTCATCAAATGTTACTGAATTTACTCTCACTGATAAAAATGTAAGTCAACCCATAAAGCTACCATATAAATTATACTAAAAATGCATTAAAAACATGAAAGGATAACCTGGCTGCATTGTGTTTGATGCCCAAAGAAGTCTCAGACCTGTGAAGTTGTCATTTACATTCTTTTCCTTTATTAACAGTGCTATGAAATGAAAAAAAAAAAAAAGAAAAAAAGCCATACTCTCACAGGCAAAGACTGCTCAGTGTTATTTGGAGTCTCTTTTAGAGGATCACAGGCAATACATATAAACTTAAAAGCTGATGCAACTTTGCCCTTTACTTACTTTGTTGTGACTATGTATATGCAAAGTTTAAAACAGGGAAAGTTATTATATGCCACCAAAAAAAAAAAAAAGCGATAATCAGACAGAACAGGGTGGATTAGGAACTGACTGTTTTCTCATGTCTAATCTCCCTTGATTTTAAAAAGGTGAAGCAGACTTCTGTTGTCACAGTCTGAGGATAAACTTGCATACAGGCACTGATGCACTACTGAAATTCAGAATCACTAATTCTTTGTGGCAACCTCAGCCAGGTATACATTATTCAAGAGGAAAAAAGAAAAATACTTTTTTTCCCCTTTACATAGAAAGGTTCCACTTGTTTGGTTTGAACATATTATTAACAGACTTTCATTCAGTGGTTAAAATAGAAAGAAAAAATCTTTCAAAGTGTTGATATCATTTCCAGACAGTCTTGTCAGCATCACAATTTACAGGAAATAGTTGATGTTCTCACACAAACCTTGTGTTTACTCATAGACCCAGAGTACTTAAAAAAAAAAAAAAAAAAAAAAAAAAAGAAAAACCAACCTTCACTCTTTTGGAGGTTTTTTTAAAATGTCACTCTGGTGGAATATCTGAGAGAGCCATCTAACCTAACACACAGGTTGTGAACTGAGGCAAACACAGACTGCAGTTCAGAAGACTACTGTAACTTTTATTCTCATTTTGTCCACGTCAGGAACTGTCTCTTACCACTACTTTCCCTTGCTGCCCCTTGCATTTTTAACTCTGGCAGTCTTCTCTAAATGTTCAACTTTTATTAAAACCAACAGGAAAGTAACATCATGACACCAACATCCACAGGATTTGGTTGCGCGTAGTTGAAGACAGCCCGAATGACAAAAAAGTTTGATGGTTTCTTGAGAGACTTTACTGAACTCAAATATAACCTGAGACGCATTAAATTATTGTCTCTTCCCATCAACATTTAAAATGGGCTGCGTAGTGTAAGAGAAATGAAGGAAGCATAGTCTACAGAGCAGCTTACATTTTCTTTACTAGACAATCTTTCCCCCTCGGAAGGGACTTGTCGCCTTGGTTCCCCAAGGGTGCTGGGGTGACCCAGCTCCTGCTCTGCCAGGCAAGGGGCTCGCACTGGCAGAGAAGAAGTGATGGAGAGGAGACGTCTCTCCGGCTTATCACTTAGCTTAGCTCAGTCAGTGCACTGGAGAAGTTTGCCATTTGCAGATAGAAAATACAACCGGTCGTGGAAAAAAAAAAAGATAAAGGAGACTAGCGGGCCCCACTAGAACCCGCGTAGGAGTGCCGGGGTGTCTGAGCGCCGTGATTTGCAGCAGGGAGGCAGATAAGCAAAGCCCCCGAAATGTCAAGCCCCCTCGGGGAGCCTCTCGTGTCGCAGGGCAGTGCGCAGCGGCCGCAGTCCCCGGGCCAGATCCTGCGAGGCCCCGGATCCACGATCGCCCACCCCGGTCCCGGCCGCGGAGCGCCCACCGCAGCGCAGCCCCTCCAGCGCCGGCCTCGCCTCCATTCATTCCTCCCTTCGGAAAGCCACACGCGGGTGGCTGCAGCGGGGGCAGCCCCCGCCGCAGCTCCCGGGCCGGGGGGCGGGGAGGTGAGACGCTCCACGAAGTTGTGGCAGGCAGGGAGAGCCGGGCGCGGGGACGCAGCGCTAGCAGTGGGGCTTCGCCTTTAAGAAGGAAAAGTTTTACGTCTCTCTGCCTCTGATTGAAAAAAAAAAAAAAAAAAAAAAAAAACAAACCCTAAACAAAAAAAAAAAAAATCACCACCACCACCACCACTATGTCGCCTGTTACCCCGGTGTGACCGGGAGGGATCCCAAGCCTTCCTCCCGGAGCAGCACCGCTCCGCACTCGGCCTCTCCCGGTATGTCCCAGGGAAAGGAGAGGGAAAATAGGAAGGGAAAAAATTAAAAGGGAGGAAAAAAAAAAAAAAAAAAAGAAAAAAGTTTTTCCCAAACTTACTACTCTTCATGATGGTGTCTCTGTGCCCCGCTTGTCATGATCCCCATTAAAACTTCCAGCAGCGGCAGGAGCGGCACGACTGTGCGACTGCAGCCCATCGGATGCGAACCCTCTGTGCTCGTCTTCTACTTCCACCCCCCGCGTCTCCCTTCCCCTCCCCCCGAGCGCCCCGGTGCCGGGGAACCGGCGGCCGCGGAGATAAGGCGCGGAGCGGCGCGGAGGGGAGGGCAGAGCAGAGCCGCACCAGCCCGCGGCCGCCGCCGCTCCCCTCCCCGCCTCCGCGCCGGGGGGCTGCTCCCCCTGCCCGCCGCCGCCGCTGAACTTGACCCTCCCGACTCCAGCCGGGCTACCGCCGTTTTGAAGTCGCCAATTTCCAGCCATCACACATGGCTTTGACCCTCCAGCGGGGGGAATGGGGGGCGCGGAGCGGGGGGGGGATGCACCGAGAGAAGCCTGTGAAATCCGAGCAGCCCCCGTTGCCTGGGATTATGCCCACCCACCCGCCGCTTTTGTTGTTGTTGTTGTTGTTGTTTTTATTTTGGGGGGTATTTTGGGGGGAAGGGGGGCACCCCCGCTGCCCCCCCCGGGCACACGCCACGCTGCCGCGGGCGCCGCGCCCCCGCCCCGCGCGCGCCCCCCCCGCGCCCGCCGCCGCCGCGCCGCCCCCGCCCGGCCCGCCGGCCGCGGCGCCCTCCCCGCCGCCCCCGCCCGCGCCCCCCCGCGCTTACCTGTTGATTAACCGGCAGCAACAGCCCCGGCAGCCTGGAAGATGGTGGAGCCGCGGCGCGAGCCATGAACCGTCTCCTGCTGCCGGCGGAGTTGGACGCGGATTATGTGGCGGTGGCCGGGGAGTGGGGGGGCGCGGGGGGCCGCGGCGCCGCTGCCTCCCCCCTCGGCCCCGCTCGGCGGGGAGGGGGCGACGGGCCCGCCGGCGGGCGGTGCGGTGCGGGGGCGGGGGCGCGGCGGGCCGGGGGGCGCGGGCCGGGGCACGGCGCGGCGGCCCCGCCGGCAGCGAGGCGGCGGCCTGGGAGCGCGGGGCGGCCGGCGCGTTATCGGGACTGTTATCGCTTGTCAGGACCTCCGTCTCCCCGCATTACGTCAGTTTCAAGACACCAACACTATTAATATCAAAGGAGCCTTCGCGGAGGAAAGCGCCACCCCAGACGGAGCGCCCTTAAAGAGACAGTGCAGGCGGCCCCGCCGCGCGGCCCGCGCCGCCCCCCGCCGCCGCCTCCGCCCGCCGCCGGGCCACGGCCACGGGCAGCGCGGGCCGGGCCCGCCGAGCCGGGCGAGCGGAGGGGGCGCGTCGCCCCGCGGCCGCGGGGACTTGCGCTGAGTTGGAGCAGGGATAGCCGCAGGCCACAGGCGCGCCCCCAGCGCGGCCCGCGGGAGGCGGCTGTGCCCGCGGCTGTCACGGGGACCCGCGGCTGCCCTGCGGGATTGGAAACGGTGACGGCGGGAATAAAGGCGCGACCCACGCGCGCCAGTAGCTGCCGCCCTCGGGAGACCCCAGCCCTGCTCGGGGTCTCCCGCAGAGTTAGTGTCACCTCTCTGCTCCAAGCCCCCCGTTTGTGTGCGGGTGCTGAGGCGGGTAGGCAGACAGTTCCCAGGCTGAGCGATGAACAGTCCCGTTACCGCCCGCGCTTTGATGCCGGTCGCAGGTCAGCCTCGAGCTGATCCGAGAAAAACTTCACAACTTTTCATCCTTGTGCAGAACTTTTTCAATTCCAAATACTCCTATATCCCCCATGCTACGAACTGCCAGAAGTCTGCATGTCAATGTAAAAACTGTCTCCAAGGAGAACCAGTACATAAAAGGTTCCTATGAAAGGGTTTTAAAATCCCAAATATACTAGGCGTTAAAAACTATGTAAACATTTGTTGGGCATTTGGACACAATTTTTCTGCAGTAAGGTGACTTTATATGGCGTGCTTTTCCTCCCATGCAAGTTGTTTTAAGCTGATTTCACATTCAAATAGATGTGTTCTGCTTGCTTGCAACTACTAACATTATTCGAGGAAGAAGCTGGAAAAGAGTTAAATGATAGCATTTGGGAAGTTGAAGTTGCTTCCCCCCAAATATTTGAAATTACATAACTTTTTCCTTACAATTTTACTCTCAAATACCAGTGAAGTGTAAAGCATAAAACCTTCACAGATACATGGTGACACAAATGAAACCCTATTGTAAAACTTATGGCGTTCTCAGCCCTCGCTCCAAATTTAAATATTCTCCATACATGTTTAATATAATCCACTGGCAGATTTGTAAAGTAATTGCTTGTGTAAATCACCCAGGAACACATTTCTCCCTCAAGTTCTTTTGTAGGATTGTCTGATAAAGCACTTTATGAATAGAAAAGCGGTAATTCACATACAAGAGGTGAACTTGTCATGTTGAAAATGGAAGTTTGCATGATTAGGCAGACACAGTAGGATCCTCGACACAGGGAACGGGAAACTCACTGATTACGTGTGGTATTCCCTTTATACCCATCCACAGAAAATTAGTTTGGAGCAGCAGAGACACACATTGAATGCAAAGAAAAGTAATACCAAAATTTAAAGTTTGTTACAAAGTATGCCTCGATACTTTAGTACCTCATACTTGGTAGCACCTCACTCATATGTGCACAGTCTTTCCTGACTTCATGAATTTACTTTTTCACAAGCTGCAAATGCCATGGCTGAACCACAGTCAAAGAGACAAGCCCCTTCCACAAACTTTAGTGAATACAGAACTCTGAAAAGCAAGTATTTTTGTCACATCAATTCAAACATTTTCTCAACAGTTTTCATTGTATTATTTTTACTGAGCATATCAGCCCCAAATAACTGTTCACTTGGCATATGTCTTGCATAGGAAGGGTTAAAATAGGCAGGTGACTTGGCTAAGCATCTTACAAGCTGGGCTTGAGTGGAAAATATTTAAACAAGAGTTATTTCCCTTCTCTGCTCTAGTGAGACTTATTAATATCTTTTTATTTTAAACCAGGAAATGATGCCCCCCACACCTTAAATCCCAGCCAGTTCTTATGTGTGGCTGTAGCTTTCCCAAATTATATTCACATTATGACAGACAAACTGTGAAGATCGATAACAGCAAAAACACAGATTTCAACGTGTGTAAAGCGTGGTAACAAACACACCGTTTTTCACCTGTAGAGCAGTGTTGTAGAGATGTGTTTTTAAAGGACATAAGTATCTCTGTGCATGCACTTTTAAAATGAAACCCCAAAGCTATTCATAAACAAAAATGAGAAGGACACAACATGTCTTCATAGTTTCAAGCAGACCACTCTAATGAAATACTGTCTCTCTCAGAAAAAGTTTGTTACTGTATCTTTATCAGAAACGCTTTCATTATACATTCTGCATTTCAAGTTAAAATAAAGCAGATCAAGAAGATGTCAATATGAATGTTTATATTCACTACAAAGAACTGTAGAGAATTTAACAAAGGCAAAAAAAAATTTATAGACATTTTTCAGGCAAATTATTTATTTATGAAATAATTTACAAAGAAAATTTTTACCTCATGGCTCAGATACATTGCATATGCTTATGATTGACACAATATGTTCAGGCTCAAAGGCCCATATAGACTTCCCCCCCCCCTTTTATTTTTTTTTTAAATTTTATTCCTAGCAGGAATATTCAAAAAAAGCAAACTAATTCATGAAGTCATACAATAATTGTTTGACAGTTGCTTCCAATATAGGAAAATAAGTTATGTATATTGTTTTCATTCAAATATTTGTTGATTTGTTGTTAGAATGCTTTGACATTGACATACCACAAATTGCATTAGGAGAAAAATTGTAGATTTTTTTTCATTTATTATCTTCTGCTGTCAAACTTTTCCAAAACCACTTAAAAGAAGTTTTATTTCACTTTATTCAAAACTTGTAGTCTGCATGAAAGTAGGTTGTTTTTGAAATAACAAGTTCAGCTTTCTCTAATTGATAAGAGCTGAGGAAATGAAGGAAAAGCAGCAAAGCGAGAAGATGCAGAAAGTGCTGCTTTCATTGAGAGGCATGAACAAAGTAACTTCTAAATAATACTCTGGGTTTTTTTACAGTCAGGCACATTCTCCACTGAGGGAGAATACAGAGGCCAGTCACAGTTGCTTCTTGAAGGAAAACAGTATAACAGTCATTGTTTATCAAGATGACATAACATGCCATTTTTGCCTTTATTGTTTAATGCAGTTTCTCTTGTAGTTTACTCAGCGTAGATACAAAGAGGGATTAACAGTAAAGCATAAGCATACTTGTTTTATAATTTCAGCCTTTTAGTGCATAACTTACTGAAAGTACTAGGGCCTATAATCACAATGATTTTACCTGATGGAACATGCATTTTGGAAATATAATCCAACTGTTTACCTAACACGTCATAAATTGCAATTCTTTACAAAAACCTCAGAGATTGACATCTGTTGCTCTTAAATGCCTGCTGCTGTAGCACACATCATCAGGAAAGTATTTCTGTATTATTTTCCCTCTGGTTGGTAGTATATTACTTGAATTCTAAAGACAGTTCTCTTATACTGTCTTCAGTAATAAACATTTTGAGAAGCACTTGGTTATGTGTCTGAGGCACTCCAGTATGAGATTCTTGGGATCATAAGCACAGCAACATGCAGAACTTCTGCAGACCCACTTCTTTTCTTTGCACAACTTTTGTCACATGAAATCATCGGGAAACTTTTGTTCCCTGTCTTACACCCTGCACAGAGTCAAGTTTCTAAACTTCAAATTGTGAGCCAAAGGCTAAAAACTACCACTGATTTTCAAAGAAATGGGACTGGGGACCCTAACAATGTGGTTGAAACGTTTCTGAAAAGAGATTATGTGTTGTGATAGACAGGGCAGCGCTGAGAACAGCCAATGAAACAGCATGCAACTGAAGAGCTAATACCATGGCATCATCCCAGATTCAACAGATGTTTTCTAGGGGGATTGGATATCTGGTAATGGGAAATGGAACCTTTCTTTTCTATGTCACTGGTTTTAACACAGGCCAGTAGCAGTGGAAAGTCAATAATAAGCGATGCTTGTTTAGTAGCTTTCTCCACTGCGGGGTAGGAAAATGTCCTCCTGACTGCAGTGCTCCATGGCTGGCTGGTACTTCTCTGCACCCCGGTGGCACTGCTGCCAAAAGGGCCTTGCATGGATGTGCCTGGAAGCCCTTTTCCCTGGGAGCAGTCTCCCAGGGAGGGATGAGGAACACCGACTGGGCACAGACTGCTCCTGCTAATGGTGTGTCTGCAGATAGTTAAATAACTCTGGCAGCCGCAAAAGATAATTTATCACTTTACACAATCATAAAATCTACTAGAAAATTAAAAATGTTATAACACCAGACTCCCTAAAATCATTTACATGCAGGAATCCACATAATTGTATAGATTTTGATCTTAAAAATGCTATGTAAAAGGCATTCATCCAAAGCTCTGAAAAGCCTCACATGCATATACACATACATATGAAGTAATAAATAATGAGTGTCTCCCAACAAATATCAATAAAAGAAGTGGCAGCTTTTCTTCCCACATCTCAACTGCAAGATCAACTAATCAAAACAACCTGAGCCCCCTGTCTTGTCATCACCTGCTGCCAGACAGAGCCACTACCTTTCCCTCCCTCAATTCCATATTCATCCTCCCTCCAGCATTTCCAGAATTTCTGGGAAGGTTAATCTGGATTGGTTAAAAGTGTGCTGAAGTAAAAAAAAAAAAAAAAAAAAAAAAAAAAAACAAAACCCAACTATAAGTGAGTTTAGTAGTTTTTACATTAGGTCCTATGTGCAAGTATTTTTCAGTCTTACTCCTAAGTTTTGTTGCTATATAATTGCAGTGTTCTGAACACAGTAATGTTAAAACTCTCTACAGTGTCTCCTAATATAAAGCAACAGTTCTGTACAATTGAAATGTTTGGCTCAAAAGGAATTTTCTTTTACTTGATTCCTTGTAAATACTTTTTTCTTTTCCATTTGTGACTTCTAACCAGGTTCAAATCTTTATTTTAATGTGACAGACTACAAACAACATGCTTTTGTTGCAAAAAAAGGTTTATTCACATTGCTACTGATGCAAGGTCTCAGATTTAGTTTAGGGAAAGAAAATACCTTGCAATTATGTATATTTCACTTTGTAAAAAAAGTGCGCTTTCCATTCCATTATGAACCTCAAATGCATTGCCACAATATATGGCCCAGGAGGTGAAGTAATAGCACTTGGAAATCTGAGACACACAGTGCATTGGTAAAATTACCAAGATGCTGTCACTATTTTCCAATTACAAATGGAGGTAAAGTCACTCAAGGTAAACATGGCAATGTAACAAGTGGTCTTTAGCGGTCTCTCTCAGTTTCCTATGAAACATCTAAGCATGCACAAGAACACACAAATAACTACATTCAACCAGACTAACTTTCAGAGTGCTCAGTCCTTTGTGTAAGGAAGGTCTTGACCTTAATCTGGCTTTACCTCTGTATCATGAGCCAGTCCATCTCGGAAAGATCTGATGAACCACTGCATTCTAGGGGATTTTTATAGCAAAAAGGAAGAAAGATCAAGATGTTCACAGAATCATAGAATGTCCAAGGCTGGAAGAGACCTCTGGAGGTCATCAGGTCTGATCCCCCTGATCAAGAAGGGCTAGCTACAGCCAGTTGCCCAGGATCCAATTTCCCCTTTTGGAGATTTCATGATTCTCCCATAGTCTTCATGACTGCTGTAACTTGTTCCTGGTCTGAAAGAACTCAAAGAAGCTTTCTGATCTGATTGAGAAGCGCATCCTGACCCACTTTCTGTCTGACCTCTTCATAAGAATTAATATCCATCCACAACTCTTTTAATGGTTAGTCTTTGGAAACAGGTAACCTAACAAGAATGCCACCTTGATTAACACTAAGGCTTGTTGACACCAAGATTAATATATACCACTTCCTCTAGTTGTGAAATGGTAGCACCAGTGTCTTTGTTGAAAAACATGAAACAACAGTAGGCATCCTTTAAGCTAATTCAGGACTTTGCTTCCTTTTCCTCAGTGGTTATCAGTCTTGAAAGAGTTTTCTGTGAAAAGTCATTCCTGTAGGGAAGAGCACAACCTACACAGGCAGCAGCAGCCTTAGCCCACTTGGATCACCTCTCTCACATAGAAACCTCATTTCTGTTCATACCTCTCACTCTTCAGGAGCTGGATCATGTGCCTGTATACAAGGTTTTACTAAACACAGCATGAATCAGACAAAAATAATGCTGATGTATCAGCATTCGTTTATACTTGGGATTTTGATGTGGTGAAGTGCAGATCATGACCCAGAAAACATGTGTGTCCTTGTCTACTTCAATGCCTGGACAAACTGATCCCACAGAGGGCAAAAAAAGTAGTCTTTACAACTTCTTTTTTTTTTCCTTCCTGACTCCACTGCTTTTAGTTCCTTTCATTGCTCACATAAAACAGACAGTTATCCTATGACATACTAAAATATTTATGTGCTAAAACTTCCTTTTTAACAATGGCCAAAGATACCCTTAATAAGCTGGTGAAAAACTTGGGTAGTTTGTGCAATTTTCCTGCATATGTTTATATGTTTTTTTTTTCCAGTCAGTGTATGCATCAATGAAAAAAAAAAAAAAACCTGAGCCAAAACAAAAAACCATCTCAAACCAAGTAACTCATCTCTGACCAATCCCTTCCCTCTTAGTTCTTTAGCATTGCAAAACACGCTGATATTTTTAACATTAACATACTAATTGAAATAAGGATCATTAGCTATTTTTAAATAAAGGAAATAAAGCTATGCACTACATTATGAGTAATATATGAAAGAGTCACTAATACAGTAACTTGTAAATAGAACATTTGTGATTAATAGCTTTATATTTGTGGGAAAAGGCGTCCTTTTGAAAGATTGATGCATACGATATGGGTAGAAATTAATCTGCACTATTTAAGAACTAGAGCAGTAAAAAATACAGACAATTTGAAAGTTTTATCTAAGAAAGAGCTATGTGACCTTCATGAGCCCTCAGTCACAGAAGCCAGAATGGCACATAGGAAGCATCCCTGGAGGTAATCGTACTGGTCTGGTGCCCTATTTTTCCTTGCCAAGAGATAGAGACAGCCCTACTAGCAATCCAGAGATACAGCGAGTAAGCTGCACACTGTGATGTGAATTCAGATGAGTAAATTTATTGCACTGAAAAATTAACTCTTTTTTGAGGAATGCAGGTGATAAAACACATACAGTGAATCCAGACCAGCAGTGGGGTGTGCATTCTCAAGAATAGACACAGAGAAGAGAGAGTGACACTTTGGAAAGTCTAGAAAAACCACTGGTTTGGGAATTTTGCACATCACTGTTTTATTTGACTTTCACATGTTTTGTCAAAGGTGTGAATCAAAAGAAGTGACCCAAATATGAAAATAGAAGTACTGGCTTGAAACAAGCTACGAAGTACAGCTTTTATGGAGGTGTGTGTACCTAGGCTGCTAATTATGACAAGCAGCCCTCTGAGGCTGTCAGGCAGAGAAAAGTAAACAAAAGGAGTATCAGAGAAAGGAGCACGTCTCCCATAGCAAACTTCATGTATCATTGAGATTCTTGAAGAGAATAAGAACCCATATAAGGACAAAGTCTTTTTTTCCTTCCCTTCATAGTGCCATTCTTGTAGATATGCAAGTGTTAGAAGAAAAAAAGACTACTTGGTAAGGGCTCATGCATAGCAAATTTGTTTTCCCCCTTCCCCATCAGCTGTAATTACAACCATTCAAACAAAGCTGGTTTTCCCAGTAGGACTGGCTGAAAATGCACTTCATTTACATGGCCTAATTGGGCTTTTTTGGCCAAGGTTGTTCTATACACTGACACTAGGACTCAGTACTTAACATTGAAAAGTTCATTCTTGTGGTTTGAAGTTAAGGATTTCATTACTTTGAAGTTAGAAAATCCAGAATCAAGGTGTCTCCTTTAACACTGGTGCTTCAGTGGAGTGTACATGCATAAGAATAATATCAGTAATTATATTGGCCTCAAACAGCAAAGAGTTTGCAAATTAAACAGACAGTCATAATATTTCCTTCTTTCTTTATGAAAAAAAAATTGAGATGTATATGCTATTGCATTAAATGTTGGTTATATGGTCTTGTGGACTTCAAAATCAGTACAGTGAACAGCTGATTTGTGAAGATCTATTACAGAAACAGTTTAGGAAAAATCAGCTTCTTATATATTCTACTATTTACATTAAGTAAGACTTGGTTATTTTTATTGTTTATTATTTTGTTTGTAACTATCTTGTCTCACTCAGCAAAACACACAGTTCATGAATATATATCTTATAACCTTTTCTAAGCCAAGTGCACAAGGTTTAGTTTCAGGGCCTTCCATATTGTACATGTCCTCTACAATCAAGAAAGGTTTTGCACAGTCATCAGTGCAAACTCAAGCCATGTCTAGAAAGAAAATTAACATAAATATTTCACCAGGCTTTGGTGTAGACAAGATTCCACCAGCTGAACCTGTTTTTCCACATATTTAATTGCCACAGTAATTAGAACATAAGGGTTCAAATCCACAAATACATTTGGGTGCCTAATTCTCATCAATTTCAATTGAGAGGTAGCACTTACATCTCTTTATGGATGTAGAAGACACAGAAACCTCAAGAATCTTATCTGTTCTAAAATACCCAAATATTGCTATCAGCTTCTTCAGAGCAGCAGGAGTTTTGTTTTAATTTCTGATGAAGGTACATGTTAAGCACAGAAAATTGCATGATAACAATGGAGGCTGTACTTGTCTCTCACCTCCTTTCTACCCATCCAGCCATTTTGAACCACAGAAGTTCCCAGATCATGGGATGCTTTAAGAAACTCAAAAAATAAGGATTTTTCTCTGTTGACTGCTGGAAAATGAAGTTTGCAGTTTATGCTTTCTTATAATCTGATAAAACCTCATGAAACTTGTGGGATGAGCATGGCTCTATACCCCTACTTAATCCCCAGAAATAAAGAGAAACTGTGATCACACCTCCAGATGTCAACCCCTAAGAGTGAAGTTTCTGGACCTGCATGTAAGTGTCCAAGTCTGGGATGGTGCACAAAAGCTGGACCTGCTGTGCTGCACTGTTCTGCTCCTCCAAAGTCCCATAGCCCTTTGCTCATGCTGTGCCAAAATTCCTGCAACTGCACTGTAAGCCATAAAAGGGAACTGACCCAGTAGAAAATTGCCTTGTCTCTTTAATTAATTGCCAGTAGAAAAATACAGTATCTGGGACAGGGAAAGGGGTGGGATTTCTTTCTTTTTAGGGACTTTGTCAGGAAACAACAGCTAACCTTTGGAGGCATGTCTCTGGAGCTACCTGTGTGGGCAATAGAGTGATGACTACCATCAGCTGCCATTGGAAGGAGTTTCTCTCTTTTCATCCCTAACTACTGAAGCCCAGCCTCTCAGTTTAAGCAACTGGGTTTGTTACTTGTGTGATATGAATACACACCCAGAGTTACATGATTAATTGCAATCTCCCCACCTATCTTTTTTAAACTTCAGTCTGAGCTTTGCCTACATATGTCTTGTAACCATAATGATACTTGCTAAATAAATGTTAGAAATAGGGAAAGTGTATCTCCAAAAAATAGAACTTAAAGTCAGAAGAAACCATTGCAAGCTTTGTTTTGTCTTTCTGCATAATTCTGGCTGCAGAACACTCAGTACTAGCTGTGCAAGGCTATAACTGCTGTGTGAAGATAGTATATCTTTCTGAAGATGTCTGTCTTGATTTAAACACTTCCAGTGTTGAAGGATTCACTGCACTCCTAGGTAAGTTGTTCCAGTGTTTAAATACCATCACTCTTTAAAATGTCCCTGACCTGATTTAGTATAACTTCAGCTTTCAGTTCTACTTGTTGTGTTTTTTTTTTTTTTGCTTTATTCAGTTTAGTTTATTGACTTATATTATTCAAATGAGACCCTCTCCTCCACGTATGTACTTATAGCTTATAGTTTCCTTCTCTCCCTTTAAAGCAAGCAAATTAAATTTCCTTCATGCCTTATCCTGGAAAATTTCAGTTTATTTTTCTATGTCTTTCATCATTCATTTAAATACTTTTTGAAGTACAGATACTACACCTAGTCAAAGGTCAGACTTACTCTGTTCACTTTCAAACTTTAATGCTTTTCTTACTTCATGTCCACTCTTAGTGCAAATACTTCATTATTATTTGAGATTCACATATAACTAATATAAACACAAAATAGCTGTCCAAGCAAGACCCCAGAGATTGATTTTTTTTTAAATTTGTTTATTTGTCAATACATGATGTTTCAAAATCATTTTTCATTGTCTGCAGAAAACTGTTTTCTGCTTTTTGTCTTTCTTTTTCTTTCTTTCTTTGAAAAATTATTTGAAAATTACTAAATTAAGCACAGCATACTTCATTTTCAGTCTTCTCATGGCAAGAGCCACACTTATAAATTACTAGAGGCCCTAATAATAAAAGGTTTATTTTTGAATGATAAGAAAGAATCAGTCATTAATTGTAGTTTCTGTCACAGGCCTGGGCAGCAATATCACTAAATAGTACAGAGTCACTTTTTTTTAATACTGACTATTATTACTTGGGCTTTAATGAGAAAATTCTGCCAGTTGAGAGACCAAGTTATAATCTTTCAAATGAAACCAAGCTAATAACTATTCCCCTGACAAGACAAATCTACAGGCACTAAGTAAGTTAGTGGCTATTATGCTTCACACTTAATCTTGAATATGATAGATAGGGAGTGGAACTAAGGGCAATATGGAACAGCAGAAGAAACTATTCCTCTAATGTGATAACTAACTTGTGACAGCACCTTGAACATCTTTCTTTGCATTCAAAACAAAGCAAGTTGAAGTAATGTAGTCCTTTTGAAAGTGCCAAATGTAAGATTTGCACAACTTTTGTCACCATGAGAACTTCTAAGCCCAGACACCTGCATCAAGTAGGTTCCCAGGGGGAACCCAAGTGAGGAAAAAGGAAGTCAGCCAGTGCATCACCATGCTGCAGCAGCTTGGGGCACTCACAGGGATGATCCCTGTTTGGTGGAGACAGCACCTATTCCTGTCACACAGGGATATGAGGTGCTTCACAGACAGAGCACCTATTTGTGCACCAGTGTCAGCAGATTGACACCTTGTCTTGTGCTGTTGGTCAGCATTTGTGGATCACCACTCTGCCAGAGGTCCAACACAGCTGACCAAGCTGCCAGGAGGACAGCAACCCAGCTGTTCCCACTGCTTATAGACCAGCTCCTTTCAACATCCAATGTCCAACAGAAATGTGCCACAGCATGAAACTTCTGCTGTGGGTGGCACAAAACCCACAAACATGTCTCTGTGCCATCAGGTTTCATCCCTAGCCTGTGCCTTCCCTACAGCAGCTGTAAACCAGTCAGTGTCAGACCTACACTCAACAACAGGAGCTTGTAAGGTGTTGACTGAATGCATGTTTTTAGTTCTTTGTGCTTTTCTAGAGAATATAGAAGTTAGTTTTGATCAAAGATAGTCAGTATCTCCATTTCTTTTGAGGATGAGGTTCCTGGAATGGCTGAGCATTGAGAAGATGCAAGTGCCTGCTGTGGAGCACAGCAGCCCAAAAGGTGTTTGTGTACACAGACGTGAATTGAGAGCAGATCACAAAGGACAAAATGGATAACAACAGACACAGATGCCTAATCATTGAAGAGGGTGACATGCTGGCACAGTGGCACCTTCAGTGGCACATTTCTTTCCTTCCTTTTCTTCTTTTATTTGTTTGAGCAAATGTCTTAAGAAACTTTAAAAAAAATGAATTGTTTGAATGTCAAATATAAATTGTGACTTATTTTTAAAAAATGTGTGTGTTTCAACTAGCTCTTTGACATTAAAAACATATTTTGTCTCACAACCTGCTTAAAGCAAAACAAAAAGCTAAGCTACAGCTCCTTACAAACAATGAAAGCAATAAATACAGTAAATTACTGTTTTATGTGAGACAATATACTAATGTTAACTGAAGAAATGGAATTAGAAAACAAACTCCCTCTGGGAACAATTCTCACACCCCTGTTTTAGAAGGAAGCAGAGTTTACTCATAAATAATTTAATGCATTTACTCCTGCTAGACTGGACTGACAGGTCTTCCATATACTGAAGCTTTGCAAACTTTTTGAACTGAGAAAGTTGTCAACTACAAAGGTCTGTACGGTCACTGTAGGACTATCTAGGAACATAAAGATGTACTCTATAAAACAGTGTAACTGAATTTAGCCATATGCCAATGACCATTTAATAATATTCCTTCAGACCTACTTCTGTTGATGAGCATGTAAATAATCTCTTCTTCAGAGTAATATAACAATCCCTTAGCATCTTTAACAGTTGCCTACATGAACAAGCAATAGAAAGGAAAATACGCATTATTGCTTGGGCTTATATAAAAAAGAAAACAAGGCAGCTGAGTCTGTAAGTACAGCATGATCTGTGCTTGCAGACTCAGCTGTACAGCAGTACAAAAGAACCAGAACCCAAAAAAGAACTGCATAAAGTGTGTCACCTATTACCTGCCTCAGAAAGCAACCTCACAAAATACTGACTTTGTTATTAAATTGGTTAACTCTTCCTCTTCCTTTTTAATTTTAATATCATGTTTTTACCTACTTTATTCACAGTGCTGCTATATCTTCTCTCAATTCACAGAAACAGATTCAGAGTTCATCAAACCTATTTTCAGCACAAAGACTACAGAGCTATTGTAATTAGTGGCTTCTTCTAACTCTCATCCTTTTGACTTAATCTTTCTTTATTAATCACTCAAATGCATCTTCATATGCATACTATGAACCAACCATCTACCCCTAACTTCAACTTTTATGTGGCTTTTCTTTTCACAGATGACTCTCAGGCATCACAGCTGCCTGCAGATTTCTTAGGACTCTAGTGGAAGAGAACTTGGAAGCTGATCGCTTGACTCAGAGACAAACAGTAAGAATTTTGACACTGATTTTTCTCAAAGATTATTATTCACAGTTGCTTATTCCCTGAATGGTCAGGGCCAGTCTTGGAGACTGTAGGCACATATCTGTCAGCATTTCAGAGCCTGCTCTAATCTAATTTGTGGTTCTGCAAGACTGCTATTTAGACTGGTCACTAAGTAGCTGCAAGCCTTGCTCCAGTCTCGGGAGGCAAGACCATTAGGAGTGTTGTGAAAGAGCTGAGTAACCGTAGCAGGAGGGGAGGCCACCATGCCCGACACAGCTCCAACACTAATCCTTCCTGTGGAGCTCCCCAAACCACTCCCACCAGTGCAGGAGTTACTACTCTTCTTTTGCTCCTCACTGCAACCCAAGGAGCTGGAGGAAGATCTGATGCTGCTATTGTTGGTCTAGCCCTCCCACAAATTCCAGCAGGGAAAGACAGTGAAAATTATCTGGGAATGAGCTGAATCAGCTTCTTTTGTGTCGGTGCCGTGGCCGCACCCGCTGTGTGGCCAGTTCCACCCAAAACTCATCAGCTTCTGAGTAGGAATTGGTGAAGGCTTGTGTGTTTCTGGACTTCCCCCCATGCTGGGAGAGAGATAACCTGGGTCTGGGAGTAAAAGGACTAAATTTAGGTTTCTGTCTTGGGTTTTTCATAAGCAAAAATTGGATCTCACCATCTCCATAGGATCCTGGAATGAGTTTGTAAAGGCCTTCACAGGAGGTAGGGTTGTGATGTGTGGATTCTTTATTCAGGATTTACAGGAAACTGACCAGTGGTGTTGGTGCAGGAGGGCCCAGACTTGCAAAATCCTTGGTCAGTAATCATGTACTATATTCCTCTGAAGACAGAGAGAAAAGTACAAACCTCAGCACCATCATCTGGAGATCTGCCTCTGCAAAGAACAGCAGCAGCCCAGCAGCTGGTAGCCCCCACCTCTGACATGTAAAAATAAGTGACATTTGAACATGCTCCTGAACCATGTTACAGCCACGACCCCAAAGCATCTGGGGCACACACACTTGAGTACAATCACAGTGTCTTAAAACATATGTAAGTATGAAGAGCAAAAGGTTGATAAATTGCTTCTGGACACTCATCTCAAGCGTGCGATGCCAGCTCAGCAGCTGTCACCGTTTTCAAGTTGCAGTGTCTTTATCTCTGGTGCCCCACCCCAACAGGATTTGCACACAACCTTTCAGAGGGGAGGAACAGATACTTACACTCAGGAGTGCTCAGGGTTGTAAGGCCTGTGCAGCACCCAACGTCAAAAAAAATAGCAACAGCATGTTGAATAACTGGTTTGATGTGTATGCTTCACATAGGCTATTTTCAGTGGGTCATCACCCTCCTATTGTAGGAGGAAACACTTGTTTCCTAGAAGTGCCCTGAAACAGGCACATTTATGGCGTCCTGCTGATATGAACATTCCTATATTTATCAAATACAGAACATTGGTGCCACTAGTTTTTTAGCTTGTGTCTGATTTAACCTGAATAGTCATACTTGAACTGGATAGAGAATTGGTTAGACTTACTCTCATTTATGTTTGTTTTTTTTTTTGTAGAATCTATGAGAGACAAAGAGTTGCTACAAAGACTGAGACACTGAGAGACTTTTCATCTCACAAAAAGAAATAGCTGATCAGGGTTTCACAGAGGGCACTGTGATGTGCCTGTCTGATATTCATGACCTTGTATTAGAGAGACTTCTGAACGTGTTTGTGCTGCTATTTACTGGGTATCAAATTATGTATATGTGCTTATTAAGAGAATAACATGTGAGTTTGCCTATAATCATTGTAGCTAATATTGTTATGCCTCAAACAAAGAGTAAATGGAAATCTTTCTCAATACATTTTCCTTGTGTTTATTTATGTGAATGTACTTCCTGTATAATTATGGGCATTTTCATCACAAGAGTACATATGGGCTAAAATTTACAGATAAGCTTAGTCTCACCAGTTTTGCTGAACTACTGGAAGTTCAAACAGATTTTTTTCATATAAAGGAAAGAAAAACGTTTTAAATGCAAAAAAAAAAAAAACCAGTCACGCAACTTCAAGAGGTAACAATCAGTGCTCAAAACTCAGAAATTCTAGAGATGCATGCTCAAATAACAACTTGACTTGACTTCAAACTTTTAGCTCACCAAGCCTCCTAGGATCTGGGACAGTCCATCTAATAAATGCCTGATTCATGCCTATATATTAGAGTGTTTTAATTATTACATTTCAGAGTTGCCACAGGAATACAAATATTCTCTATTACCAGTTTTTGTAGTCAGAGGTACAAAAGCAAAAATCATATATAAATGTTAAACTTGGAAATATTCATATTTGTGCATCCAGGGTAAAATATTCCTGGAATTTAAGAACAGCATTAAATAAGTGATTATCTAATATACAACAGCAATACAGGCTTAAGTATTTTTTCTGATTTAATTCTTGTTTCATCTCCAACAGCTGTGGTTTAGTAAGGCATCCAACCCCGATAAAAGTAATTCCTGTGATAGAAGCTATACCACAACACTTGGCACTTTATTCTAATGTTCAAAACGTGTTCCATATTTCTCATGGAATTTGTTTAGTATCTCCTTCCAGCCATTAGATCGTGTTATGTCTGCTAGACTGAGCGACCCTTTATTATCAAATTTTGTTCTCATATATATATATATATATATCAAATCAAATTATTTGTGTCCTCCCATATATCTTAATACTCTAGGAACCTTGAACTCTTCTCTCTGCTAAATCATGAGCAGCGGAACTGGGCACAGTAATTCTAGTGCAGTGGTAATTTTCCTTTGGCAAACAAAGATTTCCAAAATGACTTTTTGTCTACAACATCACTATTACAACTCATATTAGGCTGACTATCCCACTCAACCATCTAAGACTATTTCAGACCATGACCTCAATTCTTTATGGATTACTTTCCTTGTTCTTGTGTTCACAACATTGAGTTTTCCTATCCTGAAACATTTTGGTTCACCACAACTAGCTTACTAGGTCATTCTGTACCAACGACCTATATTCTGTGTTATTTATCTTTCTTTCAGTCTCTGCTCCATCTAAAATGTGTAACTTTTACATCCTGCTCAAGAAATTTCTAAAAGCATTATAAGCAGTAGGCCAAGCTAACTGATGGTTGCAAAGACTCAGGAGTTCTCTGATTTGTTAGTACAGTATTAGTTTTATTTTAGACTGCTCTTTTTCGCCCAGTGTTTCCTAGCCAACTCTTTAAAAGTTGTTATTATATACATGTTATTTGGACTTGCTGATTTGAAAATTACTAATTCTGGTAGCTCTGTTTATCATCACTCTTCCTCACTCTTACAGTGGAAAGTTTCAATTAATATATAGTACTATAACATTTTCTTCCCTCAAACATAAACCATACACACATATTTAGCACTTTTGCTCTTTCTCCAGTGATCAGATTTTTTAGTAATCAATCAACACTGTCATTTTGATTCTGTTTGCCTTCAATATTCCTAACATATTCTTCTTACCTTTTAACTGCCTCGACCCATTTTCTTCTGAGTTCTTTTGCTCTCCACCTCAAATTTGTATACTTCCTAACTTATTGTCACCGCTGTTGTCTTTTTATTTCTTTCTGTAGGCAGATAGATAGGTTTAGATAGATACCTACTGAAAAAAATATATGGAAGAGTATTTATTATAATCTTTACAGAAGATTGAATTTCCCTTTAAGCCAAACTGGTTATTTTTATCCTCTAGACTTCCTTTTTGACTTGGAGAGTGGTGGAACCACTAGTAGAGTCAACCAGTAGAACAACTTCTGGAATAGTAGATCAACTTCTACTGCTTAGTCTGAATTATTATTTGTGTTCTTCTGTTTACTTCCACCCCCATCCCACCTTCACAAAGAGAGGATTGTTTTCTATGTAGAAACACTCATAGCAGCACGGAGAAGCCAGAAGGGAAGCACTAATGAAACAGAGGTATGATGCAGAACATGTAATTAGATTTGAATTTGTAGTGTAGAATAGCAGCAAAAGAGTGTAGCTGACGGAAGTACCAACTATGCGAGAAGACATATAGTATAGCATTATTTCCCTATAGCTCTGGTCTGACCATGGACAAATTATTATATTCAGTCTTGGGCATCTCCTTAGTAATTTAGAAGGAATTCAGAGAAGAATGACAGAGTGATTACATGCTGATCAAATAAGACTGAGGCTATGTACACGTGAAAAGAGCTCAAGGCTTGAGCCTGAAGCAAGTTGGATCATTGCATTTCCATAGAAAGAAGCTAAGCATGATTATATGTACACAACGCAATCTAAATACATAACTCTGGATTATATATCTACAGAGAGTTACATTTAAAAATTTATGTTAAAAGAATGTTCAAATTGCAAAATCAAGCATTCAAGTGGTAGGAAATGCCAGTGCAATTTTAGCTTGGTGCTTGTGTGAATATTCATGATGATACAGCCTGTAGCTGTATGATCTGTCAACAGTGTATTTTTTCATACTCACATCCTGGCTTATGTTTACCTCTGCTTGTCTCATCTCTGTTTTGGTCTTCTGCTTGCCACAGCACCTGCCTCCCCTATCTCTTTTCCTCTCCTCCATCCACTGCCTGACTCTTCTGTTTGTCCATAATCCTTGCTCCATGCTCCTTAAGCTTCTCTTTTGGCTCATACCACTTCCTTCTTTTAGTCTTCTCTTAGCCCTTCCCCCCATCATCATCTCTCACCATTAGTCAGGCCATGCCTCTTTACCTCCTAAAAATGTCAAAGCAAAGTGAATGCTGAGAACACGCAAGAGCCCAATTTCCTGCTCTCATGCATGATATTCAGGCCCACAAAGGGATGAACTGCTGGGACAAAAATTATAGAGGCTTTTTCTACCTTTTCAACTCTCTTAAAGTAAGCTTAGCCAGTCAGAGGAGGCAAGGTTTTATAAGAGCTCTGTTGTTGTTAAGCCTGCTGAATTAAGGTAGAAATTCTGAAGAATGTAATCAGCATAAGAAGGGTCTTTTAAACCCGTGTAAGTAGTGGATTTTTTTCCCCATAGTTTGACAGGGTTGTCAAGGGATGACAAAAAGGACGTGCCTAGTTCTAGGGGTCACTTTACCAAGAAACTGCACGTCAAGTGTGTGCTGCAAGGCAAGTGTCTGTTACAGCTTCTCAAGAGAAAAAAAATGTATTTTCTTTCTCTCTTTTCCCCCTTAATCCCAGTTTTAGGGAAGGCTGACTTGTTCTGTTCTATACTCTCCAAAAAATAAGCTCAAGACATTCATGTAGAGACTAAAAATTCTGTTCAAATGGTCAAAGGTCGACACATCAGCATGGAGCAGGACTAACAAGAAGGAATGGCAGCCGTAACTGTAGATGGGTCTAACATAACAGCCCTACTATGCCATGGAGAGAAAAACTGGCGACACAGTGGCTTGGGGGAAAACATAACACCCTACAAATATCTGGCAAGTGCAATGGAAAGGATGGACAGAAATTATATAGGATTCCCTGAGTGGAAGTTAAAGCATGAAACAGTGGTATGAAATAAGCTTATATGGGAACAAATGCAAACCCTTTAAATTTTTTTCTGAGCAAAAATATGAAGTGTAGCATGGGGAATATGAAGTGTAGAACAGAGGAGGAGCTGGACTGCATGATTTAGTAAAACTTTTCCATCTCCTTTTTCTTAACTAATGGCAGAAAACTTACCAATGACCAATAAGAAAAAAAATCCTGCACACTGTTCATCTGGTCTTTCTCTGTCTCTTTATGTGGAGACTCTGCTCTCCTTATCCAAAGAGAGAATGTATCAAGAAGATAAAAAACATCTTTAATCAGTAAAAGAATTGCAGACCTTAATGGTTTAGCTGTGGGCAAAAGGCAGCCAAGCTTCTTCCTTTACCTAAAGAAGGAACATTTAATGGAAATTCACATGCAAGAAGATTTAAAAAAATCAAGACAATACCTTTACTGCTGTGTAATTTATACAGTCACTAGAGAGGGGAAAAAAAAAGAGTCAAAGTGTATTTTAAGGGTGCATTAGAAATGCTTTTTTATTGCTTCTGCACTTTGTAGTGAAATATATTATAAATTTTCAGTGATAATTTAAGGATTTAACTTCAAGTCTTTTAGGTGAAAGAGCATTTCATTTTCCACACCTACATTCTTTTGGATGGGTAGGGACAGCATGAAAAGTATCTCCTAAAAATTAATAACTTGTAGTCTGCTCAAATTTTCCATTTCACTCTCTCCTCCATTCCTAGTTCTCCAAGAGACCCTTATTTTATGATATTAAATAACCTTAGCATGAAACAGCTTACGTATTCTTAAAGGAAATAATTTTGTGATAGCAAGTTCTTCAATACCAGCTGCTTCATGTAGAGACAAATTCCTTTTGGGGATTACATGCATTTGTAAATATTACCTGATGTAACTCTTACAAAAGACTATACTCAATTATCTGATAAGGTACATGATAAAACTTCTTATGACCTAGAGCCACAAGACTAAAGCCTCAGTCAGAGACAGGGTGGATGTGGGACTCAGGGAGTAGTTTATGGGTGAGAGATGTCAACTATTTCCTAAGTGGCCCACGACTGAAGTAACTGAGTCCAGCACGGTGTCCAAAGGTGAATACCTGGCATCAATCACAGCTCACTTCCTCTCACAGAGGGGACTAAGGTTACTTAGGAGGCCCTGCAGTAGTAAAGCCACAGTGAAGAAAGCCAGAAAGTCCCAGCATGGAGTCACACATGAATGTGTGAACACTGTAGTGGGAGGTGCTGGTCTCCTCTCTCTGGTGACCAGTGGTGGGACACAAGGAAATGGAGTGAAGCTGAGTCAGGGAAAGTTCAGATTAGACATTAGGAAAAGGTCACCGAGAGGCTGATCATTCACTGGAACAGGTTCTCCATGAGGATGGACATGGCACCAAGCCTGACAGAGTTCAAGGATCATCTGGACAATGGTCTTAGTCATATAGTTTAGTTTTAGGTAGTCCTGTGAGGAGCAGGGAGCTGAACTTGACCCTTATCAGTCCATTTCAATTCAACATATTCTATGATTCTACTTATGTATGTTGGGTATTATAGGTTGGGCAGCCAATTACAAGACAACAATAGTAATCTACTGTTACAGTTGTATAGGAGTTATATTTACAAATCTTTTTGTCTGAGACATTTGACACTACCACAGACATATAAACAGTAATTAGGAAGTAATAAATAATCTTGTTCTGACTTAGAGGTGGGCAAAATAGCTCTAGGGCTCCACAGACCTTTTGTCTCACTTTCCAGTAACTTTCAGCCTCAGTAGTGGACATAGTAGTGGGAGCTAGTGGTATTTCTCAGTTCTGTGTTGTGCAATTGTTGCAGGCAGAACGGGAGCTTCAGACAGAGTTCTTTAAGGAAGCCCTCACATAGAGTTAAGAGGTGCAGAAAGGACCCCCTTGCTTTCTAAACTCCTTCTCAGAGAGGAGACAATGTGTGGTTGGATCTTAGCCCCAGACTTTATCAATGAATTATGTATAAAGGATTATACAGGTGTAATGGAACATTTTTTCAACTTTGTCCTGCAGAATTAAGAATGGCAAACCAGATATATTTTTATAAATATATGTGGTTTATCATGATAATGATTAGACAGAAAGGTCTTAATCAGAATTATTTACTGCAGAGTATAGGAACTATAACAACTATTATAATATAGTGCAATATGAAGCAATATTGGAGAAATTATATTAAAAGCAATTGTATTAAAGCAATTTTATTATATCTAGCAAACCCAATTATTAAGTAGAGATTTATGATGTACTCACTCATACCAACGACAGTGGGCAAATCTCTTTTACTCAGCCTCAAGAAGTAACCTTGTGGGGCACCCCCAGTTGAGGGACAGATCTCCACACATCTACCCCAACAAGGTATACATCAGAAGACCCTGGTGTTAAAATTTGGGACTGGGCTTTTATATATAACTGTCATATCAGCTCCAGGCCAGCTCTGTCAGCTCAGCAGTTTAGATAAATAGTTATCAGTAGTATCACCTGTTTGGTCCTTTATCCGGGTATTTTACCAGGTCTACCTTATCTTATCTCACTATCAGGATGTTTAACTTTGGGATTGATGAGTCAGTCTGGTTTCAGCATTGTTCAACACCAAAAGCAGTATGACAGGCCCTGTTCATTTACCACTGATAGCTTTGCAAATCAGGCACTGGTCGAGTTGTTCTCCCCATTCTAGGCAGAGCATCCTGCTGCAGCAGCATACCCCTTTGAACTGGCCTGTGTATTACCAGTGGCAAATATGCCACAGGATTGTTCTTGTCCGAGTTCAGATCATGTCCAGTTTTTTTTGCTGAACAAATGAACCTTTGAGAATTTTGCTTAAAGGTTTTTACGGTCTCAAATTCCATATTATTCTGTTTTCTCTAAGAGCTTTCCTTTCTGTATTATTTAAATTTGCAGCTATACATGATAAAACATTTTACTTGTAGCTGGTTGCCTGTTTACCAAAAGTATTTCTTAAATCTTCCTTCTCCCACAAAGTGTCTCATCTCTGATCTACATAAAAGGTGTATAATGTTAATTTGTTAAAAAAATAAACCTGCTCAGCTATGGGATTAACACATATTCAGAACACCACATACATAGTTTGTATTTAAGGTCTATCACAGAAGTTGCATATTTAGAAACTTAACTTTCTGTTATCATCTACATTGAGCTAACTAATTGTGATCCTAAAATGATGATAGTTGCAAAAGCCTGGACCCTGAAGCTCACAAAGTATCCTCATTGAGGCAAAAGCAAATGATAGAAAAGGAATTTTGAAAGAATAGAGTAGAACTTTGACTGGTGAGTGATGCCTTTCTATTTGCTTTTTCTGGGAGTCAAGGATATACAAGTGAAAATCCAGGGGCCACTTTCACGGAAGGATTTGTTTGTCATTGGAAAGGAGCAGGTTTGTTTCATGCGTGAGGAGGACAAAGCTTGTCGCTCCCTATTCCACTGACCCTTTATATAGATGGTTGATATTACCCATTCCCACACTGCTGCTCTGCAGGGTCTGGAGTGACTGATATTGGCCAGCAACCATGGCATGCTCTTACAATCTGTAGCTTTTATAAAATACCATAGGTGTGCAGAGAAAGGACCAAGGATTTTGCAGGGGCAAATTGCCTGAAAAACAGGAGCAATAAGTGTGGGTGGGAATGGATGAAGAGTTGATGTGTCTCCACTTCCAGTCAGTGCTACTGCAGGAGTAAGCACTGGAACTCCTAGCAGTTCCCTCACTGCTTACAAGTCTCCCAGTGAAACTGAGTCTTCCTGAGATGTTTTGATAGGCACAAGGATCTGAAGAGGTGGGCGGGAAACTGCTCAGGGTTCTGCTCTCAGCTCTGTTGGGGAGGATTTCTCAATAAGAGGATAATAAGATAATAGTAGCTGTATTAGTACACGAGGGAGAAAAGTAGACCTTCTGCATAGTGCAATCTTTTGACATCAACAAATCAATCATAATACAAAGACAGCAAGCCCCAAAGGTCTTTTATTCAGGTGTTGTAAGTTTAAAACAAAAAAAAAAAGTCATTTATCTCAGGTAGACTCTGTTTAAATAAAAGGTTCTTGGAAGACAATCAGTAAGCATATTTAACATTAATGGGATTGGGAAGAATAATTTATGTACATTAGAAAAAAGGAAGCCTAAAAAATCGTAAGAACTGAACACAAGCCAATTCAAAATTATTTAGGATCTTGTACAAGTTACAACAGTACATTTCGTGACTTGTAGCCTAATATCAAATATCTTGAGGAGTCTACAAAATCAAAGACCAGACACTGCTCAGCATGTGAGATCTATGGTGAATATGAATCAGTTCCACTCTCTTTTCAGCCCTGACCACCATTCCCATGCCAATTGATTGAAGTTAAACTACACAAATTTAATGCAAAATGAGACCGCAGTAAATAGTATGCACTCAAAAACATGTAACTTCAAAAATTAACATTAAATCTCTTCTCTTCCACATCTCAGTCCCTCACCTACTTCTGCTCTGCCAGGTATCATGTCCTATTATATCTTTTCTCAGACCATTAGGCAGTAGACTTGGACTTAAAATTTATCTGTCAGAAATATACCTGTCTATAGTCTAAAACTACCAGTAAGGCTAAATTTGGAATCTAGTCCTGTTGCAGAATGCCACCTTCCTCAATAAACAGTGCACTTGGTAGTAAGGCAGCTTTGTCTTTTTTTTTTTTTTTTTAAGAAATTTGTTGTTATAAAGTACATTAGATTATTAAGCCCGACTTTAGAATAATAAATAAAAAACACTCTGTAACTGGCAAAGTTCAATCAGACACATTTATAACAGTTAGAATGATCATCCTGTGAATCAGATTTTTCAAGAGATGTGTTAAATTTTCCATAATTAGGGATCTGTATGTCAATACTCAATATCTTATTAAAAGGAATATCTCAATTCTAGCACAAATCCTTAAGCCTAATGCAGGAATAAGTAGGCTAGAGCTGTATGGTCTAACTCATGCAGGTAAGCAGATATCATTGTGATTTTGTGTGAACTTAGCATCTATGAAAAGGAATAGTAATGGTAAAAATATTAGCATTACAGCTATTTAAGTAGTTAAAATTACACATGAGAGTCCAGAGTTAGATTATTTAAACACTTGATTTTTAAGGATACTAAGAATCAAATGTGTTTTGATGGACTCTGTGGACAATACCCAATAGCTAACAGAAATAAAGAAAGGGATTTATTCTACATCAATGTCTGAAAAACAAACAAACACCACCACAAAAAAAAAAATTAAAAAATACCAACAACAACAACAAACCAACAAAGAGGAAATAAATAAGGTTATAAATGCAGGGGAATTACAAGCTCCAAATGCTGAGGAAGCATTTGTTCTCAAAGGAAAGAAAAATCAACTTAATTTTCAGAAATGTAGTGGGGATACTTTTTATTACAATATCATTTCTCATCAGAGATTTGGTTCACTAGAAAATCCACTTGGCACTTTTTTCATCACTGCCATTTATAAAACAGTGTTTTCTTAATTAAGATGGTCTATTAAGAGACAAAGGCAGGAGAAAATTTAGAACAAAGTGTTTTACTGAAGGTAAAGTAGGAAGTAACAGTCCATGGAGAGTCCCATAGAGGGGGAACTTTGGGGAAGAAATTTCAAAGGCAGTCATTGTTGGCCCAATGTTGTCTTCTCTAAAATCAGTGGAAAAACAGGGTTCTTTTTCTGAAATAATGTACTTTAATGGAAGCAAAGCTAGTCCAGGGAGAAGTGTTTATGGTAATTAAACCTTTTGTGTTGATTACCCAAAAAATTTTTAAGCTTAACAGTGCAGTAGTAGATGACTATCATCATTCCCAAAGCTTTTCTTCGTGATAATTATTTGTCCTGGTATCGGCTGCCTGCTGGGTTAAACCACAATGTTATTATAAACCCCTACCCTTCCCTTCACCAGGGAGGAATTTTCTTCATCCATAGCTTGTATGTTCACTTGGAATCACAGTGCATATGCCTAGCCAGGTAGCTGGAAGAAGCATGAGACATCAGAGCCCCCACTGATTTTGTTGCACAGAAAATATTTTTAGCTAAAAATGCTGAATTGAGCACTTTAACACACATTTTGACATCTTCTATCAATCTTGTCACCTTTTAAATTCCAGAAAGAAACATTATTACTTGAAGGAACCCTCTCAGAAATTAATTTCCATTGTGATAATGTTGTTTAATCCCTTCACTGATGTCAGCCTGCCCTAACATTGTGTCTCATCACTAGAGCCAAGTGAGCCCTCCCCCATACATTGCCACCTGGGCTGGCCAAGGCACGGAGGCTCACATGTCATGGGCTGCTCCAGGTATCAGCTGCTGGAGGATCCCTGCACAGCACCAGATTGGGCATCTTCAGTCTTCTTAACACACCAGCACATTAAAAATCATGCACTAGGAGGAAAGTACTTGTTCTTACTCCCTTTTTACAAGCAGAGAAAGATGATAATAATTTGCAGAAGTGCTCATAACTATTATTATTTATTATTTTCACTGTGATAGCATCTATGAACAGTCTGTGGCAGAGCTGGAAACAGAATATAGCTCTTGTGAGCTTACCAATCAGGTGCCAAAACCACAAGTCCTTCCTTCCTCCCACACTGCATGCATTTGTAAAGAATTATGCTTTTAAAAAAAAAATATTTGTAACTGCTACGGCAGTGTTAACCCCCTTACTCCCCCTCCCCAAAAATATTCTGGTATTTGGTCTAGGAAATTAGTTTTTAAGGGGATTTTCTTTATATTTTTTCCCTGTAGATCGGTTTAATGTTTTCTCCTTTGAAAAGCCTACGAATGGAGGAAAATAGTTACCACAACACACGTGCACATTCCTAGCAATTACTCATATGCTCATATTCACACATTCATGTGCACATAGTCACAAAACTGAACTTGTAGAAAACATTGATTTCCATGGTACTCTTAGTTGGTTACTGATCAAACATTGAAAGCATTTAACCTCTTTCACACTCTACAAATACAAGTAAGAGGAAATGAGAAAAAAAAAGGAACTAGCAGAGTTTCAAACAATGGAGTCAAAGAAAAAGGTCTGTGTACAGTTTTTTTACCATGACCACAACAAAATGTAAGTCTTTAAATTTTTATTCCTATAGAAGCACATATTGGTGTGGATCCCACTTTCAAAAGTCACAGTGGGGAAAAAGGGCAGGAAAAGAGCTAAGTGAGCCAGGATAGGAGGAGTCCTTCAGAGTCTTTTAAATATGTAAATAACTTTTCTGTTGAATGTGGCTCTGATTAAACAAAACCATTATTACTAGCTTTTAAAAGCTGTAAGTCTGAAATATATGCAGCAACTTGCCAAGTAACAATGCTGAGACACTTGCTTCCTATTCTTCTCACTGTCATCCTAGTTTTCTCTCTTCTCTATTCATATTATTCTCATTCTTAACTTTGGGCACCAAAATGATTAACCCAGTGGAGCCCAGGTCCATGACTTGTCTTCTAGAGGCTACTGCAACATGAAGTGGATGTAACTAGCAATAATAGTAGTCTCCAGACAGCCCTGAACACAGTGCTTATTACCATGAGTAGTCTCATTGAAGTCAATGACTCTGCTTTATTCCAGAAGTAGTTACAGTGCAGTTAATGGCACTCTTCACAGCGTAAACACCACACCCTATGAAATTGTTTAAAACATCAGAACTTTATAAGCTATTCTGGCCAGGTAATCTGTCGTTATTTGTCATGCTGAGCATCACATATGATTATGACATGATGTATTACAAATTAGAAATGCAAGAACTTCAGCTGTCACTTTTGTAGTTATTTCACTCTTTATAGAAACATGGCAGTTATGTTAGAGCTAGAACTCTTAAATGCATTTTCCTCTAACTTATCTATGTGCCCCTAAATCTTACGCACATTTTTCAGTTGGACCATAGTTCAGATGTCCATAATAAGACCATTGGATACATTTAGTGCTTCAAGCACTGTGCTACTTGATGCAGAATTTACAAAGTTTTATCTGTCTTTGGAATCAAGGGGTAAAAAAAAAAAAAAAAAAGATACTCATTAAAAACAGCATTAACTCTCAGCAGGGTGCTTTTGTGCATGTACATTTGAAGATAACACTGGAGCTGCAATTATGTCCTACGTGATCTTGGTCACTTAGTGTTTTTCTCAATCATTACATGCTTCCCCTTTTTTGTTGTTGTTGTTGTTTTTTATTTTATTTTTGAGGGAGAAAGGGTTGAGTTTCAGTAGGAATGAGTGTTTGGCAAAGCAGCATGTTTGTTTGGGAAGGACTACCTTGCACAGTTATGACTGATTTACAGTCAGATGTCGTGGTCAAAAAGATTAATGCAGAAGTCAGCAACTATGTCCTTCAGCAATTTCAGTGAAAATTGAACTACCCTGTATGCTGGGAGAGAATTTCTTACAGAAGCAGAACATGGCATAGCATTAGCCAGATGGGAGAGCCATCTACATGGGTCTTCCTTCTAAAGGAGTTGAAGTTTTAGAGGAATGGAGAACATTGTGTGCATGTGTGTGTGTGTGTTTGAAGCTGGAAATGTTTCAACCTGTATGCATTAATCAAATTCCTATTTAGGAATATCTTTTTAGGTGCTTATATATTCCAAAATGCTGCAATGAGAAGAAAAGCAAAATGGATACAATGGAAAGTGAAATGGTGAGGGGAGGTAAAATTGCAGGGGGTGAGTAAGAGTGCCCAGAGGACAAGACCAATACACTAGATTATTCAGGTGGCTGAAGCTTTCTCCTTGTAAGAAAGCTCAAAAAGAAAAAAATGCACAAAAAGATTATGCATTTTTCTGATAGAATATTTTTTCTTTCATTAAAATAAAACAAAAAGTAACTCAATCCAATTAGATCCAGTGAGAAAAACAAAGCAAACCAGAAAAAGTGTTTGTAAACTGATTTCAGGTTGCTTAGAGGTATTTTGTTTCCTTTCTGAGGAACAGGTGTAGCAAATCCTAAATTATTGAAAAGCAGGCAATGCATGTGCAGATCTCTCAGTTTAAATTTTTGAAACCTGGGGAATTCAAGTTTTTATTTGCCTCTGTCTGTCCTACTCTCAAGAACTTACTCAGCTGCATAAAAAGACCATCACATCAACAATTTCTGAAAAAAAATTATTTACAGTGCCTTCATCCTTCTGCAGATGACTCAGTCTAACACTTTTCTTTGACTTGCTGGTCTGTAAACCCACAGACCACACATATCTCTCATCTAGCTGGTGATGATCTCAGTACCCTACCACCAGTAATGTACACATAACAGTGCAGAAATGAGGCACACAGGCTCTTCTCAGGTGCATCAGTATCTCTTCCCTTTGATGGTGAATGCAGGAGTCACTGACAGGGATCCACACACACCCCAGAGAGATACAGCCGCTCCCCAGGCAGCTCTTCCAGCCCCTGCCCTGCTGCACTGCTCCATCCTACCCTTCTGTCTCTGCACATACACCTCATATGTGAGAAGCAGAAAAGGTCCTGGGGATTCCCCAGCAAGGTGCAACTTCCAGTGGGCACAATTAGGCTGCAGGGCCATGTAATTTAACTCTTTGCTTTCCAGTTTTCCAAAATCTGAATTTTGCTATGACTGTGCTGTGAAGTGAGATAGAAGGTATTTTTTTAATTAATAAAGCACTGTTTGCCTCTCAGTGAGTATGTTAAATATTCGAGGGAATGACTTTATAGCAGGTATATTCATCAGTGTTTTTCAAGTAATCATTGCAGAGAATGTGCAAAGCAAAGGATCACATTAATAACTCTGAGTATTTACCCCATGAGACTGATTTTAAGTGCTGCAATAATTTGATTACTGTGTATTTTCAGTGAAAATAGTTCCAGTAACTTTGTGCTTCTTATAAAAATACTTCTAGTGCGTATATAAATGAAGCAGCTATTCAGAGTTTGAGTGCTGAATTTGAGAGAAAGCAACTTCCTCTTTTCAGATGTAATCTGCAAATAAAACAAAAGACAAAATAGCTGAAATAAACAGGAATTAAATATTCATGATTTAGAACCGGGGCTTATATTGTATCTCAGAAAAAAAATATAAATTTATCATGTAACACAGCGAGTATTTTTAATGATCCTTCATGGAGCTGTGATGGCAAATCTTGCACAAGCTACTGGGGGATCATAATAGTTAGGATGAAAGGGCCAAAAATCCACACTGCTGTCTTATCACCCTGAGGCTTTGAGTTCAGCAAAGAAACACAAAACTTGCCAGTAAGCTTATCATCCAGGGCTTTGCAGCTGGCAGTCTGTGGAAAGCTTGATTTAAAAGCTAAGTCTCAAGGTGTACTCTCAAGCTCCCAGTATGTTCAAAATAGGACCAGGTTCAGGTTTAGACATGCTGTGAGCAGGCAAAGGACTGGGCCTGCTTCTGAGGATGCCCAGGAGCTTCTTCTGGCACATTTAAATGTTAAGGAGCATAAAAGTTAGGAGGCATGTCTAGCCTTTGAGCCAGCTGGAATACACACTTGTCTCAGCAGCACATTACCTCCACAACCCACATACGCGCTGTTTCCAATCAGTAAAACAATAAATTCCTTTCAATCTCCTGTGGCAACACTTCCTGAGACATTTTACTAAGCAAAGTAGATGGTGCATGCAACACTGGATTAGTGACAAACCACTGTCACTTTTTAGGGTGGCAAGGTAAGTGTATATAGAAGGTACCTGAAATGTCAGAAAGTAGGTCCCAAAGTAAAATGATCCTGTGGATGTTTACTTTTGGGAGAAGTGGGCAGTGGAAGGCTGCTGTGCCTTTCTGGCACCAAAGGCGCCAGCTTTGCTCAGCTCTGCAGCACGAGTAGAAAGCTGTGAGCACTCAAAGCAAACAAATTCCCAAGCTCTGCAATACCTCTGTGTCTGTAAGGGACAGGCAATTAAAAAAAAAAGTTTATCTCTTTTGTTAATACAGCCATTGCATCACTGTTGTTAATACCAGGCACTTAGATACTATCATGAAATTATAGCTGTTTGAATTCACAAATACATGCAGTGTACATGCAGTGAAGAGACAGCAAATATATACAAACAGCTGGACTTCTCTTAATGTAGTGTACACTTAAATTTTGAGAGAAAATGCAGTAGTAAATCCCATGGCAGTTGTTTTTCTAAGCTCATGACTCTCCTTATAATTGTTATGCCCATGTAAAACATTTGAAGTAGACCTCTAAACATGGAAAAGGCTGCCTAATCTGATGGAAATGGACAGTTGACAGCAGGCAGATTGCATTTGCTTACTGGAGAATGATTCTCTTTTCCAGGCAGTTTTTTCCTTCTGGACAGAGTGCCAAAAATTATAGGTATAAATGGCAGTTTAAACAAAGCTCAGTTGAAATGCAGATGCTAATTGTGCAACCAGACTGCATATCACCACACATGCTGGGGGCACAGGCAGAAGGCTTTTTCCAATCCCTGCATTTGAACCTGGTGGAAAAATCCATCCCTGCTTAAAGGTTTCCTTAAGGAGATACTAAACTCTGTGACTAGGTAATTATGACATTTTGTATATCTCTAATAAAATCGTGTGTCTTTATCTTCAGCTTTAAAAGGAAAGTGTTAAAAAGCCCTGGCCACAGAAAGGTTTTTGTGAATATGACCCTTTGTCCCAGGCAGGTATTGCATCAGAAAGTACAGTGGCATGCTTGTTGCTTAATTTTAGAAGGAAGAAAGGTTTTAAATTTCATAGCAAGAGAAAATATTAATATTTTTTATAGGCAATCATTTCTGAAAATAACTGCTAGTAGAAGAAACAGAAGCATCTTACATCCCATGTGGATTATTTGTTGAGGATTTTAATTTTTCATACCAACATACTTGTTCCCATAACAAACAGATCTCTGTTTTCTTTGAAAAACCTCAGTGTGTCTTTGCTGGTTTTACATTTTTTTCAGCTTAAAAATAATAAGGAAAATACTTACCTGGCATTTCATTAATTTATGCAAGATACATGTACAGTAAAAAGGATTGGAATATATCCCTTTTCTTAGGTAATTTCAGTAAATTTATCTCTTAGCAGATATTTTCCCAGATAAAAATTCTAACAGTGACACCTTGGGATCTCCTAGGATCATATTCCGCTCTTGAAAACATTTGTGAGTGGCAGGGCAAAAAAAAAAAAAAAAAAAGTGGGGGTGAGGGAAAAGGAAGGGGGAAAAAAGAGAAAAAAATTGACTGTCTCACTGGATTGAACCTCAAACGCTTTTTTGATGCAAGTGTTACTTAGACCATGTGAACATGGTTTCCATTTGAAAAAAAAAACCCTAGATTAAAACATGAACAAACTGTCCATTGAACTTTAATGTTTCTTTGTTGCTTTGATGGTTAGCAGATTTCTGCTTCATAGATTGCCTCCGCCCCATACATTCTAAAAGTGAAATGATACATTGTAATTCGAATGATAATTGTTTTGATGATTTAATTGATAACAGACTGAGGAATAAAATCCCTGTTTTTCTCTGCCATGCAGATGATATAGCTACATTTCTTGGTAAACATCTGTGTATAATTAAGGGATATTGCACTAAAACTGTTTCTTTCTTACCTTTACTGTGGGGCTTTCTTGGAGCTCTGTAGGATAATCCCGATTCAGGAAAGGAGAAGTTGCCTCTTGTCATTCAAGGATTCTTTATCTTTACTTTTAGTGATTTAGGTGCCAACAAAAAGTTATCTGCCCACATTTTTAATGACCTGGAGACCAATCACAACACATGCCTTTTTTTTTTCTTTCCAAGAATCTTTGCAATCTCATCAGTTTATATTAAAAAATAAATCTTAATAGCTGTATTTTAGTGCACACAGGGTTTGACCTCGTGTGGGTATATATGTTTCATCTTCAATATTATGTGAAAGAAAGCAAAAATATTCAGTAGAATCACTTCTAATCCAATTGTTTTATTGTGCAGTAATACCATATTTTTTAAGAGTTGCACATCATTGTATAGACATGTAAATCAAAAGCAAACCAAGGACTGTTCAAACCTGCTCTGCCTATGTTGCACACAGGGAGTTATTCATTCAGTTTATCAGCCATAAAAATGATTGCAGTACACTCAAAACTGACTGACATCTTTTATAATTTTTAACACTAAAATGTCCTGGTAAAAGAGAACACTGCAATAACAACACCTGATTAGCAGACAATAACTACCATAAATTACAGTGTTTGCAGAATAAAACAAGGCTGAAAGAGTTATAACTTTTTATTAAAAGACATAATTGTAATTTTGCCTCCTTTTCTCCCCTATAATGTCTTAGCAATATCTTAAATAGTATGTCTATTCCCAGTCTTGCAAGACTATCCATGTGGCTGCTAATGTCCAAAATATTCTATTATTTTTAATTTTAAGATTTAAAATAAAACAAGAAAACTTGCCATCAATATGTGGATATTTCTTTCACATACAGCTAAAATGACTGCTAATTTTCAGGGAATAAACAAATGTTTACAGGAAAGTAAATAGAATATTTGTTTGTCTGTGTATTGTGTTAGAATTCCTTCTAATCAAGATCTCCTTTCTCCACCAGCAAAAGAACAGTTACAAGCAAAATGCTATCTACTGTCAGTAGACTTGCAAAAATAACTTTAAAAAAAGTTGGATAAATACCCTATTTTATTTGATTTTGTGAGAACATCATTTGAAAATATTGACCTTTGACATCAGCGATGCTGCTTCAGAAGTTTTTTAAGCAGTTTCCCAGTATCTAAAAGCCAGGATAAATCTTGTGAAACTTCCTGAATATGTTGTTTTTCTTTGCCATATTATACATAATAGATCTTGATGCTTGCATTAGTTCACATGAAAGTCCCAAGGTTCTTGATCATCGGTGGTTATGGACTCCAAGAGACTCTCTGTGTTGCTGTTTGATGGCTGTTCCAGGAGTCAAAATCATCATCAGAACTAGACAGTGATCTGGGAAGTATGGGCTCAGACAGGCTGGAGGGTGCCCTTAAGAGCACATGGGACCCTGCGTGTCCAAGCACGCCAGGTAGATTAGTTCCCTACCACGTCTGCCCAGATAAATAGCCTCCAGCGTGATTGAGAAGCCGTCTGTCTTGAGCGGCAGCCAAAGGGAGAGGATCTAAATAGCAGTGCAGCACACTTCTGCTCAGGGTGCTCAAGAGACTACTCTGCCTGAGCAATTTTACCATACCATAGCTTTTTTATGAATTACTATGTCACAGATATCAGTTTTCACTCTATTTATTTTTTTTTTTTTATTTCATATGGAAAATCAATTGGAAGAGGGGAGGTTTGTGAGAGAACAGCCTACAAGTCAATTCTTATCTTTGATTCTTCTGTCTGGATTCCACATATTTGACCATGGATCGATAACATTGACCATCTCAACTCAGGAAAGGGTCCCAAATGTGGAGCAGCAAGGAGTTACATTAATAACCACCACTTAACTTGGTCTTGTTCCCTCAGACCAACTGCATGATTACTGTCAGACATTTTTGCATGCTGCCTGTTGCCACTTATATATGGTCTGTGAATAAACAGAGAACCTCAGTTTTAAGCACTGACAGTCTCTCACTCCTTGAGAAACTTGTTTATTTATCACCTCATTAAACTAAAGAAAATGAACAAAATATAAACAAGTCAAGGTTTTATGGTATCACAAGGGTGGTCATCTATTGCTATATAAAGAAAATGCTGCAGAAAGATTGCAAGCTTTGAATGGTATAACAGGCAGAACTCTTCTTTAGTGCAATCTACCTTATTCCTGTTGCTACTATTATCAATCTAAATTTAGAGAAATATAACAAGATGAAAAAGGAAATTATATAAACAAGGACTTCAACTTAAAAAAGGCACACTCTCCTTCAATAAGTGCACAAGCAGTTCAGTATTTCTCTTGGCAAAGTTTAGGCATGTCTCTAGTTAACAAATATATTCTGCTGTCAGCCATTTTCAAGAATTATATTTGATGCTGGATGCCAAATAACTCCTTTAACTATTAATAAATAACTCATAGGTATCTTAGCTAGTGTGCGCTTGAGGAATTATGCTAATAATACTTTCTAAGCTGGAGACAAGGGAAATTCCCCCCATGAAAGTTCTACTTTTGCTGACATGTTCTCTAGCCTCTGCTTTCAGAATGGGTTCATTCCTACTAAGACAGCCATTTGATCTCATGATAAATCTGAAAAAAATCCTGGAATTTTGACTCTGGAAAGGGAAAGTATATGGATCCATTGGTTTTGTAGTCTGCTCTAGGTGCTTATGTTTCATTACCTTCATAGTAATGAGTCTTTGCAATTTGAAAAGAACAGAATAGTCACCACCATGTGAACCAAATTACACTACATATTATATGCTACCTAACAAACAATAAAATATTTTATAGGTAAAAAAGAGCATTAAGTGATACTGTGATTTTTCATGGGGCTTGCAGAGAAGAAAGGATCTCTAAGGGATACTTAGATAAATTATACCCCAAATCTCAAGGTGTGTCTCTTACTTAGAATATTATTTTTAGTAAAATAAATTTTTTATCATGTTTATTTGAATCTATTTCAAGCTAGTCCCTAGTAAGAGCTGCTTTGTTAATGCTACAGAGACCTAAATGCCTGTTATCTCAATCACTTCTCCTAACACTGAAGTAATTAATCACTATCAAGTAATACTAGTAAGCCCCTTTTCGCATACCATTTCCTTCTATATTTAGTTAGTACAACAGAAAATCTGTAGGGTAAATTTCATGCAAAATGAAAGTTTGGAAAAAGAATCCTTTAACAAGGAAAACTACCCAGAAATCAGGAATTTTAAAAGTATTTTATTGCAGAACATACATAAGAAGGGATTCCTTCTTGACCACCAAATTCACTGTTATAGTTCACTCTTAATATGTCACAGAGCAAGAAAGAGGAACATGCAACGACAGTTAATGTAAGAAGGAAAACCCCAATAATTCAGATGACCCTCTTGTCTCTACTTTTCATTTGAAGATCTGTTGAGTAGAAGAAACCTTCTTCTCATTTCAGTCATGATTTCATAATTTTATATTTTCCATATGGTTAATATATTTATTTTTCCTAAGAGATGTTGGACATCAGTGCCTCAGCTTGCAGTTTTGACTCTGTGGGCACATGGGAATTTCAGCCCCCAAATCCAGAGAGTGCTTTAACCAGGAAGGGGAAAGTTGTGGATGACTTTGCCTTTCTCTTTCCCATGTAACAGCTTGACAATCTCATCCCTTACTGGAGTCTATTTCATCAGTCTTCTGGAATGGATGATCAGCTGAGCAGACTATCATGCAAACTAGCTCCTTCTCTTCTTTACAGACATATAATGTCAGAAAATTCTATCTTACTGCTTTTATATTTATTTAACACTTTTCCCTCTGCACTTTTTGTTCCATTGATGATGGTTATTTTACAGTGTTGCTATTACTTGCAGTAGAATCTTATTTCACATGCTTCCTTGAAAGATCAAACATTTTTCTTATTTCAAAGCTTTGTATTTATTTTACAATAGCTGCAATTGGTTTTGACTGCCATGGCCAGTTCCATACGCCCACTTAGGCACTGCTCTCACCTGGTGTTGCTTCCATCTCTTCCATTTTTCTTTCTTCCCATTATCACTTGCCATATACTTGCCTTTTCTGAAAGTCCAGTCTTCTGAGTAATTTAGCATTGCTAATTCTGCATCAGATTTGCCACCCTGAATCATATAAATGGATGTGAAGTGAACCCATAAAAAAATCCACTCATAAACTTTCCCACATATGGATCAAAGGAGTTTTTTGTTAGCCTCAGCTTTTGTGGTCTGTCATGACTGGTTTTCATCAGAATGTATTCAATATTCAATGGTAATAAAGTCTGAAAATGGTTATCTTCTTGAATTGTAACTACCATATCTTTCTTTCACAGCCAGCAGCAATCTTTTAGCCAATCACAAACATGCAAGGTCATTTCTTCTGTCAGACTTTCTGACTGTTAAATGTCTGCAGTGAGACTGAGTTGGAGTTTTTGAGTGAGGTCTCCTTGGAGCCTGATGTTGGGGACACACTACAGAAGAATTACTGATGTATTTTCATTTTCTGCTAGAACAGATATAGGGAATCTTCCATGTCTCAGCCTGATTGGATGGTCATACCAACAGTTATTAACAAGCAATCAACAAAATTAAATGAGAAGTTTTCTGACTGTTTTATCTATCATCACTAATGAGAGAAAAGACCCCAAGGGTTCTTTGCTCACCTTAGTGTTGCATATAGTAATGATCAACTTTGTGAGGGACATTGGCAATTGCAGAGTTTTTTCCTCCCTTCTCTTTTCATTTAGACAATGTCTATATCTACTCGTGTTTGAATTACATCTAATCTTCAGATGTGCTTTTCTAGTTCACTGCTGGGAGTACAGGGGAATCTGACTTTTGTACTTCATAATGAGGTGATGTAAAATTCCTTTTGTTTCTAAACAGCTGAGATCCATATTGATTCATTAACTATCAAGACATTAATGTATCAAGGATCAAAAATAAGGGATTTGTAAATGAGGCTAGAGGTACTGTTTTAGTTTCGTCCATGAAAAATGACCCAAGCTCTTTCAAAATGTTTATAGAGGTATGTAGCAGTGTTAACGCAGACACATCTGCAAAAAAGTACTTTTTGACAAAACAAATCTTGTCTCACAAACAGGACAATCCACCTACTTGGGAATTACTTTGTCCATTTTTGAATAATTAATAAAGCTTTGCTCTTGTGCTGCCTACATTTTAGTCTGAGTCTTGTATATGTTGTAATTAAGGAAGAACTGTCCACCTGTTTTGGCAAACCCTCTTTGTTTTACTTTGGGTGGTTTTATCTTGACTTCAGTGGAAGAATAATAATTAAGAGGAATTAAATGTTTGTCATCAGCCCTTCTTCACTCAATGCATTTCCTAAGGAACTCAGAAACTTAAGACTATATATATATATATATATATATATATATATATATATATATAAATGTGCATTTAGCAGCAAAATCTACAATTTTAAAAAGGTGGTATTCTAGAAGGACTTACTAGTGCTCAACCATGACCATAGGCAGGGAAGCCCTGCATGCTGCCCAGAACTTCTTCCTGCAACAACACATTATTCCTTTTGCAAGATCAGGCACTTGCACAGGTTATGCTTCTGAACAGATGTAGGTGCTAAACATGTGGAGCCTGGTTACTTAAGGAAAGCTTATTTTCCTGAGTTTCTTTTCCAATCTGAAAGATGGAAACAATTAAGTGGACTGTTCCATAGTGGCGAAAAAGTTTTCTCTCTCATGAGCTGTCATGGCAAAGGCAGATGTGCTGAATACCCTTGATTTTGTTGACCTTATGGAATGTGCAAACCTGAGGAGAGATGCTGAGAATAGTGGGGACTATACAGAAGGCAGACTATTACAGCAAAAATATTACTATAATAATTATATCTTATGAAAAGAAGCTTAATGATTGGGTTAGATACTTCTTTGATGAGATAGTTTTCAGTTAAAGGAAGATGCATGCACCCTGATTTAACTGGAATTAGAAGAAATGGAGAGCATTAAAACCTTGCTCATAGTACTGTTTCCAGGTAATATCCATGATAATTTACTATTACATATTCCCATGCTTTATCCATCACCTATTTTCATGTGACATATTCTTTGTCCAGGGCTGCTAGGTCTCTTGCTGCTTCTTCTCCGCAGAAGCTCATCCAGTCCATAAAGATATTTTCATTCCCTCATGGTCCATGGGTGGTATTTTTCATATCTGATTATGTAATATGTCATTCATCTGGCATAAATGAAATATAACGACTGAAGACAGAAGACTGAACAAGCTTATGTGATTGCTCAGCCTTCAGCCTAATGCTCTGATTTTGTGAGCTACACAATGTAACACTTCACCTTATTCATGTATGACTTCATCACTTATTCCTGAGCACTCATTGGCCTTCCAAATGTTAGCATGAGAGGAAAATATACTTAATGTTCTAATTCCAAGCCATGTCTTTCTAAATAGGCTTGGTTTTAGCCAGATTTGTGGAAGATACAGCCTTCTGATGAAGATTGGTTAGCTCCACTGGAATCCAGATAACTTGACCCCTTGGAGAAATAACTCTACCTTGCTTAGACAATCCATGATAGAGTGAGCTCTGGGATAACTATCTGCCTAACACTAAGTTTTCTAATAATTGCTGCTTGTAGAGGTACTTGCCTTGTTGGAATATATCATAGTAGAATGAGGGAAATGCTGAAAATACTAGTTTGTTCCAGTTATTCACTGTCAGTGTTGCCTCATTCTCTAGATTGCAACGGTCCGGGAAAAGACGATGCCACAATTGAGTTCAAAGACTAGCTCATGGGATAATGGATATTGCCTTCAAGAAATTAGATAAATGTCTTTTTTTCTGAACTTCACTTTTATGTTGTATAACTAAGTAAGCTGCTGGCAATATCAAATATTTTTCTGCATGGGTTTAAGCACTTTCATGATTCAATGCATGTGATAATCATTTTGCAATATTTTCAATTAGTAATAATAGAATTTATAGTTTTATTTCCATTTTTTAAATATTGAACTTTTCATTAGCCAACAAAGAAAGACATTTAAATATTTTCTGCCAAAATTGCTCCAACTTTCTGATGGCTTTCCCTTAGTTACTTAATTTTCCTTCAGATTGCAGCATAGATTCACAGTTAGCATTATCTAGCAGTGTACCCAAAAATTTATAACCTCAAGCATTAAATCTTCTCTTTTCTTCTAGATTCACCTGGACAAGTCTAATCTTCCAAGAGAAATTTTAACCACTACAGCCTGAATTGCAAGTGCATTCAAGGGATGCAGTTTATAGACTAATTCATCAAAAAGGCAGTCCTAGGTTATAAATAATGGAAGATTATTAGAAGGGATGATCTCAGCCACTTCTCTTTTGGATTTCCACTCAGTGATAAAAAAAGAAGGAAAGATGTCAAACTGTGTGAGTACTACAAAATATGTGGCAATTCAAGTGAAATCTTCTTTGCTTGAATATGATTTTAATATAAAAAATAGCTCTTTAGAGGTAAGTCTCTTGATATTTTTTCAAGAACACTAAATTAATTGAAAGGTAGCCAAAAGAAATCCCATATCATAGCTCAGTTTCATTAAAATGATGATATTAGAAATGTCATACCATATAACCTTGAAGTTATGAATCTATCATATGATGGAGAAAGTTTCTGGATTTCCAGAAAATAATGTAGTTGGAAGTAAGCTGCTATAGATTTAATTAAGTTCTGGTCAGAGATCTAAATGATCATGTGAGAAAGAGCATGAAGCAAAGAGGTGGACCAGAAGAATTAGCTCTTTAGTTGCACACTGAGCTGCATCTAGAAACGAATATTGGATTTAGATCAGAATGTCATGGGGAAAGGTCTTCTTGTTGAAAGAACATTGCAGAGTATGTATTGTTGTATTGTGTTTTTATATCTCTGTAACAGTTCTGTAATGGTTTGCCCCTTCATCCCCCATTTTCTCACAGTGGTTCCACCCCAAGCTTTTCCGCCTTTCCCTCAATGCCAATCTCCCTGAAAATGCTCAGCCCCCTCCCTGGTACACTGTCCATCCCTTGGCTCCCCATCCCACTCTCCCAGAATCCTCCACCTTGGGCATCGAGTGAGTGGACAAGGGCCAGGGGTCCCTCCCTTGAACTTCCCCCATTGGTTTGTGTGTCTGTCTGTCCCTCCGCTTTCCACTCCCCCGAATCCCCCCATTGGGTGGGGGCGTCCCTTTCCCCTGGTTACCGCCCCGGTACGTAAGGTGATTGCGAAAGCCTCAAAGGCACTTTCGGCTGTCGGATACAATGGCATTCAGAGCTCCTCGGAGCTCGGATTAAACCTGAGACTTTTTCCCTGGCCTTGAGTCGACTCCCATTTTACCTTCTCGGACGCCACCTCTCCTCCACACAAGGCAGACAGCGCAGCACTCTGTCTTAGCCGCTCCCCAAATCTTCTCGAGAAACAGGGGAGTGTCCCCTGCAGCTGACCGTGCCTCTGCCATGCAGGCGAAGCCAGGGAGATTCAGGGTGGGCACGGCGGCAATGTATAAAAAATATGCATTCATAAACTGAATTAGTACAATAGTAAAGAGAGATGGAAAAACTCCGGATGAAAATAATTTCTGTCAGAAAATGTGATTTTGTCAAAATGTGTTGCTTTTAGCAAATTTCTAATCCTACGTACATTTTGATAGGAAACTTCTTGAACAGCTAAGTTTCTTGACAGCTCACTCCCCAAATCCTTACCAGTTTACCTGGAAAACTGCTTGACTGAAGTATTGTTTCTGAATTTTGCTGTGTTACAGGTTAATTGGTTCCTTGAATTTCTCTTCATGAGAACTGAACTACAGGTTAGTACCAGGTAGCTCTCAGCTCTTGTCTCTGGGGTGTTGTGAATGACTCTGGGAGATCAGAATGCAATGGCTGTGGCTCTATCTGGTTTTCTTGTTGCCTCACTCCAAGGGCACAGTGTTACTTTTGAGTTCTGATATTTAAGATATTTCAGAGGACTGATCCACTGTAGTGTATCAGGTCAGTTAGTATTTTTCTAAACAGGAAAATTGTTATGAAGACTCAGACTAATATAGCTGGTAGGAATCTGTGTTTGGTTCAATGGTTGTAAAAATCAGCTAGGTTTTGAGTGCTTGCTTTTACATGCTAGATTCTTCTCAAATAATGTTGACTGTTGTATAACAAACAATATTAATAGTAATTGTAAATATTCTGTAACTACTGAATTACAAAGTACTAATGAAATTCAACTGCAAGGCACTCATTCTTCTTGCTCTGTCTCCACTTTGAGAACAGACAAAATTCACAGGCTTTTCAGACTCAAGCTTAAAAATAAAAAAAAAATAGAAAAAAATTAGGTGTGCAGGCAGGAACTGACATGTTACAGTGTGTGCATCATGAAAGTCCTGGAGTCCTACTTTCCATAATGACTGAAAGAAAAGCTACAGAATCAGATTCACCTGCAGTATCTTTCTCTCCAGCCTCAATATCCCAATAGACTTTTCTAACATTTAGCATCTATAGAGCACCTTCATATGAGTTGATTAGGCCAACAAAACTCTTGGTGAAAGATCTTCAAAGTTTCCTTCTTCTGGATTATATTCTACTGTGCAAATGGTAAATAGCATCTAGACAGATAGAAAAAGTAGAATGAGAGTAGTCAAATGCAATTAATGATTTAGATGTAGACCAATACACTAATTACTAAAGATTTTAATACAAATAATTCCCTAGATTTTCTTTCCAATTTTTATACTGTTTGTAATATTGCAATATTCATGGAATATGACAATTCTCAAAGTGTATTATAGGTTGGCTTAAGTGGCATAAACATTTCATAGAAGAGGCAAAGTTGATAAATTACTTTTTTATGAAACAATTTTCCAATTAAATGTTCTTTTTATAAAACTGAAATTTTACAGGTTTATATCAATATTGGAAAAAAAAAACAGACAGAAATGTAATGCTCTGTGATTAAGAATGGGTAAAGTAATTGGGTTTTGGGGCCTTTGTTTTTTGTTTGAAGTTTTTTTTTTGTTTGTTTTGTTTTTTCGGGGAGTTGGTTTTGCTGTTTTTCTTTTTACTCAATTTAAAACTCTATGAATTAGATATTGCTTATAATTTTTCAGGTCCGTGAAATTCAAATCTTATCTCTTTTTTCAGAAGTACGTTTTTTTCCCCTGCTAAATGTACATCTTTTCCTCCAGACTCTCACTCTTTCTAAAGTATAGAAATTTTGTTTGCCAGTTAGATGTTTCCAACTATGAGTTCTCATTGACTTTGCTGAGAAGTAAAGATAATCAGTTCTTCACAGGAATAGTCATGTGATTCCTGAGTTCAAGGTTTTAGTAGCCTTTTTACTCTTTAAATTTAAAAGGGAAAAAAAGCTACAAAAATTTACAGCAATAATGCAAGTTATATAGAGTGAGTTTTCAGAGTCCGTTGCTTGCCTATAACTATGGATGGTTTCTGAATATAGAAAAGACCAATTGCTTCTCCAAAGAACACAAGGTTTTAAGAATGAGATGGGAATTTAAAAAGCTACTTTTTATGTGTAATAAAAATGATCTATTATTGATGTAATGATATTTTAGATTAGGGTTTTCATCTTGGAGACTGTGTTCCAGCATTTTGGTCTCTCTTGATACAGAGTCCTCATTCCCAGCCTGTGCTGCCCTCCTCCTCTGGGCTGAACACTTTTTTAGGAGAAATTGTTGAATATTGTATTTCCCTCTTCCTTAGGTTTATTTTAGCCTGTTTCCATTATTTTGTTCACAGTGTGAATGTAAAAATTCCTCAGTCCATTTTTCGATGAAAGAACTGGTGACAATAAATAACTTCTTGGGTGAGGATTTCCAGTGCAATCTCAGATTAGATGTTCTCCTCTCTCTCAACATGATTCCCAAGCCCCAGCAAAGCTCATGCTGCTCACAGATTAAAGCTGGAGGAAACTTGTCCTTATTCTGACATCTGTAGTTGAACAAGTGTGCAGTATTCATGCTGTGGTATAGTGCATGTTATACTTTCTTTGAAGGAGGGGGAAAGAGAAGATAGAATACAAACCACGTATAAACATGTTAACCTACCATGTGTTTACAACCGTGACTATAAACTGTAAGACTGTGACTGTAAACTATAGCTTTTCTGTCCATTAGCCATTTCACTTTTCCACTAAAAAAAGAGAACTCTAGTTCATTCAGTGTTGCCCCTTTCTCCAATCCTTAATCTGTCCCATAGATCTTTTTTCAAACACTTTCCAATTTATAAATGCATTTTTAAGTTATGAGTACCAGGATTGGACATATTTCAAGCTTCAATAATGCCTGATACATTAGCAATATAGTAATAAGGGAAAGGAAGTACTTTGCCTTATTATAATTAATAATTTAATTAACTACAGCAGAGGTCACTGTCAAAATGAGAAATAGGTTCTTCTGCTCTAGGCTCTCCACTGTCCCCAAAAGGAGGATGCTGCTGCAGACTATGTTCTTATGAGAACATTATATGTTTGACTGTATGGAAACCTATATTTTTTATTTGTACCCAAGTCAGTGAGTGAACAAAACTATATGGTCTCATTGTCATCTCTACATTCCAGTTTTATGTCATTTCTGTTCAACACAGTGAAGTATTACTTGTGTATTAGAAAGCACCTTTGATTATATTTTTACTTTTCTGGATAATCACTTCATATTTGTCCTTCTGCTCTCATTATTAGTCGCTATTAAATCCCTTTTCCCCATTTCACTCTATATGTATTGATGTTTATGTGCACATACACAGAGACACATAAATATTGTATGCATGAGTATTTTTAAGAATAGCTTTAATTTGCCTTCTAAGCCAAGTTGGCTTATTACCAGAGCAGTTGTCCTTCTTTATTGATTGTGGCTTCTGGACATCTAGTAAAATATTCTTAAACAGTTCCTAATTATTCATATTCTTCTGTTTAAATTCTTTCTCCCAATAGATTTGGCTTTATTTGTTCTTAACTTTGGAAAGCTGACTCTTTTAGAGCTCCAAGTAATTCAGTAGCTGCTATAAAAATTCTGAAACAAAGCCCAAGGAGGGTTCCTGACCTCCTCTTGGTTCAGTTCCAGAAAGAATATGAAAAGGGGGATGATGCACAATCTTGATTAAAATTAGTAAGTTTCTGGAAGAGAAAACTAAGTTTTAGAACTAATAGTAGATTTTAATCGTCGGTAATATTGACAAACATTGAAAATCCTTGTAGTTGATAATGCTGGACTTCTCATGAGCAGTACTATTGAAATGGAAAGTGCTGATATCTTGGAGAAATTGACTGTGGAATGGTTGTCTGTGACATTGTGAACTCTTGTTTTTTTACTCTATTCACTAGCACACCTCATTATGACTGAGAAATGCCTGTATTATTGTTACCAGAGCAAAGATATCAGTTTCATTGTTCATCTTCTGCATTGTGGTTTAACCAAGCCCCAGGTTGATGCTTGCTCACTGTCCCACCAGTAGGATCTGGGACAGAACTGGAAGGGTAGAAACCAGAACACTCATGGGTTGAGATAGAGACAGTTTATTAGGGAAAGCAAAAGCTGAGAACACAAGTAAAGGAAAACAAGGAATTAATTCACTGCTTCCAACTGGCAAGCAGGTGTTCAGCCATCTCCAGGGGAGCAGGGCCCCATCACATGTAATGGTGCCTTGGGAAGACAAACACCATCACATGGAATGTTTTGCCACCTTCCCCCCCAACCCTTCCTTTTTTCTTTTCCCCAGCTTTATATCCTGAGCATGATGTCATATGGTCTGGAATATTCCTTTGGTCACTTTGGGTTACCTGTCCTGACTGTGTCTCCTCCCAACCTGTCAGGTACACTGTATTGGGTTGGTATGCCCAGGTTTTGGTAGCAGGAGGGCTACAAGCTTCTGTGACAAGTTGTTGAAAGCTTCCTCCATGTCTGACAGAGCTAATCCCAGCCAGCTCAAAGGTGGACCTGCTATTGGCCAAGCCTGGGCCAACTGGAAATGGTGGTAATGCCTTTGTGATAACATATTTAGGAAGAAGAAAAGAAAGTTATTGTGCAAATCTAATTGTGTGCAGAGAAGAGCAGAGTGAGAATATGTGAGAGAAACAACTCTGCAGACACCAGGGTCAGTGGAGAAGGAGGAGGAGCTCTCCTAGCAGCAGAGCTGAGATTCCCCTGCAGCCCGTGGTGCAACCCATGGTGAAGCAGCTGTGCCTCTGCAGCCCGTGGAGGTCCATGGTGATGCAGATATCCATCTGCAGCCTGGGGAGAAGCCCCACCTGGAGCAAGTGGATGCCTGAGAGGAGCCTGTGAACCCATGGGAAATCCATGCCGGAGCAGGCTCCTGGTAGGACCTATGAAGCTGTGGGGGACCCACGCTGGAGCAGCCTTTTCCTGAAGAACTGCACTCTGTCAAAGAGCGACCCACGTTGCAGCAATTTCTAGAGGACTGTTGCCTGTGGAATGGACACACATTGGAGAAGATCATGGACGGACCCCATGCTGGAGCAGCAGAAGGACTCCTCTCCCTGAGCAGTGACAGAAACTTTGCATGATGATCTGACTGTAACCCTCATTCCCTGTCTCCCTGTGCTGCTCATGGGGAGAAGGCAGAGCTGGGAAGGAGGGAGGAGTGGGGGAAAGCTGGTTTTGAGGTCTTATTTTACTTCTCATTATCCTGCTCTGATTTCATTAGTAATAAATAAAATTATGATCTCTAATTCGAGTCCCTTTTGCCCGTGACAGTGAGTGGTCTGTGTCTGTCCATACCTCAACTCATGGACCCACCCTTCATTATATTTTCTCTCCCTGTCCAGTTGCAGAGGGGAGTGATAGAGAGTCTGTGATCGATGTCCCCCATCCAGCTAGAGTCAACCCACTGCAGTCCTTGTGGTGCTGAAACCTAGGAATGACCCAGGGACTGACCACAGTCTCCTCCCCAGTGTGGCAGTGCAAAAAACAGAAGAGGCCTTGGCCCTGTGTAAACCCTGCTCAGCAATAACAAAAACATCTCTATAGTGTCAACCCTGTGTCCAGCACAAACCCAAAACAGAGCCCCATAGCAGCCACTGTGAAGACAGTTAACTCTGCCTCAGCCAAAACCAGCACTGGTTCTAAGGGAGAATACTGTACTTCAGATTTAAAAACAGAAAGTGAAGTTATTTCATTTAGAGAAATAGGTCCTCTAGTTTCATTTTCACATATATAACATTAAAAACTCTAAGCATCAGCTATACTGCATCATGAAATAAAAGTGTTCCTTGAGATCTGGCCTGCAGACTTGTGAGAAGAAACATTCTTCATTTTCTCAGCCTGGCATGTCAGTGTTGTATTGGATACAAGGATTCTGAAGAAAAATCACCAAATATGCACTTAGGAAAAAGGAAGCCAATCATTATACAAAAATAGGAAGTGCAGTCCAATTGTCCACACAGAATCAAACCCACTTATTACTCTTCCATCACCTGTTAAGTAATTATTGAAAGAACTTGAAGTTTTCTCTCAAAACAATACATTTTAAAATTAGATAGCTGTTACTTGGGAGATTTAACTGAAATTCCACTTAACAAAATACACTGATTCTATAGGTATTTTTATTAACATAATGTGGTGTCTGGTTGGGCTGTTTCTATTTAAAAGAATTCTTCGGATATATTCAAAGACATAGTTGTGAACTATGGTATGAATGAGAAAAGTCATGCTACCACTGCCAGGTCTTCTGAATTCATAACACTTCTGAGCACCTCACTTGTAAGAACATTTTGTGGAGGATCAGCTGCTAACCTACTTGACTTTCTTTGAAAACCCAGCTTCTTTAAAGTTTAGTACAAGTGACCAGGGTGAAACGTGCATGCTAGATTACATGAAAACTTTTCCTACATGTAAAATAAATGCTTTTGGTTTTGGTTGGTTTTTCATTTGTGCTTCTGTTGTGCTTTATCTTTTTCACTTTAGATAGAAATTATGAAGAAAAATATAGATTTCTGTTTAGACCAACTCTTTTATGTATTTGAACAGTCAAACAAACAAAAAGGTTGTTCAGGATATCCTAAACAGTCCTTTCCTCATCTGTTCCTTCAACTATTTGCAATTGTCTTCATTCTTTATTTTGTAGATTCTTTCTAATCTTCACTACTTCAGAATTATAGGGGTCAGCTTGAGAGTTAGAATTCTTTTTCTTATGTTGGAAAATTTCATTTGGAAAAGCCAAGGGAAACTGCAACAATATACTCAGGAATTATTGATGATGAAGGGAGAACTAGAATTTGATTTCCTTACATCTGCTTCTAATAACTTTTCTAGAAATTATATTAGTGGATCAATGTTGAGTTTTCATTTCTTTTCAGATAGTAGGATCTGAATGTATACTTTGCATCTTTCTCCATTCTAACCGTGGTTTCACTGTCTCCATTTTGCCTATCTCTCTGCTGTAAAATTATTTTTTGCAAGAAATTTTGTGCTGAATATTCCATGGTAATCTGTGCTAAACTAATCTTTAGCTGGAACACAGAAAAAATTACCTTGTGAAAGTCCCACTTGTAGCCAAGTGCCACTATGATGTGAATTGATTCAGCATGGAGCCCAAGCTGAGTGCTCTTTCCATGTTGCAGATCAAATGGACATGTTCTACAGCAACACAATGAGTCAAATTTTTTGGAGCTGTTTTGAAGTCTCCATTCCATCTCATTCAATTTTCAGCTGCCTCCACTTGTTTAGCTTCTTATCAGCTTACATATATCACCAGGATAAGACACTCCTTTAGCCAAGTTAATTACATTGTCTTCATCCATGCAATCATGAGCAGGCCTGGTTATTTTAATCATCTTCACGCCTACTTTCTTATACACTCTTTGCTTCCACAGTAGCCATTCTATAATGTGTGAGCTGGACCCTTGCCTAGAAGTAAGCCGATCCCTGCATTACCCTGAAATGTTCTCACTGCATTTGCTACTAATTGGGTAATGTGCTGCCCTTTTTTCATATGTTTTTTGTTCCTTGCTATCAAACATTCCATGCTTTTTTCATGACATGATTTATATGACTTCCTTGTCACTTACATTCCTGCCAATTCTCCCAGAGATTCATCTCTAAATTGTTCTGTTTCTTCCAAAGTCTCACCCTCATACTGGTGCTAATTGAATATTTGCATACCCTGTTCCTTCTGTCTGGAACTCCCAGCCCTTTTAACTCACTGGATGTCCTTTGCCAAACACTTTTAAAAGTCACGCTGAAACTTTCCCCTTTGAATATTGCTTTTTGTGTTCATATGTAATCCCTTTCCAATTGATTGGAGCCCAGAAATGTTTCCACATTCATGTGATCAGAAGTGAGAGATAACAGCAGGGTTTCAGGCCAAATCAGATATAGAATGATCTGTGAACCTGTCATTTCCTTGTAGAATTATACAACAGTGACAATCTCATGATGATTATGTCACATACCCTGACAAAAAAAATCAGGATGTCCTCCTTGTAAAAACAAATCCAGGAGGTCCTTCATATTCCTGAGCAGGTACAGGCCTGCTACATTTATGTGCAGCAATATACTGGATAGCTTAGAGTTGTTGGAAACTGAAAGTCTGCAGTTTAGCAGCAGATAGAAATTGTTCAGCTATCTAGTTTCAAAGCAGTAAGTTCAAGAACTAAATTTCATGTAAGTGTTCTGTGATTAACAAGAAGTTAACAGAAAATCCTTCTAATAAGTCAAAGGATACAGCCTGATCTGATCACCTCCCTCTCTTTCATCATGTTTTCAGTTCCTTCTGTTCCTCTTTAAATCTTGCTGTGTCTTGCCACAGAATTTAGGTCTTGTCAATCTACCAGTGTTGTGCCAATACATAAATGACATTATCAACTTAACATCAGTAGCTGCTATTAACATATCATTGTAATCTCCAAGATAGAATCAGTTTAAAAAGATGATCAGTATAATACCTGTCTGTCAAATTATTAAAATAAGCCATGGTTGTGGTTTTTTTTCACTATATTAATCCTACACCAGCATTTCTCCTAACTTGATTTCCTAGTTTTGTCTCCACTAGAGTTGCATTGGAGAAATACTTAATTTCTGGGAACTTTAAGCAATAAACAATGTTTGTGCTTACAAAGTGGAAGGATTTAGTAAATAAATAGCATAAATGTATTGTTATGAATGGGAACTACTTATGCAAGGTTTTTTTAGAATTGCAAGAAATCTTTGCTGAAATGCAATAGCATATTTAAAGTGTAACAAGAGATTAGCTGGGCTGTAAGCACAAGTATTGGCTTGTAATTATCTACAGATTTCATTGTTGGTCAGACTCCCTTCATAACTACTGCAGAGGGGACAAAAATCTATTGAAGTTACATACAGGGGTCTAAATGCCACACTGGCATATGCCAGAGGCAATGCTTTTAAGTAGATGGAGTTACACTAAAATTTGACAAATTTCCCTACTGCAAAGTTTCATAAATAGAAAGGAATCTTAGATGTTCTTCTTCATTGCGAATAGCTTACTGAAATGAATACCATGGTTTACTTTACAGTTTTGTCTTTATGAAGTTTATTTCTGAAGTTTCTCCTTTTGATTCCTCATTGTACTTGAGAAGAGGTTTGTGCCTTCCAACATTTCTTGAGAGAGACCTTTCAGAAGTACAACCACCTGCCAGTCCTGCAAGCAAGCACCAATGCAGCAGCAGCTGTCTCATACTCAAGGAATTAGAGAAAATAAAGTCTGCTTTGTATCTAAATGCTGAAGTTAAAGTCAGGAGAAGAGGTTGTTAATGGTGTAGACATGTAAATATTGAATTGAATATTTTATTTGAAAATGCAGATAATACAGACTGTTACATGCACATTTATTACCCTATTTCTTCTGTTCATTGTGTTTTCTGTGTAATTTTGGAAGGGTGAAGTAAGTCTTAGGTTATGAGTTCAGTTCTTAGCACTAGATTTGAGAAAATAAATCTTTAAATAAATTGGTGCAAGTTCAAACTAGAACAGTTTATTTTAGTGTGTTCAGTTTAGCCTTCCCAATATGTGACCGTGCACCATGTGTCCTGCTGGGAGGGATGAGTTGTTGTGGCTGCACAGGAGCTCAGGGCCACAGCCACAGCTCAGAAGCAGAGCATCTGCTGGGAACTGCTGTGGTCAATTTGACTTTACACTGCACATGTATTCTGGAGCTTTCACTTCAGGCACAGAAAACATTTTCAGGCAGCAAATAACATACAGCATTTAATGGAATAAAAGAAAGAGAAGTTTCATTTTGCAACTCTAAAACAAAAAAATCTTCACCTTAGTGAGTTCCCAGCTGGGTTGCAGGTGGAACAGAAATTGAGTGCCCAGTATTGAATAATCTGATCTTAAGGTTCTGAATAAATGCAGAAAGGAATTAAACCTGGTCTCTACTCACAAAGAGCTACTGAGCACACACAACACGTATTTCTATTGTAGTTGGTTACATCAGGTTTCATTCTGGCCTCATATTTAAGCTTTTACATGGTTTTACATGCTTGCTGCAAAGTCAGATCTTTGAGAAAGACATATGACTGGCAGAGAATAAATATTTTACATGGAATAATTACCTATTGCCTGAAGTCTTTGGCATGTTATCCAGCAAGGAAAAAAAAAAACATTTTAATACATGCCAACCACACCTACAAAAGATAAGTACCGTCACAAATCATACTCACTCATTCCAAGATTATCATTTGATAACCAGTCCAAATTGCTGTTGAGATAATAGCATGTCTTTTGATGTTACTGGCAAAGTGCAGGTAAAAATATTTCTGTTTGGTTTCACCATTAGAGCTAAGATTTTACAAAACCTAACAACAAAACAAGAGCTAAAGCATAAGAGGAAGAATACTTTCTCATAGTAAATTAGATATACTTTAGCATACCTTGGGAAAAAAATGCCACCTAATAGAAATAGACTATTAAGTGAAAAGTGTATAAACACAATTTATTTCACTAGCAAACTTTAGAAATATTTGGTACAATCTACTTAGTTTAAGTTTAGTTTTCTTAGAGGCTTTTAGAAAATACTTGCAGCAAATATAATAGGTTCTCCCAACAATGAGTGAAGCTAAGTAACTTCAGTGGAAAAAATGCAAACTGTCTGTATCTTTGTGGAAGATTTCCTTGACACCTCAAGTCCCCATCCACTCAAACGCTGCCTCTCTAGCATCCCAGGAAGGTTTAATCAATGTCAGGTTTACACCAGTACAGAGCAGAATCTCTGGTTTATCAATTTAAAACAATGGAATCCTTTATGCAGAGAGATTGTGACTCACTGCCTTGTTTGTCCTAGCTAATGAGAACTAACAGCACTGTCTGTAATAAATGTGCCATGGATATTACTGTGAGAATGTGCCTTCAGGAAGAGATCCAACTATCTTCTACAGTGTAGTCAAAGAGGATTGTTATTAAAATAATTTTGGAAACTCATGTACAAGATGTACTTGAATTGCACAGTGAGTAAGTTAACGAGTATTCTAACTTATCATAGCTGTTCTGCACATATGTTCAACATACAGCTTGTTGGCATTTTGGTGCTGTGCATGTGTGTGGGGAGAGGTGTGTGAGCAGACCTAGTCTGCTGACTCATCTTGATAGATGGATTGGGTTTTATCATCATTGAATCAGAGAAACACTGCATGGTTCTCCAAGATGAAATAGCTTGAGGGAAAAGAATACACATCCTGCATCAGACCTTACAGTAAATCAGACCAAGCAAAGGCTCAATACAAGTGACTGGAAGCTTGCTCAGAATTTCTGCCAAGGTTTGTTACACCATAAATGAAAATCCACAAACTAGAGATGAAAATCTTCTAAAGACCTTTGATTGCATATTTGCTGTGTGGAAAACTCTCAGGGACAGCTCATCTCCTGGTATTTCTGTTCCCCTGCTAGGGAGGCAGCAATCCAGAGCAGAGCATGTAGATTTGACCAGTTTTGCAGGAGCAGAGTGTTTAATAAACCATCTGGGAAGAGAGCAACTTTGTAAGATTCCTGAACAGTGAAGAGTGAATGAAACTATTTACACCAAGCAACAACAGCAATAGACATTTGAACACCTTCATCATTGTAATGATTTCTTACACATTTCCTTTTAAGAAGGGCTGTGATCCTGATTTTTTGTTTACTGTGTTTGCTGTGATTACTGATTCATCCAGTGTATACAGTCACTGAGAGGGTACAGAAGCAGCATGTGCTTGTGACCAAATGAAGACATGCATTTCAGTTTATTTCACATGATGAAATTTTGCTGGAAAGGTCAGGACTGTGAAGTATTTAGTAGGGAAGAAACAGATGAGATAAAGCATAAAAGCTAGCAAATCTGCTTTTCAGTTATTCATAACACTTCTTGTCCCAGTTATGCATGTTGTACAATATCTGTATGTTCTCCTGCAAGCACTATAAGCTTCCTTTAAATCTCAGGTGAGAACTGCTATATTGAAATGCATCCACCATGATCCATGTCAGGGGCTCTTATTGCAGAACTGAGTAGGTGCAACTGATCAGAGATTCAGTGAAGGACTGACAAGCAAGTACTCTCTATAGTGTTATAGACTGGTTTGAAAATGCAATTTTCACCAATAAAAAAAAAAAAAGGCAGTAAATATAAAGAAAAAGAGGAGAAATTGAAATAATAAGTGGAAAATCTTGAATTTTCAACCAGAATGCAAATGTTTACATTCTGAAAAGCAGCTGAAGTACCAGCTGAGGTCTTCAAATTTCCATTCTTCTCTTCTGGTTTAACTCTTAAGCTAAAGCACACCTCCTCTGATACAACAAGGAATTTTTTTCTCCAACAAAAACATCAACATTTTCCATTTGAAAAAATTGTGGAAACAATGAAGGGTACTTTAATCATAACACAAAAGCAATAAATTTCCATTATTGAGAACTAAAAGGGCATTAGATGCTTATTGGACCTTTTAGGTGAGATGCAGAATGGGAACATAATGGAGAAATGGGATGTCTACAGTATCTTTCCACTGTGCTCATCCACTACGAGGCTGTATACAGTCTGGCAGTAACATCTGTGTAGTTACTTAGACTGTCTTAAAACCCAGATGCTAAGACCATTTGATTTCCTCAGTCTACTAGGCATAATGGAGGCATAACCAGTCCCCGGTCTGTGCCCAGCTTCATCAAAATTGAGCACTATGTATCTGTGCATTTTTTTGAAAACTACCTTTCTTTGGTATTATTATAACCTGGAAAACTGATATCTAAGAATAGACAATCACGTACAGCAATAATTAAACATGATTATGAATATTAAATAAATTACTAAAACTTTCAAAAAACTTTATGGATAATGTTGTTCAGAAAACTGAAAAGAAAAAGGAACTTTTCATCTAGTGTGGGAATGAATTAGGAAAAATTCCCTAAAATAGATCCCACAACCTACATGATATTACCATCAATAGATATCATTCTGATATTATTATTCAATATCACATGTGTCCCTTATTTCTCCCAGCAGAGAAACAGAAAACCTATTCTTTGAACTGGATTGACCTGTCATGCTGTACAGGAGGAATCCTGCCTTCCTGAAGAAAGGCGGCTAGGAAAGTCTTGGGAGCAGGGCTGAGGGAGGTCACCTTGCTGGGGCTGCCTTTGCGTTACAGAACACTCAGCAAACCAGGCAGCCTATGGAACAAGAGGAGCATTGACACATGTTTGGGGGCCTTGTACAGGATGAAGATGTAATCAGCCATTAAACATTTATAACTAGTATTAATAAGCCATTAGAAGGATAGGAAACCCTGCATTGCTGTTTTACTCCTTTTCACCTGTTATCCAGTGAAATCTCAATGGATTTGGGTTGAGAATATGTGCTTGTTAACTTTACATTTATCACAGACACGACATAGGTAGTCCTAATACCAATGGCAATCTGCCCCACAGAGCCCCTACACTGCATTACTTGTCAGCTGGTTTTTGGAAGCAGTTAAGCCTGTATGCCCATGGCAAACAAGATGAACAGTTGGTCAGTGGGTTGTCCAAAAAGGCAATGTAAAAAAAAAAAGTAGGTTAAAGTCGGTTTAGCACCACTCTGCCCAGAGTCACACATCACACACAAATCAGCTGGAAACACAGACTGAATAAACTCATGACTTTCTGGCAGAGACTATGTAGAAATTCTGTTTTTCCCAACCTCCCTTTCCCCTTGGTAAGAAATGTATTATCCTCATTGGAAATGTATGGCATACTGAGACACATATCCTCAATACCCATGTGTGTGAAGAGGCAAAGTTTTACACATGCTCCTGAAATGTGTGCTATTGAGCATTTGGAGAGTAAATAAGATCTCCAGTATCCTTCTTGGTTTTGAAAAGTACTTGTTTTCTCTACATATTTTAAAATCCAATGCGCTAAATCCATAGAGGCATGTCGTGCTTGCACAGAATGAGAGATGCTTGGCTCTTACACACAGGACAGGTCATATAATCAAAATCATGCTTTGCATACTTGCAGTCTAATGAAAATTTGGCATTAAAGTAGTCTAGAAATTAAATCCCCTATGTAATTTAACCAAGCTTTGGTATTCTTCTGAGAATTTAATGTTATAATACATTGGACCTGTGTAAATATTAAATATCTGCCTGAGTATCACTTGCCACATTCTGACCAAATCTCCACAATAGCCTCCCTGCGCTGTTTGGTAGCAAGAAGGGACCCGGATGAATTGACAGCCTTAGAGTGTTTGTTGCTACCATAGAAGCTTCTGGACAGTCATTTACAGTGCCACTACAATTATTTCATAATGCTAACATAGCTATGAATTTGATATGAAATTGCATTTAAATTAAAATAATTCTTTTTCAGTTCAGCTCTCATGTAAGAAGTACCTGAGCCTTTTGATTCAATCACCTCACTATGTCAGATTGCCTAGAGCTCATGATCAAACTGCTCTAATTCCCTTTTTTAAAGGTCATGTAAACATGTGCACTTTGTGAATTAGATGCAAATTCAATTCCCTATTCACAAAGCTTCCTAGTTAAGTTCCTTACCTATCCCTCAATTGCAAGCCAGCATCTGACAGCAGAATATTGACTTTTGAACTGTGGTCAAAGACATGATTAAACAAAGAAATAACTGCCCCCTGCTATGTAGAGAATACAGATAAAGGGAAGTGAAGCTACATTTTTTCTAAATGGTCCTAATTATGTAGGTCAACTAATTCACTTTTTAATATGGCTGTTCCATGATTGCATTTGGGGTTTTTTATACTGTGTTTTTATAGAGGTGATATCTGCTGCAGAACAATATGTAGATATCTAGGTACCCATGGATGGGTGATATTGAAGATGTTACTGTAATTAAGGACTGCTTGAGTGTCCTTTCTAACAAGGCGTGCTAAAACAAAAAAAAAAATGAAATAATGAATGCCAGTTTTAAGCCATCTCCATCAAAGACTGAATGAAACACACTGAACAGTTCACCATTTCAATAATAATAACAGAGCAAGTATTTTTGATTCTGACATTTCAGTTTACCTATGAATAATAGTTTCAGTGCTGATTTTCATAATTCTGAAAATAAAGCTATTACATTTATGGTCTTGTTAGATCTTTCCTTATAAGTATTGACTAATTATCTGTGTGCAGTTATTCTGACCCTTATTACCTTAGTTCACCCAATAGGTCTGTGCAGAACAGTACCTTATCTCTGACTGGGGCTGATGATGGAAAAAAAAAATCAGCAGAGTGTCAGCTTTCCCCAGACATTTACTTGTAGTATCTTGGAAATATCTAGTCTGAAATATTCCTGAACTCACTGTTTAGAACTTTTCTGCTGTGCCAGACCTGAAATCTGAGGATGGTAAGACCCAGAAGTTCATCAGGTTTGTGTAACAGTTAGATTTTGCAGCCAATGAAATCTCAAATTCTGTGTTTGCCTCTATTTCAACCTCTAGGCTGCAGATTTTCAAAGACCAGGAGAACAAAAACATCTTTCAAGAATGTGAAAATCTGAGATGAAAACACACACACAAACAAACAAACTAACTACAAAGCAACAAGTCACCCACATCTGTTGTCATGCTTGGTAAACCACAAGATACAAGAAGAGCTGTGGGATTGTCTAGGGCAGGCAGTTATTCAGGGTACTTTGATGCTTACCACAGGCAGTGCTTTTTCCAGGTGCATCACCCTACAGAGAAACCCTGCTGTGGGAAGATCCACAGTTCTTGTTAGGCCTCAAGACTTCTCAAACTGCATGAAGTTACGGCACTGTTAGAAAGGAAAAGAGAAGTTTCTTGATACAGTGTGTTTTGCTGAGTGCCATGACAGGTTGTAACGATGAGGAAAAAGTGGACAGCAAAAGATTTCTAGGAGGCTGATAAAGAACCACCATACATGTAAATTCATCATTCTTATCAATAAACCACTCCCTGCATACTCCCTGGTATGCTTACCAAGGATGAGGCATACAGCTACCTCATGGGCTCGGTGTGAGATGAACCAGCACTACCACACTTTGGCCAGAGCAAGAGCTGAGTTTTAGCCACTCATCCGCCTTGAGGTCCCACTGTGGTCTTGATACCTACATTTCTTCCTTTCAGAAATAAATGAATGGCAATATTGGCTAGCAGATTTCTTAAAAAAATAAAACTAAATAGTAACTGGAGTAAAAGATTAAAGGGAATTAAACCTAACAATTAGTGCATCTGAATAGTTCATATCTTCTACTAAAATCAAATATTTCAAACCTTGTTCTTACCTGAAAAGTTTAAAAAAATTAGTATCTGAAAGTCTCTGGACCACTAGAGTTAATTTTCTTTACCAAGTATTGGGAAAGAAAGGATAATCCAAGGAATTGCTGACTTGCCAAAGCAATCATGGCATTTAAAGAAAATGGCCCAGGAAATGATATATCAGTTATTCTGATTATAATCTTAGGGAAAAAAATAGAAAGCTGGACAAAGTCAGCACTCTACCAACAGGGAATTATGAACTAAAAATAAATTTATATTGTTCAATGTAGTTTCAGAGAAAGTAATTCTTGTCAAATTATCTTATTTAGATTTTTCTTTTATAAGATTATAGGTCTGGTTGACAAAGGTAGCTGTGTTGTTACAATCTAATCAAATTTCACTGAGGCATTTGACATAGTACACATGACATTGTGTTTTAAAATCCTGCATTATATGTAATTAATAGAGTACAGATTAAATGATTTAAAAGCCACTTGACTGATAGCATTCAAAATGTATGCATTAATGGAAAGGAATTAATTATGTGGGTCATTAATAATAAGACACTGCAGGGCTCTTGGTACTAAGCCATTTTAACCTTTATTTGAAAATAATATGAATTCTGGACGCAGTATTGAAGGGGATAAAACGTTAATGCCATGAAATCAATCAGGAGTCAGTTGTCAGAGTGCGCTGAATCTCCTGGATAGGTGGCCTGAATTCAGCGGACGTTTGAACATGCTGAAGTGCTGTGAAGGGAGCAAAAGGGTGTTGTAGAGTGGAGCTGCTAGCCCATGCCCTCAGGGAAAAGAATCTGAGCATCTTTGGAAGAATGAAAAACTCATCCAAAATGGATGCAGAGGAGAAAGCCAATCTTTGACAGCGGGCAAAGTTTTAATGGGGAGCCAAGGTGGTGCCAGAGTAAGCCCTGGATAAGTGAGTGAAGAGGAATAGAGTTGAGGAGATTATTTGTATCCTATAGGATATCCTATAGGGATTTTTATCCTGTAGGATATTCTACAGGGAGATTTGAGGGGCTAGAGCAGCTGTGGGGAAAGGCAGTTAGAGAGGGGGCAGTGAGATAGGGAGGTGGACACTCCTGAAATGTGGCTCCTGGTGTTGGCACACTCCTTTTCATAATCTCAAGCCCATTTCCCATCCTGCAAGTGTCTGACCATGGCTACTCACATCCAGCACCCTTCCAGCCACACTCAGTTCCTCACCCTGCAGCAGCTGGAACAGACTAGAGGGCTGGCAGCCACCACTGGGTCACCAGCTTCCCTCTCTCTAAGGACCCCCTAGGGGAAACAAATAATATAGGTCCTGTGGCTAGAGATTAAATGGTACTAGTGGTCGTTTCTGGCTTCAGAATCCATGAATCACCCCTTACTGCCTAGGTGGGCTTTCCTCCTTGGTTAAAGGTCTGCCAGGAAAAAAAAAAATAGAGCTGATTTCTAGTCTCTTAGCACAAATCAAATGGCCTTGTAGGTCTGATAATCTCAGTCTGGTTAACTTTGTGTTTCTTTGCCTGTTCAAATGGCATTTGGTGTTTCCCAGAGAAAAAGGACTGGAATCAGTAAAATGGTATAGGAACATGTTGCAAATGTGCATTCCACATGTCCTTTTTTTATAGCTATTTACAATGGCCAGTATCTCTGTGCTTAAGCTCTCCACAACATTGAAAGTAATGATAGCATTGCATATTTCACTTTGGTAATACATACACAAAAATTGGAACAATACAGAGAAGATCAGCATGGCTCCTTGGCAAGGATGACATACAGATTCATGAAGAGTGACAAATTTTTTTTGAGCCAACAATACCTGTGTCCAATTTTGGGCCACTCACTACAAGAACACTGAGATGTTGGAACAAGACCAGGAAGGGCAACAGAGCTGGTGAAGCACCTGGAGCACAAGTCTGATGAGGAGCAGCTGAAGGAGCTGGGGGTCTTTGTCCTGGAGAAAAGGAGACTCTTATCTCTCTCTACAACTCCCTGAAAGGAGGCTGTAGCCAGGTAGGGGTTGGTATTTTCTCCCAGGCAGCCACTGACAGGACAAGAGGACATGGCCTCAAGCTGCACCAGGGGAGGTTCAGGCTGGACATCATGAAGAACATCTTCACTGACAGGGCTTGCCCAGGGAGGTGGTGGTGTCACCATCCCTGGAAGTGTTCAGGGAGAGGATTGATGTGGCACTTAGTGCTGTGGTGTAACTGACAAGGTGGTGACCGGTCAAAGGTGGGACTTGACGATCCTGGATGTCTTTTCCAACCTTAATGATTCTATGATTTATTATCTACTTAGTTTATGACTCTATATATCAGGAAGAATTCCAGGTTAGTATATTCTTTTTAAACATTAAAGTATTTTTTCAACATCTAATACTGAAAAAACCCACCCCAAAAACCTTTACTGGAGTTTCATTTAGTGCATAGACCAATTAGTTAATTGCTCCATGCTAAAGCAAATCCTCAGCACTTTAGTTTTCAAAATCTGAACTTCTACATAGTTTTATTAATAACCAGTACATTTATAATGGGCCAAATTAAGCCAAAATCCTTTGTGCAAGGGGGCATAATGTTTGGATTTAAAAAATCCATGTGAGACTTGAATTTGTTGGTTAGAACCCAATACTAATTAAAATTAGACAAAATCCAACAGACCTTTGATAATCACATCAAAAGTTCGCATTCATTTGATGTGGATTGTCTATATTTCATTGTTACTCTCTTAAAAGATTATTTATGTACAAAGAGTTAGAAAAGAATATTAATATTTAAAAAGTGGAACTATAAGGGCAAACACTGATTCAGCATATGATTTAATTTAATAAATGTTTGCTTTATTCTGCTCAAAACCATGACTTGTGACATTATTTTTTTGCATAAAGAGTGATCTACAAAGATTCTTAGTAAAATATATTTCTAGTGGAACAAGAAGTTTCGCTTGTTTCGCTTGGGGACTGGATTCAACAGCATTTGCTTAACAAGCTGGGCATTAAGGAACCACATCAGTCATATTTTCATTCCAAATTTGCCACTGGTTTACTGAGCAAAGTTCCTCAGAGGAAAAAATCTGATTTCATAAAAGATCACACACACCAGCCCTAACAGTCTAAGATGCTGTACTGAAAGTTGTCTGGAAATTCAGCATATTTTATGCAACTAAGAGCAAAGTACTTTCCTCACAGCTGAGTACATGGAAGGCACAGCAGCATTATAAAAGGGAGAGATTACCAAAGATGTCTAGACATGGAGAAAGTATGACCTCAGTTAGAACACTCTGGTATTTACTTTTCCTTTCTAGAGAGAGATATACAGTACTTCATGATTTCAGTATGCAAGGCAGCAAGGTTTCTGAGCAGTTCAGCAAAAATCTTCTGTTGACTGGAGGCTGGGAAAAATGAAAAAGAAAGGATCTGAATAAAAATTGTCTCTGAGAGTCAAATAGGAAGCAGAGTGCCGCTACTTTTGATCCTATCATGCAGAGAGTGTTTATTGCATTTTAAAGGTATCTAGATTAAAAAAAAAAAAAAAAAAACAAAAAAAAAAAACTCAACAAAACTAACCCCTAACCACTCCAATATTATAAAGTTCCAATTATTTAGGAAGCATTTAAATGGCAGCTGGCTGTGTAGTCTTACTGCAGATTCAGAGAACACAGTAGAGAAACTTTGTCTCATCCATTCTTAATCCTCTACTCTGCTCTCATGAGACCCCATCTAGAGCACCTTCAGATATGGGCCCCCACAAAGGAAGAACATGGACCTGTTGGAGCAAGTTCAGAGGAGGCCACAAAGGCAATCACAGCACTGGAGCACGTCCTATGGTGGCAGGTTGTGAGATTTGGTATTGCCTGGCCTGGAGAAGAGAGGGTTCTAGGGAGACCTTGCAGCAGATTTCCAGAACCTAAAGGGGCTACAGGAGAGCTGGAGAAGGACTTTTGACAAGGACATGTAGTAACAAGGGGGAATGGATGGCTTTAAAGAGTGTGGGTTTAGACTGGACATAAGGAAGAAATCTCTGCAAGGGTGATGAGACATTGGAACAGGTTACCCAGAGAAGCTATGAATGTCCCATCCTTGGAAGTGCTCAAGCCCCAGGATGGGGCTCTGAGCAACCCAGCCTAGTGAAATGTGTCCCTGCCCGTGGTCAGAGGACTAGAACTAAATGATCCCTAAAGTCCCTTCCAACACATACCATTTTGTGATTCTATTATATATAAGTAACAATGGATTTTTTTACATAATCTTGGGTTCAGAGTCCCAGTTTTTCTTTCTTACATATTTGAGTCTCTTACTATATTCAATTTTATTTATTTTTAATGGTACTCCTTAAATATTATTCCACATAAGTGAAGTAGCATATTATTTTTGCTCTTTTTCTTTGAAGTCTGATGATAGCATTGAGAGACGTTTATTGAAAGACACATTGACACCTTGTTTTTGTATAATAAATTATCATTAAAGATTCTTCATTTAATTAAGTAATACCTTTAGTTTGCTGGCTGATCATTTATCATTTGTGACAGCTCAGTTCAACTTACAGCTCCCATCAGTTCTGCTTGTGGCTATGTATGTTGAGCCCACACACAAAAGGAGTATCCCAGGAGTATCCTGTGAGTTAGGTGGCAAGAAATGCAAAACTGCTGACTGATCATCCTTGCAAAATACGATGCATGCAATTTAGCAATACAAAAAAGCTCTGTGTATTTTCTACATTGCAAACTCTTGTCCACCCAAGTTAACCCAGCTGCAAGAACCAGTCCAGCTGTAGAAGCTTCAGGTAGCTCTGAGCGTAACTTTGAAGAATGAATTCCCTCATGTTGCTGCAGAATTGTTTCTGGTGCCTGAACTGCTCAGTTATCTATACAGTATACACTTACCCACAGTAAACACCCACAGTGTCAAAGACTGCAGTAGAACCTGTCTTGGTTTTACTTGGGCAACCATTGTTTTGTTTTTAATCCCACAGTGTTTTTGTTTTGATCACACACCTTGAACTTCTGCAACGATAGGGGAAGAGGTCTATAAAACATTGTTTACAACACAGCCCCATTCAATATACCATCCTGACTGAGTCCTAGGCTCAGGCCTTGTTATGAGTGAGGTAAGAGCACTGGTGGGGGAAAAAATTATTGAATGTATACAGGCAATTAGAGCCTGCATCATTGCTTATACGAAGGGCTGGTGGAGGTAGGAATGCAGGCTAATGCTCTTTTAATGTGTTACCTTCAAATATAGTGCCTTGGAGGGTTTTGTGTGTCTATATAAATAAAGCAAAAGCCAGAAATGCCAAAATATGAATGGACAATACTGAACTCCTTAAGATGGCAAAAGGCAGTCAGTGTAGTTTTTTTTCATGATATGTGATTCCCAGGATCCACAGCAGATTTCAGCAGGGGAAACCTACCAGAGAAGTCCTCTTGGCTGCAGATTACAAGATCTTTAAGGAGCTCTCTAGGAGTAGAGAAGGGTTATTGAAAAGAGATTATTTCCAGGCTGTGACAAACTTCTTGGCACAAGCTAAAGGTGACTTGTCAGATGTTTACAACTAGTTTGATAAGATTTTCAGAAGGATATCATTAAGCACCTCTTCAGCACTGAGGCTAAGCTTTTCTCAACCTGCAGGTTCTTTAGACAGACTTTGAATGTGCCAAAACTTAACATCTACTTAAGTAGATGGTAGTTTACACATTAATAATCAACATAACAATATAACCTGTTAATTATAGTCCCAAAGATGGTTAAAGTTTTCCAGGAAAAAAACTTCATGTGCATACCAGACATCTGAAACTAATAACTCTACCTTAAAAGCTACAAAGCTAGGTGAAAGCAAGTACCTCATCATTAGAATGGTTTGGTCCAAGACAGCAAAATAATCTTATTGGAAAGTCAGTTCAGTGGAACTGTATTTTTTCTTAGTACAAATCAGCAATTATGATGACAATCTACTCAGGAAAATGTCAGATCTCAGGACAGTTAACTAACCAGTATATGTCTTTGAAAGAAAGAAAAAAAAATTATTTCCCTTTTCTTCAAGTGAGCCATAGATATACAAGTCTGACATTTTCTTTGGGTAAAGTTTTGTGTAGAGGGGTGTGCAATTATGTTTTTAAATCTAAATTTCACTTCAAGGTGTAAAGGAGTATTTAAAGGGCAATTTTAAATAATCAGGAAGATCAGTGCCTAGCCTCCTGAACTGGAAAGTATTTAAAAACTACTGACAATTCTGCTCAAGCAAGTTCATGTAACTCACTATTTATCTTTGATATCAGTGTGATTTCCATTTATGCATGATAAAAAGATCAACATTAGAATTCTGAGGGTGAATGTTAACATGGCTTCCCTTTTTACATGCACAAATAACTGGGAACAGTTTGCAGAGCATGTTATTTGATAACAAATATACATTTAACTATCAGATTAACAGGTACATTAATGTATGTAGATGTTGACATATCCACATTTGCACCCATAATTACTTGCAGATGTGGACTATGGGCATGAAAATGGCCATATTTTAGATACTACTCTTCAAGTCTACAGCATATTTTTATTCTCTACTGATTCTGGCATGAGATTTTTTTTTTAATACTCAGATTCCAGTAAGGTTTGTGCCCCTAACTCAGGCAAGTGTTTTTTGACATTTCACCTTGAAAGCACACTTGGAGTTGTCACTTCTCAAATGTACACAAGAATTCTATCTGCCTTTTTAAATTAACACGTCTCAGCCTTTGACTTTTTTTATCTACAGGAAAGTTATTATGAGATGTTTCTTCCTGCACTTGAAGGTTTTTCTCTATTATTTTGCTCCCCCTTGGAGCTCTTCAAGTCCTCTCTCTAATCACCAAGGGTTCTTCATGATGCTCTGCTTACATGCAAGGCGAGAACAAGCAAACAAAGGCTGTTGGGGCACATCATATTTCTTATAAATTGGTGAGAAAAAATAGAGAAGTAGCTCATTTACTTCACTACACTAAGAAACCCAGAAATCAGGAGAGAAGCAGGAAGGTAAAAATCCTTCAAATTCTGTCCTGTAAATTTGGATCAAAGAGAAGGTCCATGGTAGAGATGTAAACAGAGTAATAATGGTGACAGTGCTTACAGCTACTCCAATGCTTTCACAATGGTGCAGGCCCACACTAAACACCAAGACAGTGGTGATTTATGGCCTCATGGAATGGCAAAGGGACATTCTGCAGTTATAAATTAATCTGCTTATTCATACTATGATAGTCCATTGTATTTCAAACAGTTCTCTGACCCTTAGAGAGTCAGTATAATAGTCTCTGCCTAAGAGTTGAGGTGCCCAAAAGCTTTCATCGTGCCTCTGAAAACAGGCCACCTTTCACTCTGGTGTTCCCTTTACCAGAAGCATCATCAGAAATCTCAGGAGTCTCTTGGGAAAGCTGGCAGTGGCTGCCTGTGGCCATTGGGTAAGGTGAGTTCTGTGTACAGCTGTAAAGCCTCAGATGCCAGATGAAAGAAACCAATATTGAATGATAACTCCTAAATGTCTCAGACTATCTACTGTAATTTCTGTCCTGCATCCCCTCATCCCTTCTGCCTACCTTATGACAACAAGCCCAAATTGATTTGATCTACACCTAATCAGCCACCAAATGTTAGAACATGACAGAGCCACATGGGCCACTGGCTAACTCAGAAAGTTGCTTTCCTAAAGGTACCACAGAAATTTGATGTGAAGGACACTGATGTCATTATTGGTATCCTACCTTCCTGTCATCACTGCATTGAAATGACTGAGAGTCTAATCTACTTTTGTAGTATGGTGTAAAGTTAGGGGCAATTTTCACAAAAAGTGAATATGAGGAACTTTGGGGTAATACCAGTGCTTATTGGGAAAAACACAGCTTCAGATCATAAGACTTTATTTTATTCTGCAGGTTGACAAGGTCCTGGAGTGCTACAAAAGATATTCATCAAGGAATTCATCTCCGGTTTTTACATGCTGGTCAAAGTTAGGATAGTGTCCTCAACAGCAGATAAGTCTCTGTGCTGCATTAGTTTTATTAGGATCAGAATCAAAGTAGGAAAGCTTTTGTGAAGGACAGTGCTCTAAGACAATGGTCTAAAGCCAAATGGACCCTGGAACTGGCCTGACACAGTTACTGAAATCTTTTCTCCTTTGTGAAGGTGACATTCTTTATGCCCCATTCAGTACAACGAATAGAAAGAGAGGCATGAAAAAGCCAAAAATCAAAACCAAAATGCTTTAGCACTGAGAGGAAAGATAGCAAGAGAAAACAAAGTGCAAATGTTAGATGTTAGTCATATTGCTTACCATACCATTGAAGATATTGAGATATTATGGTGATAAGTGTAGTAAAAGAATCCATCTAGAGCAAGGGTGGACTTGTCCATGGAATTTTGGTGTTTCTACATTCAACCTTCTTAACATGGAATGCACTTTTGCCTTCCACCATTGCAATTAGTTATTTCATTGGTATGTTATGAGACTAACAAATGCTCCTATATTATTTTGTGTTCTTCAGGGAGGGATGATTTTGAGCTACACCCATTAGAGATGAAACCAAGTGTTATAGAGATAAAAATATCAAATAACAGTAGTTCCAAGTGGAACATAGATATTGAAGGAGACTCAGTCTTTAGGCAAGCAGAAAGGAAAAAGAAAGTTGGAGCTCTAAGTTACAGTGTGGAAGCTAAAGAAATAAAAGAGTGTAGTAATGCAATACCTTGTTTGAGTCTGGACCATTTTGTGGAAGGATAGTAAAATAAATCTTTTAAAATGAGAAAATAAAGTAGAACCAGAGTCTAGATTAAATACTTTTTATTAGACTTATATGGGTTGTGATTTTGAAAACAGAAAAGGAATCTAAATCAAGCAAATAGAAGCTGATTCCATTTAAGATAAAGTGATAAAAAAATCAGATATTCAACTAAACATTTACAATTCGAAAAGACAATCTTTGATGAACTAATGGAAATGTTTAATAAAGCCCATTAAAACTGGAATCCCAAGGGATCTGGCCATGGAAGAAACCTGGAATTTCAAAGTCAAAAGTATTGAAACTTACAGAACATTTTACTTTGAGCTAGAGAAAAGTTTGAAAGAACTCTCCAGTAATTTACGAAGGAAAGATTAAACTTTCGGCTGTCAAATAGTTTCTGTGTTTGGCCTGGAAGAAGATATTGAATATAAGCTATTTCCTTCTTGAGCCATATAAATTGAGACTAAAATGCACAAGGAAAGAAGTTGGGCAGCTTTGCAGTCAAGGTAAAGCAGAGATTAAAGATAATCTAGGTGTGGCCAAAAATGAAACAAATTTTGCCTCAGGTTTCAAAAAGAACAATTATGTTGATTTGGGAGGAAAATCAGAATGTTTAATGGCAGCTTTCTTTTACCCACACTTGTTATCTCAACTATGGTGGAAGTCATGAGTCTTAATGCACTCATATCAGGGGGATTAGAGGGTCTCCCTTGCATGATTTATGAGAACACACCTTTCAAATCAAACACTAACTGCTGTGCCTATGGTTAAAGCAGGAGAAAGTAATCTGTAGGGCATCTGTAAGCTTGTAACTCTGTAGATTGCTTTAGGACATATTTTGAAGGAAAAATATTTAAAGACAATTTAATAGGATGTAAAACAAGAAGGATTTAATCAAATGTAGATAATCCTAGATGAAGTTTCTAAACAAAGGAAATGCACTGGATTTCATAGATCAAGACTTCAGGAAATGGTGCCAAGTATGAAGCTTTCAATTTAAAATCAAAGAAAGGAGTGAAGAATCTGTGATGTGAAGTATGAAATTGTCAGGCAAATATTGGTAGAGGAACTGGAGATGAATTACTGTTGGAGTTCTTCAAGACTCAGTATTGAAACAGATGGTGATTAATAGTCTAATGTCTGCTTTTCACTCAGGAAGCAAGAAAGCAAAATACAAATCTGCTTATACCTCTCAACTTGGTAATTTTATCAGTAGAGAGGGGGAGGGGTAAGGAAGGAAGGCAGGAAGGCAGAGAGAAAGAAAGAAGTAGAGAGAGAAGGAGAGAGAGAAGGAGAGAGAAAAAGAAAGGGAGAAAAGAGAGAAAGAGAGAAAGAGGAAGGAAGGAAGGAAGGAAGGAAGGAAGGAAGGAAGGAAGGAAGGAAGGAAGGAAGGAAGGAAGGAAGGAAGGAAGGAAGGAAGGAAGGAAGGAAGGAAGGAAGGAAGGAAGGAAGGAAGGAAGGAAGGAAGGAAGGAAGGAAGGAAGGAAGGAAGGAAGGAAGGAAGGAAGGAAGGAAGGAAGGAAGGAAGGAAGGAAGGAAGGAAGGAAGGAAGGAAGGAAGGAAGGAAGGAAGGAAGGAAGGAAGGAAGGAAGGAAGGAAGAAAGGGAAGGAAAAGGGAAGGAAAAGGGAAGGAAAAGGGAAGGAAAAGGGAAGGAAAAGGGAAGGAAAAGGGAAGGAAAAGGGAAGGAAAAGGGAAGGGAAGGAAAAGGGAAGGGAAGGAAAAGGGAAGGGAAGGAAAGGGAAGGGAAGGGAAGGGAAGGGAAGGGAAGGGAAGGGAAGGGAAGGGAAGGGAAGGGAAGGGAAGGGAAGGGAAGGGAAGGGAAGGGAAGGGAAGGGAAGGGAAGGGAAGGGAAGGGAAGGGAAGGGAAGGGAAGGGAAGGGAAGGGAAGGGAAGGGAAGGAAAGGAAAGGAAAGGAAAGGAAAGGAAAGGAAAGGAAAGGAAAGGAAAGGAAAGGAAAGGAAAGGAAAGGAAAGGAAAGGAAAGGAAAGGAAAGGAAAGGAAAGGAAAGGAAAGGAAAGGAAAGGAAAGGAAAGGAAAGGAAAGGAAAGGAAAGGAAAGGAAAGGAAAGGAAAGGAAAGGAAAGGAAAGGAAAGGAAAGGAAAGGAAAGGAAAGGAAAGGAAAGGAAAGGAAAGGAAGAGAGAAAGAAAGAAAAGAGAAAAAAGAAAAGAAAAGAAAAGAAAAGAAAAGAAAAGAAAAGAAAAGAAAAGAAAAGAAAAGAAAAGAAAAGAAAAGAAAAGAAAAGAAAAGAAATAAGAAAAAGAAAGACCTATATTAAGTCACTTCAGTAAGGTCACTCAAATGTCAAAGTCTTCTTTTCCTCACCAGCTTCTTAGTCCAGCCTGCCTCTTCCCCAAACCATCTGACACTTTCCCTCAACCTACACCACACATCTCTCTAGTTTTATTTTTCCAGAGCTAATCAATAGCACCTCGTCACTGTCCTGCAGTGTCTGTGCACCTCCTCTGCACACTCGAATTTTTTAGGTGGGTCAAGGAATTTCTTGATTTATTGAATCTGTCAGAAAGCAAGATTATGACTGATATTTAGGTCAAATCTTATATCACATTAGTATAACTTGCTGACATAATGCTGCATTATAGCCAGGCTTCTGCATATGACTTTTTGTCAGAGTTGCAGCCTGCAATTTTAAAAGGAAATAGGCTGGAAACTATTATAAAATGGAAAATCTTAACTTTATCTTCCTTGAAATTCATGTCAATAGATTTTGCCATGTCTAGAATTATATGTGTTGTATGTCATGGCTTAAATGTATCATTCCAAAATTTCAGTATTTTCTGTTCTTACTCACCTGTGCTGTCTCATTTCTATACTGTACCAGAAATTTTACTTTTGTAATTTTCTACAGTCTTACATATACAAAGAAATGGTAGAATTTAGCAAATGCAATTATCATAAAATAATTTGTGGTATTTCCTTAAAAAGCACGCTTAATAGTGAAAACTTGGTATATACAACAAGGCCCCTACCCCAAGCCAAAATTAAAACTAAAAAAAAAAAAACCCAAAACAAAACAATAAAAAAGGAGACAGTTTTTACAAATTAAAAATGTGAATAGTTTACTCTATGTTGAATAATTCTAATTTTTTTAATTTTCTCTGTTATGATATTTACAAGAAATAATAGTGTTCTAACTAGAAATAAAAACTAAGTCAGTGATATGGTGTGTGAATGACCAATTGTCATCTGTTTTGGAGCTGCATTTATTTTTTTAGATAATTTTTGTCATTATTTTCCAGTTTCTGTCTGGAGAAGGCTGAACACAGACTATGAGATTGGGAAAAATCACACTGGCCATTGAGAAAGAGAAAATTCCAGTCACAAAATAAAACTGGCTGGACAAGTAATAACTAAGGAGTGGTGTGGCAGTGAGGTCCACCAGTGACAGAAATTGCAGGAGGCAGGCATGAACAGCTGCCCTGGCCACCTTGCTCGGCAGTCTGAGGAAACCATTATGTTCTGGCCAAAGAGAGAGCAGTGTGTGGGTAGGTGAAGAAATCCCAGTATGAGAAATGAAAAGAGAGAGTCAGCGAAGTTGAGGGTGAAAACTTCACAGGGTTTGTAATGTCACCTGTTCATTAACAGCTGAAATTCTCACTGAGTGCAGTGGCAGAGATAACTGGCTGGCCCTTCAGAAGTGAAGGCTGCCTTCTCAGAAGTAGGAAGGAGCTGAGAAAGAATTGTTTTCCTTCTTATCACCAATGCTGTCCATTTCCTTTTTGCTCTATGGGCTTTAAATTTTTCTGGTTCCGTTTCTGTCCCTTCTCTTTTAAGTTGCCCCTCTTCTAACTACAAGGACAAGTGAAAAATAATCATTGAAACAAGAAGACTGAGCAAATTGAATAATTTGGTAGTCTGGAAATTATTACAGAAGTTCTTTTTGATATAGCTGGAAATACAGCTTTAAAATCTGGTGTTGTCAGATGAGATTTTTTGACTTTGGAAAAACATTGCTTACAGTTGCCCTCGAATTTTTATGCTTAGTAAAACTAACTCCAGTCACTGAGTAAAACATGATTTATCCATGACTTAACCAGCAATATTTACCCACCTTTGCAAAGTGATCTGGGCTGCACAAAAGCTGTATGAGTGGAAATGAAAACCAAAGTCCAGATGTCTATTCATGGTCTAAATTCAGATACACTCCTAGGAATTCTGTAGGGTCGCAACTGGTGAGCATGCATCTTTCATCAGCTGCGGAATGGGGATGGAGCATTCTAAAGGATTACTGCTTTTATGTGCTGTTTTGAAAGAACAATTATTGTACGTGTGAATCAGTAATCCAGTGGTGTTTTATAGGCAATCAGTTTTGTGATATTTATTCATTTCCTACATCCCCTGTCTAAGCAGCTTAGGGAATTTCAGGGGAAAAAAAAATGAGAAAACAATGAAAAAATGCATAGTTAAACATTCAGTCACGAAACACTGAAATAAAGGTTTAAGCAACCTAAATAAAACTAATATGTATTCTTGGCATATGGATCAAGTCCAAACCTGAAACAACGTTTTTCATTTCACCATACAACAGTACAAATCTCATTTCAAGCAACAATATCTGTAAGAAATAACAACTGTTTAAAATTTCTCAGAGTTTTTCTTAAAAAAATAATTTCTAATACATAAATATAATGGAGAATGTTGTTTATATGATCTCTCTCAAAAGAAAGCACTTAAAACCAAATATCATGGTAGGAAAAATTTGCAGGCATTAAGAAGCTTGCTATGTAGTGACAAAATGCTCACTTCCACTCAATTTCCAAGAAGAGGGAGTTTGGTTTACCAAACTATCTAGGTCTATATCCTTGCCACCAAAAATATTACAGGAAGCCAAAGATGCTGGCATTTTTCTGTCCAGACCTGGGTGGGTATGATGATCACAGAAGATTCACAAGAAAATATTTGCCAATCTGTTGTTGCTCTCCCATCAGTCTTCATAGTCAGCCCATACATCAGAGGAAGGCAGAGGAAATGGCTGCTCTGCCTAGCGTGGGTTGCTGTCAAATAGCTCAGCAAGGTGTCCAAACCAGACCTGTGAACTGAGATGGCCTAATGTGCCCCACGAGGCCATGGATCATTTCTGCTGCATAAAGGCCTCCACTGCTACACCTCTTTTAGCTTTGCAGTCTGAGTCTAGGAGTAAACTAAATCACCTGAAAATAATTCAGGCATTGATGTATGCAGCTTGCTCATGGGCTGAGAAGCAACAAGGACACTACTCTGTTCTCTTTAAAGTTCTTTTTAATTAACCCAATTCTTTTTAAAAAAAGCACAACAATCAGCTAATATAACTCAAATGGTTTGGAATTTCTGTTGAAGAGCACACAGAGATATGTATAAATATACTTATCTATGCAAATTCAGAGAAAAGCTGACACATCCTTTTACCTTCTGTGAGAGAATCATTAAGTTTTATGTGCAGACACCTCTAATTTAAATCATGAATCTAGCAGCAGAACTACTTGGCTTTTCCAAAATATTGCCTCAGCCCTCAGCTTCCAAATAAAATATTAATTGCTGATTTTTTTATTACAGAATCACTTCATTAATCCCAGATACTACCCCCATATATGAATGCATTATAACTTAGATCTGGGATTCATTAATCGACCTAGTTAATTTGATCCCTAAAAGCCTGTAATTAGGAATGTGAAAAATAGGTTGAAAAAAGTTTTTTGCAAGCAGATATTACCTGAATGGTGAGTGTATAAACCTTCAGTAAGCCTTGTCCCTGGGATCGTTCCTTTTATCTTTAAAAGGCTTTAGAAAGTTTGCACTAAAAAGGAGACCGGGAGAGTAAAATGTGTGCAAACCAAGGAGAGTAGATAACTTTTTATACCAAGTTATTTTCATTTATCCATGTGACCTAATCTAATTCAAAGCCTCCACTGGTATCTGTCAGAAAAGCATGTGTAGCAAAACAGGCTGCAGTCACGGAGAGAAAAAAAAAAAGTAAGTTCCTGGAAATGAACAAAAAAGGCCTGAATTCAGCTCTTTTTGAATCCCAAATTGCACTTTAAAGTGTCATGTATGCCAGGTGAGATACCTCTTAAGAGAGAAAGATCTTCTACCTTGGAGGAGAGCAAGCATCCTTAGTGTGTGCAGCACCCAGAGGAAAAAGATGTTCGAGAAAGTGAACGGCTGAATATGTATGTGTTTTAATAAAGCATTTCATTTGGAAGGCTTTTGCAGTATTCACACAGATTGAGTTTTAGGGAGGAAGTGACTCTGCCTGGCCTGTTCTACTGTCAGAGGAAATAAGTGAAACTAAAATGAAGTGATAATATACTGTAGGAAATTTAAGAGAAAGAAAGGCAGAGGAAAAATGGCAATCTGGGACCATACAGCTGATCCCCAAAATAGACACAATGACCAGTGCCAAACTAGCTGCCAAAAACAGTAGATTGTAAAATTACCTAATACCTATGTCATGTTTACTTTATATTTACATTGGGGAATGGGCTCCCCAACAGACACAATACTTAACAGTATTTTTGTTAACTGTCACTATCATTATCCACCATCTGCTCTGCCAAATTTCCTTTCTGTTCTTTTTTGTGCATTCATCAGCACAGTAGTAAGTAACTACCTTAATGACTGCAGCATATTGCTTCTGGATTAGCAGCAGATATTGTACTACTCCTGACTTATGCACAGAGCTGTAAGTAGGAGACCTGGCAGGGGGTTCCATTTAAAATCCTTTTCCCTTTGCAAAAAGAAACAGAGTACCTAGGAATTTTTCGTCCCAACTCACTAGCAGTGATGTGATCTATGGTTTGGCTTGAAAAAAAAATGTACTTCCTTCTGTGAAATTCAGAGAAGTACCCGCCAGCTCCACAGAGATGGCTGAATTCTGACAAGATGTCTTAGTGTGATGGGTAGCCTGAAATACTGGCAGAGAGCTCTGCTTACTTTTCTCAAAACCACAGATAGAAAAAACCACAGCTTTGAGAAAAGGGCAGCTTTTGAAAAGGACACGTGTTTGCTGACTGAACCTTGTGGGTTAATATGGTGACCCACAAGCACAAGGAGGCCTTTTTGTCTTTGTAGTCTGTGGGTAGATGTAGGAGCGGGTAATCTAATCCTGGCACATCTTTACTTATTCTTTCCTGTGAAGCCATCTAAAGTGAGCTCTCCAAAACTTATCTCAGTACTCTTTTTATGTGTGCTGAGCAGACTTTTTGTTGTTGAGTTTAGTCAAATACTGAAAAAGTAGCCAGGGGTGGGTTTTTTCCTTCTAAAAAATTAAAAAAAACAAACCACTTTTTTTCAGACATCTTGTACCAAGATAGGGGTAGGCAGGGGATGAGAAGGAAAAAAGCTAAGTAAATATGAAAAAAAAAAAATACAAAGAATAGCCAAGGGAAATTTGGACTGGAAAAACTCCTCAAGAGTATCATGGTATAAGGAAATACAGCAGAAAAACTTATAGATGTATAAAAATTCAAAATATATTATGGAAAGTTTCCTACTAAAAACACATTCAAAAACAGTCACTTCTGATTCACAAAGAGAGGAAAAATGAAGTGATCTTAAGCTTCAGGGATCCTACGATGGAGCACTGCCAGGCTGTTTGAATGCAGGCAGCTTCAATGCAGCCCAGAGAGGCAATGGGCTAAAAGGCATAGGAGCCTCATTCTGTTCCCACTAAATTCAACAGCAAATTTGGACTTCAAAACAGGCATGGAGTCAGCAATTGTATGTAACAATCAGGGACAGCAGAAGTTAGCAGTGCTGTGAGAGCTTTGTTAATATGCTTGTGCCTGGATCTGCCAGTGAGGTCTGCACTGCTCTTGGCTAACTGTCCCTGAGTCTGATTCCACCAATCTGTTGAAATGAATCTAAAGTAAAAGGAAGACCAGAACCCAAAGATTGGAACTATCAGTATGAAAATAAACTGGTGACATAGTGACACTTTCTTAGGGTTTTCACAGTCCAGAGCTGTGACCTGACTACATCAGCACTAGCATGGAAAGAAAAACCAGAAGGGACTTAACTCTTCTGCAGTTGTGCCACTGATGTGGAAAGTACTGTGTATTTCTTGATTTTAGCTGCAGAATAATTCCAAATTCATGCCAATCTACTCAGCAAGTCTATGGCTTGGTTGCAACTGTTTCTCGAGTTTTAAAATGAGCATTTGTTGTAAACATGTGAGAAGCTCACTGCTACCAGCCTCTAAGGGCTTCAGAGTTTTTGGGACAGTCTCCTTCAGGTATGCCTTTACTGATTTAATCACATATTATGAAGTGTAAAAGCAAACATTACTAGATTGTTATTATCCAAATATTACTCTTCTCTATATAATAGCTTTTGAGGAGCTTTCAGGGTTGGGTGTTTTCTCTCATTACCAGTGATAGGAAGCTGGATGCTACTGTGCATGTGGAGATATATATATATATATATATATATATACACACACACACATAGAGAGAGAGAGAGAATTATATAGATATACATACACACACATATGCTTACCATTTATTGTCATACAGTAGGAAAGGAACTGTGCTGTTGCAAACTATAAAATATGGTCATTGGCTAAATTTCCAAAATTAAGTACCCTTTTAATGTGTCTCAGGGCTCAAGATACCCAGCCCTGAGATTCCTTCTAGGAGATCTAATTTCATACTGAGGTGCATTATTAACTGAACAAGTGCAAATGGAGAAAACTATTGATCACATGGGATATGACAGTCTAGAGAAGTGAAATGCATACTCTGAGCTATCACAGCAGGAGGTAAAGCTCATACTGGTGTTGCAAGTGCGTCTAAGTGGCACAGCTCAGAGGTATGTGGTGTCAGCTCATGGAAATGCGCTGGGAGGAGGCTCAAGTAGGAAGTCTTGCAAAAACCAGGTCCCTTGGCATTAAGAGCTTTGAAAACCAGCAGGGACTGCTTAAAATAAATCCTCTAGTTTATAGACAGCCAACTTGAAGGGCTCAGGCGAGTGTAATATGAGCATGGCTGCTCAATCCTGTGAGCGAACATGATGCTGCATTCAGGACTAGATGTAGTTTTGATGTTTTTCTCAGAGCTAATAATGGAAGCAGCAATTCACTTTCTCCAGAGAGAAGAGTGGAAGGCATTTTAGCAGCCTGAATATATTTGTGCACAGGGCCAACGAAAGAGGCAGGATAGCTTTAGAAACTCCTCATGGAGTTGTTTTTATGCATACAGAGTAGCAACATTTAGATCCATATCGTAAAGAAAAAATGAATGTTTTTTTGGAGCAGCTGACTGCAGAGAAGAGAGATGGTAGTACTCTTGGGGTCCTATATCCTTGTAGATGTACAATGTCAGCTTCAGCTATATTAAACCAAACCCACAAGCCCAAAGACAGTCTTTCTTTTTAATGACTTTCTGAACTTCAACAAGGTCGTATGCTTTTTGACAGCAGGAAATTGTTACCCAGGTATGCTTCTGAGTTTTCCTAGTATCTCTACTTATGTGCATAGTTGAGAAAGAGCTTCCTTTAATACCTTTTGAAAAGGGAGAACATAACATTATCACCAACTTTTTGGGGTTTTTTTTAGTACAAATGCAGAGGGACATCTTTGCTAAGATTAGACATTTGGATTTTGTAACAGGGTCTGCAGAAACACTGCAGGTGTTATAGTGGTCCTTGCCTCTAATTAACAATTCATCCTTCAAGATGTTGCAAATATTACTCTACATCATGAGAACTGGGACTTCAGAGACAGTAAAGTTGTACCCACATCCCAGGGTTCCTTCATCCTAGGTCCAATCCTCTTCTTAAAACTAAAGCATGCCTAGTTTTAAGATAAAATTTAAGAAAAGTGTATACTGTATGATAATGCCCGAATTCTCATTCAACAGGTGTGCCTACTGTAGCTCAAGATGCTCTGTCAGTCCCCTCAGCTGGACAGGGGAGACAAAATATAAAAAAAAAAAGCTCAGGGGTCAAGATAAGGGCATAGAGAAATCACTCAGCAGTACCATCATGGGCAAAAGAGGCTCAACTCAGGAGAATTGGTTTAATTTAGTTAAAATCAAATCAGGGTAGGAAAATGGGAAATTATCTCCAAACTTAAAACACCCAGCTGTGTCTGCTGTGTCCTCCTCAGGGGGAGGACTTCTCATTCGTCCCCTGCCCCAGTGGGGGTCACTCCTGTGCGAGACAGTCCTCCATGAGCTCCATGTGAGCTCTTCCCATGGGATGCAGTTCTCCATGAATGGCTCCAATGTCGTCCCTTCCATGGGGGGCAGTCCTTCAGGAACAGAGGCTGCCTGCATGGATTCCACAGCTCCTTCAAGCACATCTGCCTTCTCCTACTTCAGGGCCCTCCATGGGCTGCAGGTGGATCTCTGATCCGTTGTGCACTGCCAAGGGCTGCAGGGGCACAGCCACCTCTCTATGTTCTGCACCATGGGCTGCAGGGGAATGTCTGCCTCAACACTTAGAGCACTTCCTCCGTGTCCTTCCTCACTGATTTTGGTGTCTGCAGGCTGTTGCTCTCTCTAGCTTTCATTGCTGTGTTTTTCCCCCCCTTCTTAAATATGTTGATACCACAGTCACCAATGTGCTTGACCTTGGCCAGCAGTAGATCCATCTTGGAACTAGCTGGCATTGGTTGGACATGGGGGAATCCTCTAGTAGCTTCTCACAGAAGCCACTTCTGTAGTGCCCCCACTACCAAAACCTTGCCACACACCTTGCCTTGGGTTGGAAGCTTATAGGATTAGTGTGGTTACTCTAAGACTGGGAGATGCTGGGATATACAACCAGGACAGTGAACAGATATTACACGACCCTTGAGTATGTTAAGGCAACTGTCTAGCTGACTATTCAACTCATAGTACAGACTAATATTTCCCTTCCTTCTCAGACTATCACAGCATATTGCAGGTGGCTACTTCTTTGGTATCTCAAAGAAAGAGGCTGTGTATTATTCAATACAATGATTTGCAATGAGAAATTATTTTTTATTTTGTCTTTTCTTTTTCTGACACTAGGATTATGCCAGAATCACTTTCTTTCTCTCTTTTCCATTCCCTTGAGGTATAACTAGAAAAGATGCATTTTTCCGTGGGTTCCTAAATGAGAAACAAGAAAAGTGATCTGGAAAGATTTCACTGAGCATAGTGAGTTTTTAAATTTCTATTTCTTGTGTGTGTGAGTGAGCACAGTAGGATGAAATTCTCTTTAGACCTTTAAGTGTGCTTGAATTGTACTTAACCAATTGCAATTCCTTGTTCACAAAGGTTATTGAAGTATAAACTGCTCCTATATCCACTAGGTTGAAAGGAATCACTCAGACATAGAATTACCCTAATTGAATTGTATGTACATGAGAAATTGTTTTCCTGGCATAAGGTTATCATAAAATAAACAGCAGAATCTGCATGAAGTATGCATCTGGCTTGTGGCTATCCATTCAGAGGGCATGCTCTCTGCACTTACTTCCTCTTTTTGCTTCGTTATGTGCTTTGACATATGAAGAGAACAGAAAGAGACTAAACAGATCCTGATAATATAGTATCTGTCCAGAAGGAATATATGCAAAGTATAGGATGAAAAGCCTTGGACATACTCTATAAACAATATAGCCAAATATCTCCCAGCAACAAAGACAAATTAGGAGAATCAGCAAACAGTCTAATAATAATAATAATAATAATAATAATAATAATAATAAATATCTTAATATAATTTCTATCTATCTACAAGTTGCACTAATCATGACTTTACAGCTCATCAAGAGAGGACAGGGTTGAAATGTATTTCATTAAACATAGAGGCATATGTTTGATCAAAATACAAAGTCTAAATTTAAAAAGTCTTATTGGCTCCAGTCAACAGAGGAAAGAAGCTGTTCTAGGCACAGTTCTTCTGCCTATTTTGAATATTACTTTCATGCAAGTTAACTGCTGAACTGCCATGCCCAGTTCTTGCCATTTAATATACAGGGAATCTAGAAAGCCAGCTCAAAAACACCCTCTAGACTCCAGGCATTAAAGGTCAGAATGATGAATCCTATCATGGAGGTCCATGAGGTCTCCCAAGGACACTGGATAGATCCTTATTCTCAGAATTTTTTCTCTTTGCAGAAGGCTTGAGGAACACTCAGACACATTTGCAACTTATTTTACCTGTAAAATGTAGAGTGGACTGTATTATGAATATAGATAATTACTATTATGAATATTATATGGAGAATGACTATTAAGATTTTTGTGAAGCTGTGCTTGATCATTTATGGAACCCAAAATTAGAAAAGTAGAAAAATGTAGACATTTCAACTAATCATTTGGCCACATATTTTAAAGAAAAACTGAATTGTCACCCTGATTTCTTAGGATTTTCTAAAGCCATCTGAATTTACATTCTTGTAGAGAACTTTCTCATGCAACTTTCTGTAAACAACCTATTGTTTTGCATTCTTTCATAGAGGCGGAGAAATTTGATAGACTGGTAGTTTGTCCAGCGTCATTGGAGAGGTGGCACGTTCACCTTCCAATCCACTGGCACCTTTTGAGAACTATAAATGATTGGAGTCAGAAAAAATAAATTAGTCTCTTCATGGTGACCAAAGCTGTGGTGCATAGTTTTTCCTTCTGTCCTCTGGTGACACTGAATCACCTGACTATATAAGTAACTATCTGGTTTCATTCAAGAGAGGCAAGTAATATAATTTATCTCACACAGCCATTACCATAAAAGTATGTAATTCAGACTATATCCTGTTCCATTTTTCACTAAGACAAAAATGAACAAAAAGTCAATATTTCCTACATTATGCTTAACAGCTCTCAACAGCCTATAGGAAGGAGTTTGGAGAAAATTCTCTACATTGAGGAGTAAAAGGGTGCAGCTAACCCACACCCACAACTATGGAAACTGCATTAATTCAAAAGCATATTACCAGTTTTATCAATACTTTTAATCTATCAATAATTTTAGTCATTATATGAAAGCATCAAAATAGTAGGCAACATCCAAGGAAACAAAATTAATTTTTTGTGATATCTTCATCAGAAAATCTCATGGCTCAACTCTGCCAAGGACCTAAAACCTAATCAATATTCTCACAAAAATTTCAGATACCAGCATAAACTCTGTGTAGATTTTCTACAAAATGTGCAGCATTTTAGCATGCAATCAGTGCAAAGAAATATTAATGAGGCAGATCTCTGCATTATTTGCCAGCATTAGTTGCAAACTAATCAAAACACAAAGAGAAACCAGGAAAAAGGCAGTAGGATGCATGTAGAATGTGTAGGTTCTTTCTCATCTGTAGTATTTTACAATAAATGTATTCAATCTTTAGGGTTTATTAATCACTAATACTACTTGAAATCAATCACCAATTACTTTGCCCATTACATTAGTTTATCAAATATATGTAGGTTATACTCCCAGCTGGAGAATTCAGCAATGTCTGGAATGAATCCTCTATACTCTTGGACTTTACTCAATGACGCTCAAAACAATTTTGGTAAGAGGCTAAAGAACTATCGCATTTGTATATATTTGAAAATCATGTTTCCTAGATTAAGATTAGCATTGGAAGCCATTAAGACTGTGTGTGTTTCTATTCAGAATTCAGCATTGCTTTGCTGAAAGTTTATTTTCTTAAGAGCTGAGTAAATTTATTTCTGAATCAGAAACTCCTGCATATATAGTTTAGGATCTCACTCCCTTTTTGCAGATTAATGCTTTTCCTTTTCTTATTATACATACCATGAAAATTTCTGGAAAACTAAATTACATTTTGAATTGCCTTTTGCTTTTCTCATTGCAGCTTTTCACACAACCCATTTGTTCTCAGTTGATGTTGTCATGGGTGGAATATACTCTGCATAAGAAAAGTATTCTTGCTTAAGTTTAGCAACTCTTGGTCTGTGCTTTAGAGCTTGGCACTCTTTTTCTTCAGTACAGAAGAACATGGCCAAAATATTTTATCACTGTCTTTATTAATATGTTGTGATATTGTGAAGGTTTTTCTCTTTGTTTTATCCAAGCCATCAAATTATATTTGATATTAATCCTCTTGCAACTTTGAGCACTTGAGTTATTCTCAAGACCTGCAGAAAGCTATAAAGCATATAGCTTCAGCTATTGCTTTAGATATAGCTGTATTGCTTTATCTTTCTTACAAATAATCTATAATGTATATATTTTTAAATTAAGTCCATTAATTTTTTGTCAACAAGTTTCACAGGGATGAAAAAAAATGTTCAAATATTGAAGGTCAGAAGGACGTTTCAGTCACCAGGTTTCCTATTCCATCCCTAAATTGTACCTGTATCAACAGCTTTGTGAGACATGATTTATAGACACCAAAAATACATTTTTCAACAAGCCATCAGTTTGATTTGTGGAGCAGGAGCATGCCAAGTTGAAAAGTCTATAAAAAGTAGTGCTGAGTCTCTGTTTTGTCCTTGTTGACAACAAAGATATCTTGTGTGATTATAGCTTTTGGAATTAAAAAAGAACTCAGAGGCCAATTTTTGCCAGGTGGCCTGGAAGCCTGGTGGGGCTATGTTTCCCAAAAGAATTCCAGAACTAAGGTTCCACTTAATTTTGTTTCAGAGTAAACTTAGACTTGGGTACTTGCTACTAATTTTTCACTTCACCAAACATGAGTTTATCAATGCCTTCAACTTATAAATAGGGATGTATTAAAATCCCAAATCTGTCAATGAGGGTACAACTAAAAAGCATGGAGATGTAACAGTTCTTTGGAGCCTTTTCACAGCTCCAGCCTCACATACCCAGACACTCAGACATCTTCTTGAGCAGTGAACAGGGGTGGATTATTCTTGTCTTAATGCACCCGAACAAGGACTATGTGATCCAGTCACATGAAACACAGTAATATACAGATGAATGCCACAATTAGACTGACACAACAGCACAGGTACAGCTTTGCAGTCTGGTCATATGTATATCAAGACCTGAAAACTCATCACATGAGTTGATGCAGTGACAAAAATCTGGCTCCAAGTTGTTCAGTAGCCAGCAGTTTGTGCAGACCACACAGTGGCCTAATTTTTCAGGTATACCCAGTCTTGTATGCCTCAAAAGCATGACACAGAAGGCTTTTTCATTAGAAATAAGATATCTGTAGCTGCCTCTCAGCTGCACATAATTTCTAAGTGTGCTGTATTTTGAAGTATGACAGGATTCAGGTGACCACAGGGAAAGCCTTCCAATAAAATATATTACTATGTATAGATAGTCTGGCAGAGAGTAGGAGAAATAGAACAGCAGTACTGCAGAGGCACTTTACATGATTTCATATACTGTGCATCTGGTATATAGGGTGTAATATTATTTTAAAAGTGTACTGGAACCACCAGAGGTGATATGTGCATTTTCCTATTTATCTGACAAGTATATTTTGGTGTCTGAATGCACTGATCTTTCTGAGGTTTCATGATTCTGCTCATTAAAGGAATGTGTCTTTTCAGCAACTTAGTTATGGCAGATAGCAGTACCTCGTAATTTGTACAACTTTATAGACATTTATATAGCTGTACAACTTCAATTCATAATGACCCTGGGAAGTAATGTAGAGAAGATGAAGTAGAAATGTTAAGTGAATTGGTGTTTCCTTTTCTAACAATTGTAAACCACATTATAATAAAGAATATAGTAATGTCAGTCTCCCAGTGCTCGCCAGTCCACCTTCAAGCCCTTTTTCAAATGAGATAACAGTATGACCATAGGAACAAAGCTGCAAAGCTGCAAATCTCAAACGGCAAACCTCACCCTAAGTGCTTAAAGCACTTAGTCACTACAGGAGACAACTGAAAAGCTCATTTAATAAATATCTGTCCCAGGAAACCCACACAGAAAAAAATCTAAATCTCATAAAGAAATAGTATTGTACTAGGAAGACATATCTGAAACCTGGTGTACACCTCTGTGGTGGAGATAAACTATAGGAGATAGAAAATTTTCACTATGTTGAATAAAGGAATACCAAAACAAAGCCTGTTGGTCTCATTCAAAATCTTTCTGTCATTATTAGTTACAAGATCAGCCAGGGGAACAGCTATTCCACAATGAAAATGGTCATAAATGTTGAGTTTGGAAGTGCCTATGAATAAAGAGACTTTCCAGGATACTTGTGATGAAGTAAATAAATTTCATTCAATAAGAAAATTGTACTTGCACTTTCTAAGAGTCAGTCTCCTGTGATCTAAAATACATAAAAGGTTGATAGAACTCAACAGTCCTACACAGTCTGATCTTTTTCAGTTGTTTAAACTTATATCATCTCTCCTTAGCAGCTATAATCTCAATTAAGTTCCTGTTACTGACAGAAGAAGCAGGACACAATCCAGCAAAGCACTTAAACACAGCTTAGCTTTAAATATGTGAAGTCGTAATGAAACCAATGAGAATACTCTCATGCTAAAACTAAGCACATGCTTAAGTCGTTCACTGGATCAGGGCCATAAAATAATGCAGTTTTGCCAATAAATAACTTGTCCATCAGGATAATTTTTATTGAGACTCATGGAATTTTTTTAAAGCTACTTATTGTCAAAAGACTGGGAATTTCTGATTTCTTGTTCTTGTTTGTGATCTTTTGGTTGGGTTGGTGTGACAGTGGTATGAGATCAGAATTGGGAGTGAGGCTTCTAAGAGGACTATGTTTGGTGTACAGGACTAATTTTATGATCCAAGAGTCATTTATGTATATGTGCATTCACACAAGGAGAACCTGGAACATTTTCTTAGTTGACATAAGAAAGTTTCCATAAAACAGACATACAAATTAAAGCCTCTGAAAGGAGACTTTAGATAATTTGCCTCACACACTAGTCTGGGATTTTAACTAGATTTTACCTTATGTTTTCTATATGAGGAAGAAAGAATAGCTTAAGCATACTTGTCACCCAGATATATCTCTTCTGTCTAGAGCCAGATGAAAGGGCTAAAATTGATAGCTTTCTTCTAGCTGTCTTAATTCGTTGCCAAATAAACATACTCTTCTTTATTGCTTTACCAAAAAAAAAAACCAAAAAACACCTCTGTTTGGTAAAACTTATGTAACGTACTTTTACTTCTTACAAAAACTGAAAAAAAAAAATTTCCAATGGCATGAAAAGCCAATTAGGACTGCCAGGAAAGTGTGTAGGGAAAGCAGGAGTATGCCATTTGGCAGAGTGGTACAGAAATTGGTGCCTCATCATCTAAAGCCAAATCTGGCATGTGATGGAGCTGATCTCTCTGCTAATATATTACATTTTTGAGTGATGCCTGGAAAATTGTAGCATGAGCTGTAAACTGCCAGAGAGTGACACTGGAATTATAAACCCTTTAAAGAAGCATTTAAACAAAATACACAGAGACCAGACCATAAGAGGGATAATGGGCTGTTTTCCCTTTAGTCAATGCAGTAAAATGTTGGAGAGTTAACACTGAAGGGGAAACTTCAGGTAAGTGGTATTCTGAGTGACAAACAGACTGGTGAAAAGGGAGCTGTTTGGGAAACAGGTCGGTTCCAACAGAACTCTGTGTTCAAAACATGGTATGGGAAAATATTTCAAAGAAGTAAATTTTTCTTGAAATAAACCTTTAAATATTTTGCTTTGCAATTACTTTATTGCTAAATATGTTTTATACTTAAAAAGTCAAGAGTGTTTCTAATGATATTAAAGAACCAAATAGTTCATAATTACTGCAGCTACTATCCAAGTGACTAAGGGTACTGTGAGATGTCACAGCAGCTGATAGGCAGCGCTCTCCAGAGGGTTGGCTTCTCTGAGAAGCTGCTGGAAGCTTCCCGCATGTCTGAGAGGGCCAATGCCAGCTGGCTCCAGGATGGAACCCACTGCTGGCCAAGGCTGAGCCCATCAGCAGCAGTGATATTACCTCTGGGGTAAAGCGTTTGAGAAGGCAGAGAAAAAAAAGGGCACCTGCAGCTGAAGAGACAGGAGTGAGAACATGAGAGGATCAACTCTGCAAACACCAAGGTCAGTGCAGAGGGAGGGGCAGGAGGGACAGGAGATGCTGCAGGTGCTGTAGCAGAGATTGCTCTGCAGCCCGTAGTGCAGATGATGGTGAGGCAGCTGTGCCCCTGCAGCCCATGGAGGTCTGTGGTGGAGCAGAAATCCACCTGCAGCTCCTGGAGAACTCCATGCCAGAGAATGAGAGAATGACTTGGTAAGCAGCTGATGTCCAGCCAGGGTCAACCAACCATGAAGCGAAATACTGCTTGAAGTTACAGAGGCCAAATGAAATCACAGACATAGGCTCATCTCTGAAGAAGGGAGAATCAGGCTCTATTTCCTTTCACAATTTAAGATTTCATTAGGAAACATTAAAGTACTGTATTGTGTCTGCTATTTGATATCTAGATGGCAAATGATCATAATATTCTCAGGAAGTATTAATAAACTTTCCTTTTACTAAGTTGATACTGAATTTTTTTCAAGTCCAGCAGTGTCAGCAAAGCAGATATCCAAATGACATGGGGGAGCAGAAAATGGATTGTGGGACAAATGTTAGAGAAGGATTTCTCTACATAATGAGAATGGGACTTCGGAGAGACTATGTTGAAATGTGTGCATGTTGAAGGTGAGTTTTACCCAATGGGGCATTTTGCAAATACAGTCACGAGATAGCAAATTTGAAATTTAGCTACCTGCAGAGGTAAAATAGACAGATAATTTGCAGCAGTCTCCAAAATGTTAATTAAGCTCCTCTATTATACTGTGTATACATAATCAACATCTGTGAAACAGGATCTCGCTGGTCTTACAGGTGCCATGTCCTGTGTATCATTAATCAGTTAGGCCACAGTGAAAGGCCTAAAGAAAGAACTGAGCATAGGCTGGTGGAGAAATGGTTCCAGTACTTGAGAAGTAACATCTCCTACTAAATTTTGTCACAGGGCAAACATCAGAGTTTAGCTGGAGTACAGCTGCTGGGAAAAGCAACTACAGCAGCCCAGTCGGCAAGTCAGAATATTCTCTTCAGAACTAATGGATTTTTGAACACTTTTGCTTTGTCTAACATCTGAAACTGGCAAACACCTATGTAAAAAGAGACTGGCAGCAAACCCACTCACCTGACATGTAAAAATGCTGTGAATGGCTTTAGTTCACACATTTTATTCACGCAGTGACTTCAGTGCAGAAAATATTTGAATTTGCATCGTCTAGGCCTTGCCAGTGTCCTGACTAATACTGAGTAAATTTATTTTCATTTTGAACAGAAATCTCTGAAAACATGCCTTTTCCTGAAAAGTTCTTGGTAAAATGTATGTATTTCTAATGAATAAATCTCTTTTTCAAGCATGAAAAGTTTTCAGAAATTTCCTTGAAGAAAATCCCAAGAATATCCTCTTCCTGAGGGGTGTCCCACATCTGTATAGAGAAGTTTAAAAGATGCCTTCCATGCTTCTGTCATGAAAGTCTTGAAGAATAATTTACAGTAACTGTGTGTTGTACTGCAGATAGGTAGACATAATTTTAGAGTAATAAAAGTTCTTTGTGTAATTTTTGAAAATTTGGTATTTTCTGCAAATTTATTCCCTCACAGTGACTGGATGCTGTCAGTGTTCTGCTGAAAATGTACAGGAAACAGAATTCAGTTTCTCTCTCTATTATCAGTTTTGCAAAGCTATAACAAGAAAGAAAGACTAAAAAACTAGTTGGACAAAAAAAAAAAACTTATTCAATAACAATAGAATTTTTAAATGAAAAGTCCCCATTTTGAAAAATTCCTTTTTAGAACACTACAGTTTCAAAGGCTTATATAAAACCCAACACTGTTGACCCACCCTATAGAATAGTCAGACTTCACTAGAAAGAGCCTCTTACAGTGAGTTGGTGAGAAAGAAGGGGGCTTTGCTTAAAAGCCTAGAAGATTTTATAGCCAATATAGGATGTATTAGACATGTTCAGATCAAGCCTGAGATTTGCTGGATCTCAGGAACACTTTGAATGTGGGCAGTATGTCCCAGCTATCCCCCTTTTCAAGAAACTGGCTTCTTTTGCTGCTGCACTAGGCACAAGCTGTTTATCTTGGGCTTCATGTAGCCATTTATAATCCATTGCTCCTCAAGATTCTTAGTCCCCCCATACGAACAACTGTTGTGCATACTTTTTATCTTTATCCCTACCATCAGGACAGGAAGGAGTCTGCCCTGATCTTGCCCTTAAACATTATTGAAAGATCAATTAAATAAAATAGATCTAAAAAAAATGTAGACACATTCTTTAATTTAAGCTGAAAAGTTTTCAGAAGCAAAAGAATATTAAGTATGTTTAATTCTTTCTTTTTATTCTTGGCCCTAACTTTGCAGCTGTTCCATATATTGAGTTCCCATTGTGCATGTAAAAAATTGGACAGAAGAAGGAAAAGCTACACAGAAGTGAGGAGGATTGCAATAATTAATATAACAAGACTAATTCTTTCAAGCACATCATCAAAATTTAACAAATCAGCACAGGCATTTTCAAAGTTCAGAACCCATCACGTTTCAGAAAAATGGATCAGGTTTTTTTACCTTCCTTAGCCCCTGAATCACTTCCAGAATCGTAGCCATTCCCAAAAAATGTGTCTTCCCTTCCTAAAATATATTTTCCGTTTCTCAAGCTACATGTTACCAAAAGGAAAGAGAGAGAAGTGCATTAAACTTTTTGAACAAGGAAGGTGGCTCTCATGGGCTTGTGTGCGTGCACTCCACTGCCAGGGACTGCTTGGTGAGCACGCCCTGTTCGTCCTGCCAGGAGAGCTGAACTCTCACTTGTGTTGTGAACAGCTCCATTGTGTCTCAAGAACAGAGCTGTCTGTCTCAGAGTGCTCTTGCTATACAGCAGCATCTAATTTGTGAAAGGATGGACAATGGAATGATGAACTACCTATTTTATTTCTTCTCAGGACCTTCTACACTGTATTTTTTGATGAGGTTTAGAATTTGTATCCCTTATAATTGCTAGTCTACATACACCAGTGCTGGGCTTTAGAAATAACTCCCGATTCCTTTTATCTCACATCATCGTCACTAATAAAAATTAAATTTTCATTACTGCTAGCTTGACAAACAAGAAGACCTATAGAAGGGATGTTGTACTAAAATGTACTAATTTTAAAATACCCATATCTTGCTGTGGATACACTGTTTTGCCAAAAAACCTATATTAAATTCAAAATAACATTTTTCTCTCTATGTGTCTTGTGAACCAACTTTTTTTCCATGAGGAAATCCTGCATTAGCAAATAATTTTAAAATTGTTTATTCAAAAAATATAATGGTCTGTGTTTCTTGCTGCATTTGGGACAATACAGAAGTGCCTGTGTGATGTGGTACAAAGGCCACGCTGACACATATTCAGGATGACCAGCATGACTTACTCAATTGCTTTGCCACCCAAAGAATACAGCCATCCCAAGCTCATCTGGCTAACACGTTTTGCTGAAGCAGTCACACATGCTTTCCTTGCCACACCCCATTCTCAATGAGAAAGGAATTTGGGAAGACAGTCTCTTGCTCAGTCACATGCTTTGCATACAGGGCACTCAGTCAGTGACTGGGCTGGGACCCCTATGTTATTTAAACACATCTTGGTTTACATTACCGTTCTATAGTCTGTCTGTGTTATGTCCTATGTCTTTCTGTAAAATGGCATTAGAAATGTTGTGGTGAACACATTCAGAATATATGTGAACACCTTCAGAGAGAGGCTTCATAAACCCTTGCATTTTACACACCTGCTTTAGAACCAATATTCAGGAAATGCAATAATGACATTAATACCACCACTGTATAGAGATATCAATTAACAAATAGTATAGCAGTAGTTTATATATATTGCAGTCGGAATACAGTTTCAGATGCAGGATTGAACCTATGTCCATTGTAGGTTTGAAAAAATAAATTATTGCATATAATTATTTAGAGACTTTGTGGGCAGGTAGATATTTGAATGCAAAAAGAAAAACCTTTCAATAGCAAGCTGATTTGCAGAAGATCTGGGCTTCTAAAGCAAAGGAATAGGGTGTAACATGTAGGTTTAGTGGTCAGCGTTGGTTAGTATCACAACATTCATCTGTGGCTCTGCTATCACACCTCAGCATGGTGTAAGTCTGCAAGTTTTATAATTTCAGATTGCTATTGTCACCCTACTTTTATAGCCCTATGTCTATCAGAATCTGTGATTTCCAATCCTTTTCTGAATTTCCACTTGCTTTGATGTGATAAAAGTATATACACAAATTTGATCAGACCATCAGAGATTGTTGCACACTATTTTTCAAGGCTATGAGATAAAGAAGAAATATTTCACTTCTAATAAATCTCCATATACAAACAATTACTTTTTTACAGGAAAGAGAAAATACGAGAATAGTAATAGGTGGGAGACATCCCAAATTTATATGAATGAACAGCAGAAAATAGTTGACTTATTTTCCAAATTTTTAGCACAGTTTAATAGAGGATTTTTATTATAAAGTGTCACACTGGTGCTTCCTGACACTTCAGTGGCATACACTGACAGTGAGGGAACGTACAGAAAGATATTTTTTAATAGGTTTTCACTGTTGGATGTTACCATTTAGAAGGAGGGATGGTTTTATTTTGTCATTGTCTTTCTTCTTTTGTTTAGTGAGAAAGAAAAGAACATATTGCTTCTATGACTCATTCTTCTTATAAAAATCTCTGACTTTGATACTTTAATAGTCATACTCCCCAGCTTGTGGCATAGTGGGTAATGCATTTGTAATCCTGGCATGGCATCTTCTGTGTGGATAATTCAGTCCCTCAGCCCAAGAATAGTTGAATAGTTGGAAGCAGAGATTTGTAAGAAGTCAGGTCTAGTTCAGGTAGAAGTTCAAGGCGGGGACTGTACACTTTGGACACAAAAGGATAAATACAATCATCTCTTTAAGCTGGTAGCTAGCAGTGCCTCCCATGCAATAATGAGTAATTTACTCTAATGACCAGGCTAACTATCATCATGAAACCCAAAAAAACTTGTTCTGTCAGAGAAATTCTTATCTTGGTGCTTTGTTTGCTCTGGAGGTTCTGCTGTGCTACCTTATGCAGTTTTCAGTTGCTTTGTTGAATTTTTTCTAAATTTAAAATACTTGTGAAGCTCACAGGATACAACTCTTTAGATGAAACTAAAAGCTCCTACCTGATAGCAGCTGTAGCAAGGTTATGCTGTCCTAATCCCTTTCTCAGGTGAACAGTTTTAAACTTTATTTTTGGCAAGGACATGGTTTTGGGAGGGGGAAGATGGGCAGGGAAGTTACTCTGCACACGGAGATTATGAAAATACTGATCTTACAATTTCAAATTTCACTTATTTATTAGATGCATCTATTGTACATTTTGCACTACCAAAAACAGTGATGCTCATCTAATATCAACCTTATAAGTTCCTGTAGTGAGCAGGAGGACAGCAGAGCTGGGTTGAGTGGGAGGAACTGGCATTTCTTGCAGATACACATACAAAATCCCTCTTGACTACATGCCTGTGGTCTCAATTTATTGAGAACATTTTCCCATGACCTAGGTTACCATCAGAAGACAGTAATTTCTTGGGATTAAAAGCTAGTGAGACGCAGTAGTTTTGTGAAATCTGACAGTGAGCAGGATCTTGCTGTGGCCTGGTACAGACTGTGGGCAACAATTTCTTGGCCTGGTCATCTGGTTATCTGCCTGCTTTCTTCCTTGAATTATCCAATTTTTGATCTCCTTCAATTATCCAAAGCAGTAGTCTTTTTTACCGAAATTCCTTATGTGAAAAGTGTCAATGTAATTTTGCATTTGTGTTGATACAGAAAGAAAGTGGGTTTGTATGTTTACATGAATGGCGACATTCACTTTTCAGCTAACTTGAAAAAAAAAAGCCCCCAAACAACAAAACCACAAAAATCCCCAAATAAAATGAGAAGAACCACTTGTGATAGACAGTATATGCCTATAGGAGAAGGATGAAGTTAATGTAGATTTTGGAAGTCACTAGAAGATGCTTTGGCATGGGATCACTCTCCCACATCCTCAATAGGAAGCCATGACTTTTTCTTCTTTGCCTTTTCCAACCAAGTTACACATTCACTCCCAGACTCTGCCATGGCCTTTCACACTATCCCAAATCCCTGTGGGCCTCAAGCATATGTCTCATCCTTTGCTCTGCATCTTCTCTCTTCCCTGCCTCTGACACATCCCATATGCCGGCATTCAAAGGATTGTCTTTAAGAAGGTGTCCTGTCCAGTGCCCCTCTTATTTTTTTTAGTTCCTTTTCTGGGGATGTAGAGTCCCTGTCTGTCACCTGACATGCTGTATTGACTCTTTTATCAATCACAAAAGACTGAATTCATGTTCAATTCTTAGTTTTACCATTGTATTAATCAAGCATTTAGATTGCACAATTCTAGGAATGGCACGGTGATTTGTATCAAGGTGAACTTTCCTGCTGTACCTCTCTGATAGATATTGCTGCCTGTAGGGTCAGACTGTTTAATTTGCTCATAAACCAGCTCCTGAAACACAACTGTTTCTACCTTGGGTTATAATAGAAAAACTAAAATCAGTGTCTAGCTGTGACCCCAGATTTAGACTCATGCAAATGACATATTATTGCTTTACTTTGCAAAGACACTGAGGTTTACCTTTTAACAGAGGTGATAGGAATGTCTTCAGAAGATCTGTAACAAATTGGTTGCTGTAATGCAGGTGAATATACTGTGTTCAGGCTGAAGTCAGACCACAAGTAAGTCTTATTTCTATTTAATTACACTTTTTCTGAATTAGAGAAGAGTTATGACACGTGGCCATAACCTCAGAAAAAATATTTTACTGCAATTCTTACAGGGCAGTAGGAAACAGAAATGCAGAACTAAGTGATTCTGACTGAGTAGGTGTAAAAATGAGGATGTAGTAAGGAATGGTGATACTTTCCCTCTGTGCTTCAGTACAAGCATCTAACTGAAATGCTACTCAGCTGATGGAGAAATGAGTTGCTATAATAGTTAAACTTGCTATTAATAATGGATGATGGCCATATATGATTTCAGAGCCATCTGAAAAACTCCATCAAAAATGAGTCTGAACATGTTCTCATCTTCTCAAAGCTCCACCTTACGCTTCTTGTTAGGTGAAACATAAAGCAAAACAGCTTCTTCAGATTAGTAAGCAGGGAAACAAGACTGCATCTATCTTAATTGTGCAATAGCTTCTCATCATTAGAGCTGAACAATGCTATGGAAATACGGCATCAATTGAAGGAACATTGACTCATGGCTGTGAAGACACTTTGAACAGAGGGCTTCTTGAAACCCTGTAATTCTGCTCTGCTCAGTTTAGGCCCAACCCTCCAGGGCAAGGAAGCATGATGTCATTGAATCCTCATGAGATAAACAATCAATATACAAGACCCAGTGAGTTAGAGGGGACAGAACAGCACAGCCATCTTCCATACACTTGATAATAGGGCAAAAAGTGGTAGCTTCATCCTGATGATTCACTAAGCAATTAACCACAGTGTAGACAGGAATCAGGAGAGAACTTTTTAAGCAAATGAAGACCTGTGCAAGGTCTTTCTCAAAGTTTTGCCAGTAATTATTTTCTTGATATAATTTCCTCACCCAGATTCAGTTCTACAAAGTAACCTCAACAGTGAAGGTTTTAAATGTAGGAATATGAGCAGACATTTTATAGTGCTGAGCTCCCTGTGATTTCTTTGAAGATCCCAATCTAATTCTAGACTGGATAAGCTGTATTTCTGCTCCATATTACTTCACTTCATAGAATCTTGGTAGCCGACCCTAGTAAATCTCTTCACTGAATGAAGTGTGCGTAATGCATAATTCAAAAGGTTAGAATGGCCCTTGCAGTGGCTTTTGGCCATTAACATTCTTGGGTCCATAAAAATTATATGCAAACCGTCTAAGACTTCATTTTGCTTCTGATAGATGAGTAAAAGGACCCAATGGGAACAACGTCTAAGAAACCAACAGCCAAGGTAACTCCTCAAAAGAGCCTCTGTATGTTACAATAGTCCTTGACCCAAGTCCCAAATAAATGACACAAACACCATAACTGTGACTGATTTTGAACATGTATAGGAATACCACGTGTTCCGCAGTCATCGAGTAAAACACTGTAAAGGAAGATCATGCATCAACTTATGCATCAACTGCATGAGTTAATGACATGGATCTATCACTTTATTAATGAATCAAAGCTTCAATCAGCGTCTCCCACTATAAAATTCCAGGAGATACCTAGTTAGAAAAGAAGTTAATTTGCTTGGAAGTTAGTTTGCCGAAAGCATATATACTAGCCAATGGGCTGGAGGATGCTTTGATGTATTTTAGCTATCATTAGCCAGGTTTGCTATTAATTATATGTCTCTTTACTTTTCAACGCATAATTTCCTTATATTAAACATAAAAATATGCTTTACATTGTGATTATACCGGAGACAGACTGTTTTATAGTAATTGTTTGGACCTGAAAGACGTTAAAGGTATCTGAGCTGAGTTAGGAACTAAAGGTAATCAAAGCAAACTTAGTAGGCTATAATAAAGTCTTTATAAATATGAAAGCCAAACATGTTTGGAAAAAAAATTAAAATTTGGCATTATATCTTCCAGTTTGTACAGTTTGTAATACATTTATTTTGTATTATTTATTTTGTATTATTTATTTTACCAAACCCAGAGATTTTGATAAGATTTGATGGAGATTCTGGTGATATACCATTGGGTATACAGGCATAATTCAAAATTGCATTCTTTTAACTTGACATGAACAAAGAGACCATCCCCAGACCTGCAGACTACTTCAACATCTGCATTAATGCAAACAAATGCAAAGTTTCCGGTACTAGTTTTTTATTGATGTCATGGTTTATACAAAAGTAATCTATGAATAACCAAAGAAAGTGTGGAATTTTTCAATGTTTTCAGAGCCGAAGTCTAACCTGAATCACACTGTTTTAGGAGTGCATAGGCTAGATAGTGGGGAAGGAATGCGTTGGGACACTGGGGTTGCCCATGCATTTTGCCAGGGAACAATGTGAGGCCTGGCCATGTCCTACCACTCTTAGTGGACAAGGGAATGAAAACCTCACTACTCTTTTGATCTGAAGATCAATCTGCATCTAATTTTCATTCTTAGTTTATTCACAGCCAGTTTATTCCCATTTATTTTGGTACTTGTTCCTTAGTCTAAACAGTCTTTTACTAAGTCTGCTCTTAAACTTTTGATTTATTTATATCTCCATCTTCAATTTTTGCTTTACTAGGTAAAACAAAACAAAACATTTTTAGTGTCATCATTGTAAGTAATAGGGAGGACCAGAGGGATGAAAACACTCCTTCACCATGTTCAGTTTTGATGTATCTTTTAAATAGAGGGATATTCAACTATGTGAAACTATTTCAGATGTTCAGATGAGATCTTATCAGGACCTTTTAGCACTACCATTGGATAATTTGTACAAAAAGCAGCCTGCTCATTAATGAAAGCTATTTCAAAAATGTACATAAAGATTTAATCTATAAAACACATACCTAAAATTTATTAAAGCCTGCATCCTTTTGCCTTAAAAAAAAAAAGAAAAAAATATTAAAAATCTGTTATATTTATTCCCCTTCCTCTTGCCATTTTCCATATATTTTATTCTGCAAAAGTACTTTGGACATCAGTGGGAATGCCATTCGTGCATGGGTTTTAATCCCTAAATGAAAAAGTGAAAACGTTCACGGGTTGATAAGGTATACTGGATAATGAAGTTAATTAAGTAAGCAAACAACTATGCTCACTTACACAGTGTTAAACTTAGCAATAGAGCTTAGAAAAATTACTATTTCTACATTTCATTAGCTGCTTTATGTAAGAACCTGTTCATGTCTGTTAAGCTTTTCTTTCTGTTTTATATAAAAATGTAAAAAAACCATCGTACTCCTTCTGTCCAACAGGACAGTAGAAATTAAATCAGTCCATACTCTAGGTTCTGTATTTGAAACTTTGGATGTCACCAGCACATCTAATTATGAATGTCCAATTGTCATCTGATGAAATCCTACACAAACCAGTATACACAGGCAGCCTCAAATGAGAAAATTTGGCAGTATGTGACCTCTAATAACCTTTCACTTATTCTCAGAGTGTAATGAGATAATTCTCCTTAAAAGAAGTTTATTTCTGTCTGAGTTCTGGTTTAAAACTCTCAGCTACATCTGTGTCCTATGATCTCCCATTCACTTTGAACTAGACGATGACAAGCAGCTGGGTAATGCTTTGGCTCCTACAAATCCTGCATGATGAGAGAATATATGAACATATTCAAATTAATTGCTACTTAATTAATTAGATAGAGTTACATATCATGGGAACAACCCATTGTGTTATCATGCAGTCAAATGCATTTGTTGTTTTGCACTTTGACATCAGCTAGAAGAGACTGTAGAATAGTGAACAGTCATTATGAGTCAGAAGGCAGGAAGAGATCAGAAATAGACTAGAAAATGTAAAAAGTGAAAGCTTTTACTCTTTCACCTAAATCAAACTATTTATCAGCTACAAAACTGCATAATCTCTGCATAGGAGAGACATGGAAAAAGCATCCTGTTAGTCATGAGACCAGTACAAGCGTTAGCTCTGTGCAGTGTCATAGAGGTGTCCTGCTCCAAATCTTGTAGCTGGTGAGGGAGGAAGAACTTCTAAATGGGACAAACCCACTCCAGAACACTCACTCTCTCTCTCTCTCTCTCTCTCTCTCACACACACACACACACACACACATATAAGTACACTCATATCTATTTGGGTGGGTTTAATTTTTTTGCTTGATTGTTTTGATGTAATTGTTGTTGGCTACTGCTGCTCCTGGCAGCTGCCTTTGTATCCTGAGTCCTGTCTCTCCGGTCGGTGTGCTCTGGCTCATACACTATTAAGCGATGAACTATAAGGTATACTTTAATCTTCCACTGGTCCTGAAATACAATTGTTAATTGTATGGGCTTTTTTATTCCTGTGTGCCTGAAATAATGGCAAAGCTCTGCTGCAGCCATTCACATGGCACTTTTGATGGTGAGGAGTGATGTTGCAGGACACAAGTAGAGAAAGACTTTTGAGTGTTACACTGTTGGAGTTAGGGGACCCAAACTAAGCATTAATTGAATACTCCACCTGGAGGAGACCCTAGAGTGAGCTGTCTGCTTCTCTGCAAAGGAGACATTTGGCTGCTCCAGAGCAGACTAAGAGTGAATCAGCACACATACCTGGACCTTCTGGGAGCAAAATGGGAAGTGAACCAAGCTAAGAGAGCATCCTGCACTAAAGCTGGCTTACAGTCTCACCTTTCGTCTCATCAAGAGAAGGGAAGATGGCTAATTTCTTTAGATCAAAGGCTGTGTATTAGATCAAAGTAATTTTACAGGCAAACGATGTATGGCACAGATAGTGAAGATGCTTATCATCTTATGGCCTACTCTCAACAGTACTTGGATTCCTTCCTTTCCTTGTTTTATGTGATAAAATTTGTAATGATGGTCCCATTCTTTTTGCTTTGCTAGAAGGAAGTGCTATCTAACATAGCCTTAAAGAATGATAATAGCAAAAAAGAAATAGGCGATCTTATCTACTACTTTTCTCACTTTGCCTTGTAACACTTACAAACAGTAAAAGAGCAATAAAAAGTGTATGAGAAAGTGTTTATAACCAATTTAAATGTCTGCATTCTGTTTTGGGTGCAACGGCTTGGAACTCGTGAAATTAAACAATTCAGGACTTGTTGAATTTTTTGTTAATTAGCCAACATTAATATATTTCCTCTGATTTTACAGTGAAAAGACACAGCTAAGTAAAAAAAAACCCTAGAGGTAGAAAAACCTTCAGTGGTAACCCTACATGTTTTCACTAAGATACTATCTTAAAACTCTGAAAAATTAATCAGAAGGACAATAGCACCTTGGAGATAAAATACATTTTAGATCAATCAGTTTGAATTGAACCCATAAAGCAAGATATGCTTATTTGTTCTTTAAAGATTTTCTACAAAATGAAATTTATGAATTACAAATTTCGATTGCCACAGGGCAAAGGGGGAGTTGTCCCTATGTGCAAAATGCCAATGCCTTCTGTGCTTAGGACACACATCCAGTGCAGGACCTGAGTAACCTTAATGGTCTAGAGGAACATGCAGTTTGTAAGATACATTCTAAATGCGGCACATTTACTGTGCATCAGCAGACTGACTCTACAACACAGATGCAGAGACTGGATACATCTGGTAAATATCACACTTCCAATGCCTGAGCTGTTAAATTCAAAATACATGGGATAAAACCACCTTATTGCACACCCATGTTTGAGACAATCTGCACATGTGCAATACCTACTTGTATAATCTGCCAAATCTCAAGAAATTCTCAGCTGACAAAAGGCCTACATCTTCTGTTTATACTCACAGTTTCTAGGGAAACCAGACACAAAACAATCTCATGGAGAAGACACGACTCCATAATGCTCCTGAATGAAGAACTGTAGGTGCAGATTCTGAACAGGACCTCCCCACATCACTGTGTAGACAGATGGCTACAGTTCTGTCCACCTTTCTTATGGCTAAGACCATATGGACAATTTTCAAGACACTTAAATTGAAAAACATCACTTTAAGAAGCAACAAAATAATTCAAGAACACCTTCTTAAGTCACAGACTAAGTTGCTTCAGTCACCCATTAAACGTGGAACTTTGAGCTGTCAAGTCATTGCTTGCTCAAACTTCCAACTTGCTTTACTTCTGGATGAAAGGGGAAGATGTTGGTATGAGGGACATTCTGCACCAGATTGAAGAAATCCACACACAGTGGGTCCTAAGTGATAAAGGATTGATCTGAAACACTCTGAAATAGCTTCAAAAGTTTTGGCTCTTGTAGTTACTTTTGTATGTGCCACTAGATGATTATTGAACCCCAATATCCCAAATAAAGAAGCAAGTTCTAAACATGCTAAATAAAATGTAAAAATTAGAAATGTTACAAAAGAGGTGAACCAACATCTAAGACAGCTGCATTACAGTGAGCAGCTGAATATTTCTGATAGTACAGGGATCTTTTGTTTAATAAACAAAAGCATAACAATGTCCAATGACTGGAAGCTGTAGCTGAACAAATTCAAACTAGCAATTAGGTTGTGCAATTAACCATTGGAATAATTTGTGCAGGGATCTGGTATATCCCTTATCATTGGCAGTCCTTAAATCAGGATTTGCTGTCTTTCTAAAATATGCTTCATTCAAACAGCAACTCTTGGGCTTGATGCAGTGGTCTTATGCAATAAGTTAAACTAGAAATGTATCTTGATCTAGTTTGAATTTCTCTGAATATGTCCAACATGCTACTCAGGCAAAAACCTCTGGCAGAAAAGTAGTAGCATCCTAAACCACTAGTAGTTGCTCTGGGAGCAAGGATTGGAGACCTTTAGGATATTTTATGATTTTTTTCCCCTTTTAAGGCATTTTTTGCAATATTTTTGATGCTTGGTTTTGTTCCAGAAGCCAACAGTGTTTCTGGTTTGCTCTCCCAACTCCCAAAAACCCTTGTGTGTGCAGGAACGCCATCTATAAAGCCATACCTTTCTCTTACGTGATTTGTATAAATTAAAGAAAGATGTGGACTAACTGGAAGGAGTCCAGGTGAGAGTCAGTGAGAGTAATCACAAATCTAGAAAACATGGCCTTGTTCAGTCAAGAAAAGAGACATCAACCCTTCAAATACATAAAAGGCTGTTGAAAAGAGCCTATTTTTCATTGACAGGATAGATAAAATAATCACAGGAAGAGGGATTGACTTTTGTTGTGAGGGAAAGCTTCCTCCAAGTACAGTAGCATATTGCCTGGGGAAGTCTTGGAGTCTCCATTTGGAGATCCTGAAGACCTTCATCTAACAGATTAGGCTAATTTGCTTTGGGATTAAGGTCTTTTGCAGTGTGAATTTCTAGGGTTGTGTGAAATATGTCTAACTGCACTGTGCATCTGTAATGTCCCTGGTGATCTATAAATAAAAAACCCCTCTATAGTAACCATACAGTATTGAGGCAGTGACACATGTGACTGGAGAGTCACTGTACATAAACTAGTTCTGCACCATCAAAAATCCAGCAACAGAGGTATTTTAAAATAAAGGTCTAATTACAAATCAATTCACTGTCTTCCATTAATACATATATTCTGTCTAGGGGATGTGAAAGTCATACAGTTTATTTTCCTCATCAATAAAAGTACAGGTAGATTACTCAAACAGAAGGATCATCATGCTGGTTGTAAGGCTAATGGTTATTTTGGCAGAGTCACAGAACAGTCGAAGTTGGAAGCCAGGCCTAGTGATGGCTCGTCCAACCCCACAGTGCAGAGCAGGGTCAGCAGGAGCAGGGAGCTCAGGGACATGTCCAGTCTGCTTTTGAACATCTCCAAAGTTCTTCAAAGTATCCTTGGCACTCCAGGTGCTTTTATATCTGTCCTATTCATCACTCAAAGAAAAAAAGTCTGTTATGCTGAAATGGAATTTATTTTATTAATATTTCTGCCCCCTGACTTTGTCTGGTCTGTGGGCACAAGTGAGAACAGCCTACTGCCATCTTCTTTAATCTCCTTGTCAGATATTTACATACACTGGTAAGATTCATACCAAACATATGAGAAACACAATCATCTCATCATCTTGAATACACACAGGATGAGCACTGCAAGGTGACAGTCATCATTTATGTAAAGCACAGGGACTGTGAGCTGGGATCAGACCATAAATGCAACTTCTGTGATATAATTTCATTAATACCATTGGTACCAGTGTAGAAGGGAGGGGAAATATATTTTTTAAATAATTTAATAATAATTAATAATTTAAAAAATAATTTAAAGCTGTGCAGACAGGAGGGGTATTCTCTCTGACTTTCTTGATGGCTGGCTGCAGGACCTGTGTGCCATAGAGATATGAAAATGCTGCCCAGGTTTGTGAGGTGTCCTCTGATGAGTGCAAGGGCTAATGGGACAGAACTGCATTCATTTAGACCCCAAACCTGTCCATATTACTTATTTCTCCAGATATATGTCTAAAGGTTTTAACAGTATCTGCTGTTGGAACACACATCTGCATGAGAAGTTATATATATACATATTTTAGCTTATGGTTAGAAGCATTTCAGCCTTTGTAAAATAACTGAATTCTTTGTTTCACTTATTCCTGTGACAGGAAATTTGACAAGCTCATTTCTCCATATGTCAGAAGTATTTTGAATGCTAATATAGTTGTTCAGAAATATCAGCTCTTGGGTTTAGAGATTTCCTCCGCTTTTTTTCTGGTCTTAGGGGAAGAGCTACTTCTTTTTTTGCTAAAATTCTCTATGGATAATTTTTTTTTTTGTTTTGTTTTGAAACTATATGAGTCTATCTGCCATAGAAATGAGCCTCAGATATTTGGAATCCATGATGCAGAAACAATATGCCCATACTTCTCCCTGTGTCAGGTTCCAGCTTTTTATGCTGGGACGGATGTTCCCTCCCAGTGCTTACTAACACCCCAATTATTTACTGATAAATGTGCTGTTCTGGTGGTAAAAGTACAGCACCTCTCTCCTTCCCTTTCTTACCTAGTCCATGAATAAAATATGGTTGTTTTAACTTACTCTCAAAGGGTTTTTTCACACCTTTTTCATGAAACTTTATGACTTTTTTATGAATCTATTCTTGCAATTCCTACTCACAGTATTACACAGCATTAAAACGTGGAACAGCTGCTATTTTTATTTACTACAGATTAAACTTTCCATCCTATTATACTGAAGAGCTGTATGTAATTTGTTATTTGCACTTGGAAACCCCTCTGTGAAGTTTACCAAATAACATCGTCATTTCATAACTTGGAAAATATAACCTTATAAAGTTGGAGCAGCTTTCTCAAGATGGTGCCAAGGGGCAGTGGTCCCAGAGCCCTGTGAGAGCTCCCCTCTGTGTGTTCTGTGCTGGGGAGCTGAGCCTGTCCTGTGGGACCCGGCACAGCCTGGCTCCCTGCTCACGGTGTGCACGATATGCCACTCTGAACAATTATAGCAGTAAATTTTCCAGACTTTCAGGTTACTTTGTTTTATTGGCCTTATTCACATTTGTCTCATAATCACAATAACAGGACAGGTGTGCTGCTTTTCTCGGCAGCGATCCTGGTCCCCGACGGAGCCAAGTCCCCGGCCTTTGACCTCCAAGTTTATCCTCTCAGGAAACCAGTTTACTGCCTTGCAAAACAGCACACCCCTATGATTAGCACTTAATTACAGCGAAGCCAGTAGCAGCTCTGCTAAAGTTAACTTGACTTTTTGTATATGGACCATATTTTTGCATGAGTTAAAGTTTCTGGCAATCAGGTTGCCTCATGTTGAGAGCCTATAGACAAATGCATTTTATTGCCTGTTATATGCATCTGTGTGTATGTAGCTACACAAAAATCAGGGCAGCAATTCACTTTTTCTTTCTCCTTCCAGCATTTCAAAAAATATACAAGGCACCTCAACTCATAATCCTATTCAGGTGCCACTCAGTGAGGACTGTGTGTGCTTTACTCTGAGAGTCAATTACCATGACTTTACAAACTTAATGTAAACTCACAAGAAAGCTACCAAAATGGGACCTTAAAGTAAATTAAATCTGAATAGTCTCTGTCTGAACTTTGAATCAGATACCCTTTGCTTAGTCCAGGATCTCAGTCAAGATGTAAGTATTCCCAAGTGAAAAAACGTAACAAAAACCTGCTAGAAATTCTGAAAGTAGGACTCCTAGCAATCTTTTAAAGTGTTTTTGGAAATGTCTAACACAACTTATATAGGAAAGTTAAAAAGCTACTAATGTGCATTTCAAATCCATTTTCCCAAAGTAACAACTCTAGTTTCTGTTCTTTTGAAAGAACTTTGCTACATTATGCATTAACATCTGACAAAAATATCTCAGGGGTAGCAATAAAATAATGATACTTTAGCCTCCGGTTTATATTATATTACCAAAAATAATGAAAAAAATTGTTGCCCCAGAGAGACTTGGAAGATATTCAGATACAGTAGAGCTGGGTGTGACATGAGAAGATAGATTACACAGATAGGACTGAACCAGTTAAGAAACTTTTGGGTATTCAGCGATCCAGTGTAATATCCACTCTGCTGAGTGAAGGCTCTACAACTCATAATGAGTTCATATCATAAGACTCATTCCACAGTATGATAACTTCTTAAAAGTTATTCCATTCTGTGGTAATTTTTGAGGAGAGATGCTCAGTTGTTTAAGTGTTTCTGAAGTGAACAGATAACATATCTGCATGTTTAGCAGATGTATATCTTTCCCCAGAATGAAAGAATCTTGAATGCAGAGTTACATCCCTTATAATCAGTGTTCTTCTGTTGAGGAGCAACAGTATTTTTTAATCGTTGTTCCAGATTTCAGATACAGCCCATTCTGCCATCACTAAAAGGTGAGTCAAGCTGTCTAATGGTTCTGTTATTTTCATACTACCCAGGCATGTACTGAGAGTCTGGTAGTTCAGTATCATTTCATCTCTTGGCTGAGACATCAAACTAAGATTCTGACCACTTATTGTAATTAAAAATCCCCATAAGCTTTTCACAAAGCATAGGTGCTCACCACAGTGTCCTGACAAAATTCCAGCTTTGCATAATTGTATTCTATTAGTATATAATATAATTATATGAAATAATTATATTCTGCCTGAAATCCCCATGAAGTTTCATCTGGATGTAGGAGCCTTCTTGTTTCCAGTCTCAAGCTGTTGTGCAATGCTGCTGTCTGCTCAGAAATATGAATCACAGACAGTTGATGGTGTTTCCTGTTTGTTTATGTTTTATTTCAATACACCAATTTTTGAAATTTTTAAAGCATTGCAAAAGGGCTTAGTCAGACTTCTTCAAAAGTTCATATGTTGTTTGCTAAAGATCAAGAAAACTAGTCATGTTTTGAGAAAACTGCAAAATATTTTTGAAATCTTTGCATGCAGATTTTTTATGCCTTTCACCAACTGTGTTGAATTTGCATGGTAAGGGCTACAGGGTTTCTTCTGTAAGATGCTGCCAGAAGCTTCCTCCACATTCAACAGTCAGCTGGCTCCAAGACAGACCTGACTCTGGCCTAGGTCAAACCATTCAGTGACAGTGCTAGTGCTTCTGGAATAATGTATTTAAAAAGGAGGAAAAAACTTTGGCTGTGCAATAACAGCCAAAGAGGGAAGAGTGAGAACATCTGAGAGAAGCAGCCCTGCAGACACCAAGGTCAGTGAGGAAGGAGGAGAAGGAGGTGCCTCAGGCATCAGAGAAGAGATTGCCCTGCAGCCCATAGTGAAGACCGTGGTGGGGAAGCTGTGCCCCTGGAGGACCCACACTGGAGCAGGTAGCATGCCCAGAGGAGGCTGTGATCCCACAGGAAGCCTGCACTGGAACAGGATCTGGCAGGCTTTATGGCTCCATGGAGAGAAGAGCTCACATTGGAGCAGGTCTGCTGGCAGGAATTGTGACCCTGTCGGGGACCATGCTGGAGCCACCTGCTGTGCCCTGTGGAAGGGCCCCAGTGCTGGCACACTTTGTGAGGAACTGTAGCCCATGGGCAGGACTCACATTGGAGAAGTTCATGGAGGGATGAGTCCCATGGGATCCATACCATGCTGGAGCAGGGAAGGAATGTGAGGAGTCCTCCCCCTGAGCAGGAAGGAAAAGGAGAAATGTGTGATGAATTGATCATAGCCTACTTTTCCTGATCCCCTATGTCGCTGAGGGGAAGGATGTAGAGAAAATTGGGGTTGAAGTCAAGCCCAGAAAAAAGGGAAGCGAGAGAAGAGGGGAAGAGTTTTCAAGATTTGGGTTTTACTTCTCATTATCCTATTCTGATTTGATTGGCATATAATTTAACTATTTTTCCCAAGTCAAATATCTTCTTCCTGTGTTGGTAACTGGTGAATTATCTCTCTCTGCCCTTATCTTGACCCATGAGTCTTTTGTTATATTTTATCTCTCCTATCCAGTTAAGAAGAGGATAGAGCAGCTTTTGACCTGGTGTCCAGACAGGGTCACCACACCACACCAACTATATATTTTCCTCAGAGACAAGCAGAGTAACTTTATATCTGTTGTTTGTTTATTAGCATGCACAGATTTTGACGATAGTTTTAGGAATGATTCCTCAGGATTTTCATGAATGCTATAGTAATCCCCAATTTTATTTTCTCTGCCAATTCAGTGCACAGCAGAAAATAAGCTACACTAATTTAATTTCACCTTTCTCCACACTGTAGTTCCATTAGGCATGGTTTCATATCATTAATGCAAATACATGAAGGTTCGCTTAAAATGGCAAGTGACTCAAGTGAAATATTGCTATGTCATTTCTGGAAATGGCAATACAATTTCAGGAAGAGACAGAGCAATACGTGAGAGTCAAATTGAATTAAAGAAAGAAGAACTCTGCGGGGCTTTACTGTGCTGCCACTGTGGCGTCACAGGAGAAACAAAAGCAGAACAAGTTGAGAAAGGAGAGAGGAAAGAACTTAAAAGCAAAATAAAATGGGACAATGGGACCAAGTAGATGAGTTCACAAGATAAAAATTCAAGCAAATATTACTTGAAGTTATGTTAACCTTCACATTATAGGGCAAAATATGAACAAAGCCTACTTGAGAGATTAATGGTTTTGTTGCACATGGTTCACTACAGTGTTTATCACCATCCTTTTTTCTCATAGTGCTCTCAGTCATATCCATCATTACTGCAGAACCATGTCCCTAATGTAAGCTCTGTAAAATCCTTGAAAAGACACAATTTAAATGAGGACAGGGAACTCACGGCAATGGAAAGCTTACTGGTGCAGGCTAGACCAGGAGGCACCAGTGCAGGTGTTGTCATGTCCATATCTATCAGCAGGAGAGGTCTCTGGAGCAAACATTCCAACAGGAAGCACAAGTGAGGACACACCTTTCTGCAACACAGATAACCCAAATGCAAGATTCAAGAATACAAATGTGAGATAAATGATTTAACATCAAACATATTTTTGTCCCATAATTCAGGCTCTTATACAACTTCTAGTCAGGTAGGAAAGTAGAAATATATATGAACTACCAGCTAGATAACTTTTACTTTATTTTATGCCTAGTTCTAGTCACATTCAGACATTGGATCTCTTTTTGTATCCCCTAGCTCTGTTATTGTCTGTTTCGTTCTACTTATTTGGTCAAACTCTACAACAAGGGCTGGGACAAATGTGTCTTTCAAAAAATCTGTGTATTCTTGTAATTAGGGCATATAATTTCCACTTCCATTTTTGAAGCCCTGGGAGAAGGAAAAGGGTTGGTGGTTTATTTTTAAGAAGTGTTACACATATACTTAATAAAAACTAACAACAGAGTACTAAAGGATTCAAATTTCTTATGTAGGGTTCTGCATTTTCCATGAAAATTTCTGGGGGTCTGAAGTACAAGACAACTTGAAATCTATGTGCACAAGCATGTGAAATAGGCTGTTATACTCCGCTATGTCCATATTTGTTTCCTGAATTTGTGTTTTGGATTTTTTTCCCATTTTATTTTATTACTCTAGGCCTGATACAACTGCCTCATAGAATTTTGGTTTTTGTCTTGCTGCTGATATATTTTCTCTCCTTTATTTAATTCACATGACTTCACTTGTGACTTTCAGCCAGTGAGGTGGGATTTTTCCTAAAATCTCACCAGCTTTCTCCCTCATGTACTGATAGATTTGTGCATTCTATGTCATCTTTAATAGCCCTGCATAATGCTTAGACATCATCTGTCAGTTACGTGTCAAATTTGCAGCAGCCTAACTAAAACATAGCATTTTGGTGCTACATAAATGACATTTCCAAAGGAATATAAAGGGAGATAAATAAATCAATCTTACGCAAGTACCATTATGAAAAAAAAAATTCTAAATAAGTTAATGGTTACCGTGCTTTAAATAACATTAAAAATCATAAAACAACCGCACTTTTCCTTCTTATTTTTCTGTATTGAATGTCTCAGAAAGATTTAGTGCATCTAATTACAGATAAAGCCTCTGTAACTGTTACTAAAAGAAAGAGAAATTAGCTTAATCAGTTTTAAAATACAGATAAACAATCCTATCATTGAATTATTCCATTTGATTTAACATACTCTGAATTCTGAAGATTCCTATGAACATACATTTTTAATATTTGCTGCCTCTTTTTTATACTGTAATTCATAAATAATAAAAAATGGTGTATTTCATATTAAAATGTTCCAATTTTCCAATAGGAAGCCAGTGTTCAAGATGTTTTGTTGTCAGATATTTAACTTTTCACAGACACAAGATTAAGGTTATTTTGAAATAGAAATCTGGCAATGATGATAGAAGAAAAAAAATTCTAAAAAATTATTAGAACAATAGCTTATTTTCTAATAGCAGTAGTACTCTCGTTTGTTTTTTCTTCCAGTTATGGTGTTAAAGAGTAGACATCCAGCAAATACAGGCCGGCTACTGAAATAAACCCCTTTATCTAGACCCACTTGTGCAAAAATTAAATCATGCTTGGAAGGGAATGTCCTGTTTACAGTATTGGAAGTATGGAAATGAAATATTTACTTTAGGGATGCACACAGTTGCAGCACTACTGTGCTGACTACTACTTGGGATGAAAAGCAAATTTTTAACTTTTGCATGTAAGTATTTGCATAAAACAGCTTAAATTTATTCACACAGTCAAGTAGAAAAATGTTATATTGCCTTGGTATCTAAAAACCTGAGCAACAGCACTAAGCTCTTAGTACTCCTGTTGAACTGGTCACACAGTCCACAAGCAAACCTTTTCTCATTAAGTTGTGGATAGAAGTTATCAAGCAAATGCTTTTGAGAAATGATTAAATTCAAGAATATCAAAACCAACTCCTGGACAGCTAACAAACAAAGGAAAGTCTAAATTTGTTCAAAAAAGTTATTCACTGTGAATTATCTGATCAGGTCTAGTGCTAAAACAGAAGAAGTATTTCTTGGCACATATGTGACTGATAATAGAACCCCCTAAAGCAGATGGAAATGTTTCTGTATCTATGCAGAATTTACAAAACAGAGTAGATGAGCATAACAAGGAAGGTCCTTCATTTCCTTAGTACCAACTGCCACACTGTATTTAGAAGAAATAGGTGCTATGGAAGCAGAGTAAGTCATGGTATCATAGAATGATAGAGTCATTTAAGTTAAAAAAGATCTTAAGATCATTGAGTCCAACCATTTTCCCAACACTGTGAAATTCACCACTAAACAATGTCCTCAAGCCCCACACTTATTCATCTTTTAAATACCCAGGGATGGTGAACCAACTGCTTCTGTGGGCAGCCTGTTCTAAAGCTTGATCACCCTTTTTGTGAAGCAGTTTTTCCTAATATCCATATCAATAAACTTCAGATAATGTGATTTGGGTTGTTGTCATTCAAAGTCAAGCTCCTGTTCTCAAAAGGCCAATATTTAGAGTGAAGTTTAAGAAAGAAAATTTTATTTGATGAGACAAAGATAAATTTGAGTGAAACCAGTTTGATTTTGTTCAGTATGACACATCACAAAAGTCAATATAAATACTTTTTTGAAGGTGTAACTACTGAGTGATAAATCGTTCTGATGCCTTAGGTTTTAGCTTTTATATTTTTCATATTCTGTACTGCTTTAGTGTATAGTTCTGAAGTTCATATTAAGGGATAGTAAGCTCTCTTCCCGGAGTAGCTAGACAAAACAATTTATTTTTTGTCTGGGAACCAAGGACAAATGATCCAAATTTCAGGCCCAAGAGCATAAACAACATGGTCTGATGATAGAAAAACAAGAAGGATGGGATCTCATAACTAATCTATACTTCATACTAAAGCTATAGGTGGACAATTAACTCCAATATTCTAATGGACCAGAACTTATAAAAGTGAGAGACCTCATGACCAGTCATCCATTTTTTGTGTCCATTTTGGGTTCATCTTGGGTGTAGCCCTGGCTGGCTTCTTATACTGCCCAAGGTGTATCAATTGAGGCCTTTTAATAAATACCTACTTTATTCTTTAACTCCATTTAGCCTCTGTTCTAGTTCAGCCTTGGCAAGGCATCAGTTCAAGAAGGACCATCAACAGCATAAATTTTGCAAGTTGACCTCCCTTTTATAACCTATATATGTATTACCTTTCACTTAATATGGATCCATATTGGTAGGAGAGTAAAGAACATGCACTGTAGCTGTGATAAATAGGACTTAAAGAAATCTAAGCAGTTAGTTAGACCTAAAATAGTGTCTCTGAAATCTCCTTTTACATATCCCAGGAAGTATCTGAGATCCCTAACTGCTTTACTTTTTGTGTTTCTTAAACAGTGAGACACCAAGGGCACTCCAGATTCCTTGCCTTGAGAGAACAGAACAGCTCAGTACTTAATTCCTATTAAAATCAAACCAAAATCCAAAATCAGACATTTCTCTATTCCCCCCATCCTGCCACAGTTCTCTAGGGCTTAGATCTGAAGATGTTATCAAAGCATATCTAAGACACACCTGTTGTAGTAGACTCTGCATAAAAAGCATTTGCTGCTGCTATTCTTTATATAGGATTCTTTGATTGGGAAGTGTGGGACCTGAGGGAGAAAAATTCTTGCTCTCTACTGATACTTTAATTAGGTGACCTGGATTCAGCTAAAGGAGGGTTCAGTGTCCATTTCTTCCTTCTTCCTGAAGGTGAGAAGAATTTATTCAGAATAATGGGAAATAAGACACTCTTCCTGGAAGTAGCTGCATGTGTGTACAATAATTTAGAAGTCATTAGATGGAAAGAGGGAGTTGTCAGTTATGCCACATAGTACAGCATAGTGATTGAAGTTCTTCCTACAAGAAGGAAAGCCTGTTTTTATTGTGAGTGCCCAGGATCCTCCCTGGATTTTATCTTTTGACTCTTTCTTCACTGTCTTTTTTAATTTAAAAAAAAACTGTTCTCACTTTTCTTCGTGCCCTCTCAACACATCACAAGTCTCAAATTTTGAATTTATTTACTTTTTAAGATTATAACACAATCAAAACATATTTACGGAGGATTCTTTTTGAACTAAACCTGCCTGATTCCTTTGTGGGAATGGATGGGGGCCTCCTGCTTAGGATAAAAATCCCATTCTGCCTCATAGATCCACACTGAACAGAGTGTGGATCATCTGGTTGGATTACTCAGGGTGTGCAATGTTTTCTACATTCCTCAGCCATCCTTCTTTTCTTCTCCCAAAACACTTTATAGGCTGGACATGTAAGTACTTTCTGTGGAGGTGGGGGATTTGAGTTTTTTGACTTTAGGCTGAGAAAGAGCTAACATGGTTGTCTGCCAGTATCTGGGCACTTTTACTAATGACCCGTGGCATCAATGAGAATAGAACCAGCAGCATTTCACAGGGAAAGCAAAGGACCACAGCTTATGGACTCCCAGTGAACAGCAGCATGTAGGAGGGGCTGATTCCTCACCTTTACTGTTCCATAAGTGGCTAGCACCAAACACCTCAGGCTGCTGACTTCAGGTGTTTCCCTACAGATGGCTGTAGGGAAACCTACTGCTCTGGAGGGCTTAACTCTAACCTAAACATCAATATTCAGAACAAGGAAGACAATTCTTCTTACCTAAGGTAAGTGCCAGCTTATAAAAATACAAAATCAAATACATGGTAAGCCTTGTTTTTCCCTCTACAAAATCACAAGCTTTTTGACTTGAAAAAGAATGGTAAACATTACATCTCTAGGCAAGCCTCACTTCAGAGATGCTTTTGGCTGAAAGTCAGGTTCAGAATTTACCTTTGAGTGGAATATATACATTTTCTCAACTCTATCCAATAATATGCCAGTCAATTTAACCTTTTGTACCCTGAAAAAATAGTCCATTGTGCAGCACAAAGAGTTCAAATACAAAACTGTGCATGACATCATCGTGACTGAATATGTTGCATACAAGCCATGCCTGCTTACAGCATTGATAGTTTGGGTAGATAGTACTGGAGTCTTGTCATACTGTGGGCCCTATAATCTTTATGTTTAAAGAGTCATGTTGTTTTTCTTTAAAATATACTGAAATTGGTTTTGATTTTGAAGAAGCAACTCCCTACCCTGTGACTTCTTTAGTTTAGTCTCATCTGTCCCTCCCTCTATTTTTTTTTTCTGTAAGAAAGCAAGGAAAAAAAGTAAAAATATTCCAGAGTTTTGTTAATAAGTCCAGCTGTAGACCGTGGTCATGTCATTACACATCTATGGACTTAAGAAATTATGATAAGTAATCAGATTCCCCCCCCCCCCTTTTTTTTTTCCTGATACCTGCTGAGGTTCACAGATATTTTAGCTTTATTTCACCTCAAATTATCATTTTAATTAGCAGTGAACAGGCAGGGCTGCTGTGCCAAAAGCCTTTTACAAAAAAAAACACTTCTCAAATTTCCCTCTTTCCTTGTTTGCTTCAGTTTGGGAAAGCAATAACAGTAATGGGCTGGTCAGCTCCGAGCCTCTCACATGAGAGGTGAGGCAGCAACACCAGCAGATCCTCTTCCCAGGTATTGCTGGGCCAAGCTCTTTATCATTTCAAGCAATGGTGATCTTCTGGTGGGAAGAGTTGATTTTCATAGAGCAGGTCACCACCTCCTTCAGAGGTTTATCTTGTAGGTGACCTCTGGGAACACAGAACATTTTGGTTTCCTCTAATCATGTGCAGCCTAGGCAGTCTTTGTTGCAGGGATAGTATCTCGGTTTGTTTCCTTTTAAACAAAAACTAGACCTACTCCTGCAGGAGGCCAGCTGTACTCAAGGAAGTTTTCCTAGCTACTTATTTATATCCCTTCTTCTCCTCTCTTTTTTTGGCACCATAAATCTTGTGCGAATTTTTACACTGAGGAACAGATTTAATAGAAACTGCAGAGATTGTTCCTTCCAAGACCAGAGCACTGAATATTCTCTGAAAGAGCTGAAGTTTTTGATCTGAACTTTCCCTAAGCAGAAGTGAACACTGTATCAACCCTCCCCTTGAAGTCATGGGGGAGTGATCTAACCACCAGACCCTAAGCCATGAAAAAGAAATATTTATCTTCTTTAATTTGATGTGGTGGGAAGAAGTGGAAGGCTGTGTTAGATGAACTGCTTTCTTGATTTATTGCAGAAACAGAACACTCAACTCCAGTATCATTAGTTAGTTTCCACTGGACTATGAAATTGTAGCAATTACATTAATTAATGTGGGATAAAAGGCAACCAGACAAAAGAACTGAGAAGGCGCTTGGAAATGGTTTCATTCTACTGCCAGTGGGAAAAAAAAACAAATACAAAAAGTCCCCAGTCACAGCCCCACCAGTTTGCTGGTTCTGTTCCTCAGCTGAGCACAAACACAGGCCCAACGAGGAAGACTAAGTTTAGCAGCTTGTTAGTGTGAGCAATTCCACTGAGGCCATGACTGCAGTAAAACAGGAATAGGTGTTTCTAAACTTAGCAGCTCCCAATGATTATGCCCTGGTGAAACAAAGAGAAGATTCAATACTATGTCCTGATGATCCTTGTAGATCCTTTCTAACTTGAGACATTCTATTCTATTTCGTAAGAATCTGTAGAATACAGCTACTCATAGGCAGACTTACAGGGTCAGGCTTTGATTAGAATTGAACCTTCAGTGTATCTCCTCACAGTGCTGGAGTCTTTACTAATACTTCTCTCCATAGCATATGCTGCTCCCTTGCACTTCTTTATGTGGTTCAGAACAGCTGGTGACCAGTTGATGACTGCAGATAATTGGCATTTAATTGTTTCCAGTTATGTTTTCACCTGTTCTACTTAGAAATCCTTCCATTGTGTCAAATCCAATTACTTCATTTGGATCCTTTTCTAAATCGAAATAGATTGGTAAAAACTCCTTTATCAGGAGGAAATCAACTCTTTTACATCATCTTTCCAGGAACATTTCAACTCGTCTTAAATAACTACTGAAATCATACACATGTACATAAATTGGTTGAGATCAACCTGGAGAAAATTAACATGTTGGTTTAATAAACTTTGCATGATAACCAAAGCCTTGATCACCTGTCTTTAAATATAAATGATGACTTTTTTTACTACTCTTGTACAATTCTGAGAACACATATTAAAGGGGTCATTTTTCTTCTTTTCTTACAGGATTTGCCTGCTAAGAATCCAACACTGCAATGAGCTCACAGTGGCTAGGAACACTACTAAGATTCAGTGACTAGGAATACTGTGATGCCTCTCCAGGTAAGTCTAGCAGTGAGAAATGGTTAGGGCCTGTCTGCTGATCTAAATATGCAATATGTATTCAATGATTCAATTATTCCTCGATTATACAGCTATAAGAGTCACATAAATTATGTTTCTGTGATTTTTTTGAGATCACAGAAAATTTGCATACTCTAAGCTACAAAAGGACAAACATTGTGCAATGGCTACAATATAGTTATGGACAAAGTGAGGTTTTAGGCGAAAATTCTGTAACACATTCATAGCTTGTTGGATACTGAATATGGAAATTGGTTCAAGTCCTAGTTTTGAACAATACAAGAAATAAGAGTTTTCTAATATTTGAACAAAGCATTGGTAACTGAAGCAAAATTTTAAGAGTATACATTAATAAAAGTCAAGTTTTCATTGATTCTGATAAGCTGAGCAATTCTTAATAGCATATTCTAAGGTTTGCTGGGATGCCAGAATGACATCTTTCTTTTTCTAGCTTTTTCCCCCCTTGTTCTTGTGTTTTTTAATTGCAGGAGGACAGTATTCAGGATTTATCATAAGCTAAATTCACAAAAATCTGAGCTGACCTTAATATGTAGTTTTTTTTCCTAGAGGGAGAAAATAGAATTTTCCTCAGTAGTGAAAACAAGCCCTTAGATAGAGAGCATGCAGATGCTCAAGAAAGGGGAAAACAAATGAGACTTTCAGTTCTTATTTTCGTCAACAGAGACCTACAATGTCAGACTCTCTAGAAACCCATTAGCTGTAATAATAATTAGAGATTAATAAGTGCACCAAAATTTTGAGAGCTGATCAGTGTAGGTAATTATTTCTCATTTCTGTGAATTCTTTGAGCTCTGGAAGGAAGTGTCTCGAAGGTGTTCCAATTCATTTTATACTTTTAAGTATGCTTTTTCTCAATCACAACTAATATACAGTAAATATACAATAAATACAGTACTGTTCAAGAACCAGAATACCCAAACCTATATCAAGTAAATCACATTTAATTTTGTCCAGTCATAACACTAAGTGATTTTTCAGTAAATATGAGACTAACTGGGAAGAGAAGCATCAAAGCTCATAAAAAGTAGGGTGCATCCTCACTGGTCTTCAACAAGAGGCCTGCAATACTATTTTTTTACTGCTCAAGTAAAAGTACACATCTGGTTTGTGCTGCTGGGACGTGTGTCTGGAATACTGCAGAGAATCCAGGAGAAGCAAAGACGCTGTTGGGAAGTTACTGCTGGTTGCCTCAGTGATTGAGAGGCAGCAGTAGCGTTCTGGGGTTTTTAAGCCTATTTCTTTTGTTGTCACATCCGTTCAGGCTTCTGTTGAGTCTCAGCTCTCCCATGTGTTGTTTTGCAACTTGGTCAAATCTGACTGAATCCAAATGGCTTTGTGTAAGGATATGGGATTAGCTCAAGTATGTGTCCCATACATATCCCTAGAAGGAACTCTTCAGTACATGTCTTAAACCAGATGTCTCCTATTCCTATTCTAAAGGGTAGGGATCTGTCCTCACACCTTATCCATTGCTGATTATCCTCAGTGTCTACCACAAAATGTGGCTGCTGGAAAGCAGCTCTCTTTTCTTCAGGCAGCTGTCCATAATGTGCAAAGGTAAAGTCCTGCACACAGACACACAGCATTTCAGGCTGTGGAGGGCTGTCCACCTGTAGAGCACCCTGACAGGAAAGGCCCTGAAAAGCAAGGATATGAATGTGAGCCAAAAATTGTGGCCTTCATCTATGGATAAAAGCCAACAGTTCACTGGGCTGTATCACAGCACTGTAGCCAACAGGTTGAAGTAAGAGATTATTCTTTTCTTTTATGCTCTTTTGAGACCACATCTCAAATCTTACTTGCACTTCTGCCCTCCGAGTACAAGACTGACAGACAAATTGAATGAAATCTGATGGAGAGTCAGAAAGATATTAAGGAGACTGAGAATATAGTATATGAGGAACCAGAGACATTCAAGGACATGGTATATGAAAAGCTGTGTAGGCTTAGCCTGGAAATTAGAACATTCAGGGGGCATCTAAGTGTTGTTTTTCAACTTCCTAATGGATAGCTGCAGATTGAGAATCCCTTGACAGTGCACAGCAAAGGCTGAAAAGCACAAGTTGCAGCAAAGAAATTAAAAATGCTTCTCACTGATAGCAGTGAAACACTGAAACAGAGGCCCAGAAAGATGAGAAAATCTCAAGTTTTGGAGGTACTACTAAGTCAGCTGAACATAAAAAAGAGCAGGCTTCAGTAAGTTTGATGTTTTATCTGCTTTTGAAAAGTGTGGCAAGAGTGAATCTCCAGAGATCTCCATTATGTGTTGAACTTCTGCCCCACAGTCAAAGAAAGGCTTTTCAGGATACCAGGCTGTCCATCTGCATCTGGTGTTTGTCATCTGCATCTGGAGAACATGAGATATAAATTTCTGAAGTTAACACCCATGAGTAACCTGGAATAGCATTCCTGCTTTTGGTTGTGGACCTGTATAGGGAGAGATAATTAAGGAAGGGGAGAGATAATCAAGGAAGGAGAGAGTGAAACCGTTCCTTGGCTCACTCTGTCCTTACATTACATCTACATAGTCACCCTGGCTCAAAATGTAATAGACTTGTGGCAAGTAAGGGTGTCAGTACCATTACACTGCTGGAGAGCTTTGGGACATCTTTCGACACAGAAGGGTGGGTTGAGGTGTGTGCTCCAGAGAGGCATGTCAAAACTGGATGTGGGGATGTCACGTAGGAGAGCTGATCAGCTTGAGCTCAGTCTTGCCAAAGCACAGGGTAGATACAATTCGCATGAATCAGAAACAATCTAAGGCCTATTGTAGGAAAGCAGCTGGATTAATTCACTGTGCTCAGAAAACACAAGCTTCAACTGAGCCACTGCCACAAAAAATAAGGCAAAACCAGCCAGAGAGCCAGTGCTGTGCACAGCACCATTGTTTATTAGCTAATGTATAGCCGTACATGCTTGCAGAGCTTTAGTCCTGCAGGTAATAATCTGTCAACAGTGAAAGTATGGAGAGATGCTTGCAACCTTTTATTGATGGAGGTAACAATCTTTGAGCAGCAGGCACTACTGGTATAGCACTGTATTTTGGTACCTATATGTTGCAGGAGCAGCAGGTTGGTAGCACTGCTTAATCTTGGACAAAACATAATCTCAGCTAAACAGATGTTTCTAGGTACTTATCTCTTGGGGGCTGCACCAGAAACAGTCTCCAGAAACACAGAACTACTGTGCACAGAGGATTTGGCATTCCTTAGGATTCCCAGTGGTGTCTTGGCATCCTTTTCAGTCAGGCAGGAGGCCTGAGAGACATGGTATGCAAAGCTGCTGGGATAAGGTGTGTAATTTAGGGGCAAGACATATACTTGGAGGAACAGGTACAAATAGTCAGAAGGATAATGTCAAGAGTATGGTTTTGGAAGGCTGATTTGGAAACAAATGAGGAAAGTAATGGAGTGGGACAGTAATGCAGTAAAATATGAGCAGAAAAAGGGAAAGTAAGGAAATATGGTGTGTATGAGGGTGTGGTCTGAAAAGTGTTATTGGTGTGTTTGAATTTTGCAGCCCTACTTAAGGACTAGTGAAAGATGCTAGCAAGAATGGAAGAATGGTTGCATTGGTGGCTGAATGGACATGTCCAGATTGTAAAAATGTGCTACAGGCCTCTGTGTGTCCAAGAAAGCTTTAAAATGAGAGTACAGGAAAAATACAGTGATTAATCTGCCTAGCAAGCAAGCTGCTTACACAAGAAAAATCACAAAATCTGCAGCTGAGAAGGGTAGTTTTGTAGAACAGCTCTGGAGTGGAACATAAAAGATTTGGTTGGAAAATTTTTTCAGTTCTCTTGCACCTTAGTTTTCTATCCCCAAATAGTAGAAATAATATATAATAAAATAAAATTATGTTGGATTTTTCTTCTTTTTTTTTTCTTTTTTCCCTCTTTAGAGCGTAAGTTTCTGCACAAAAGCAGTACTACTCTAAGTGCATGATTCAAGTTTTGGATTAAAAGTGCTTCAAAGTAGAAGCTGTTCAGCAGCAAACAAAATGAGGCTTTGATTTTACTTGAGGCCTCCAGACATTATCACAATAGCATTGTAAGCACTTGTCCTGGCTTGCTGGGGGAGCCACAGTGGTACTTGTGACTCCACGAAGCAGTGGCACAGACTGTTGTCTCCCTTCTGAATTGTAGAGAGAAAAACGACTTGTACATTCTATTTTCAGCTCTTCTCTGTTTTGCTGTATGTCTGTAATTGCAACAGAACACCCTACCACAGAGAACATGAATGAGCTCAAAAGGATTACTTAAGGGTAGCTTAGAAAAATATCCCAATAAAATTAAAACCCTTCCAATAAAGTCTTGTGTAAACCCCCATGGGAAAAGATATAGAAAGAGAAAACTACATTGGAGTGGGTCTCCTGTCTCCTCACTTTATAAAAAGAAAATTCTTGAGAATAAATGTTTTATTGTGAATGGAAGAGTCCCCTGGACTTGCTGCTTCAGCAGTGGTTGCAGAGGGTTGCAGCCCTAGATCACAGGAACAGGCTCCAAAGGAAAGCATTTAATAGCCTCAAACAGCACCATATGAGCACCAGCACTCAGACTACATTTGTATCACGCCAGGCTGAGCAGACACACAAGTTAATTCTCAGTGCATCAGCTGTAGACCCAAAAGCCGTATACTCCAGTCACTGGCTACAGCACTGTGCTGTGGGGCTCAGAGCTGGACACATATCAGCTCTTTTCACTGTATTAGGCCTTGAAGATGTTTCAATAACTACCAACCATGGAGTTATAATTGTGGTGCTCTTTCTGGTGGTGCCAAGAAAATATTGAGAGGGGATGTAAAGACAAAAGGAGTTAAAGTGTATTCTATACTAATGAGGCAGGGCAAGGTTAGATTCATTCTTATCAGGGCTATTTTTAGACCCAGATTTTCAGAAGCTTTGGCTGCATCAGCATTTTTATTATACAACTTGAGGCTTCTTTAGAGCTTTTTCCTGAAGAGCAATCAGTTTGAGAATTCAAACTGGGCGTATTCAGTCAGGACACTTGAAACTGCTGATCAACTTGGAAGTCTTGGTCCATCTGAGCTTTTACAAAGTTGATTTGGGTTTGTTTTTTTAAAGCTGTGAATAATAGTTCATGTATTTTAAATAAAGCATTCCTCAGGCGTCCTTTCAATGACTTGAGTTTACAACCCACAAACCCTGGATTGCAGAAGTAGTATTTCAAGATTTTGGAACTCACTTATCTTTTTGTTCTCAGCTTTCTCAGACATAAAACAGAGTAGGTAATCTCACCTCATAATGTGTGCCATAGCCTTCTACCTCTGTACATGGCCACACTTGGAGAGTTTCTGGTGTCCAGTGATAAAGATCAATAGTTCATGTTGCTAAAAATATTACATAAAATTATAAAGATAAAACACATAGTATAAAATAGCACTTCTCTGTGGGCCTTGGAGCAGTTTCTCTTTCATAATATTCAGTTCAAAATGTGGATAGGTAGATGGGCAGATAGGCTGTTTCTCAACAGAATTACTGACTATTAAAAGGGTGTTTCCTTGAAATTGTCTTTGGGTCATGCAGTGGTCAGCTTTTACCATACAGGTTAGATTCTTCTTTACTATTATAATGCTCTTCACACCTGTTTCTGAGTGAGTCACAAACCTTCAATTCTTTCCAGTGCTGAGTTAACATGAAAGTCATGTTGTGTCTTCATAATTGGTTTGATGGTTTCCTGAAACATGCACTTTTGTGTTTGTGGAGAAAAAGGCTGATTAAGTAACTACACAGGCTTAAAGTCAGAACCCTCCAAAGACATGTGGATCCCTATATTGTATTCTTGTTTCTGAAGACTGATATATTATATCTTGAGTGAGTGGCCAAAGGCAGGTGCATGTATGACAAAATGAAGTATTTTGGCAGGGAAAATATAAAGACTAAGAAAAAGCTGGTCAGTTGGTACTCTGGATTCTCCTTTGAATTCTACTGAGAACACAACCACATACTGCTGAGGCCATGAGATAAGCTAAACCCAAGCACAACTTCTGATCCAGGTACAGAATTTCAGGATCCGTGGCCCTCCAAGTTGGCACAGGCCTCTAGGGATGTGCAGTTCCATGCTGCATGTGCAGCACAACTACCTGCAGCCAGTGCGCAGCACCTGGGCCTGTCTGTACAATCTCTGGCTGACTTTGCTCTCAGCATCCATCATGGGATAATGCCACCAAGGCAGACAGGCTGTAATGGTGCACGGGCATGAGCAAAGCTTGTCTCAAACTTGCATCTGAGTGGAGGAGAGTTTGGCATTGATTAAGGCCCACAAGTGCAATAAGGGCAGAAAGACCTGTTTGTAAGAGGATTTCTTGTCCCCAGCTGTAATTATGACCATATTGTTCTAGTCCAGTACCGCTGACAGAAGGACACATGTACTTAGCAGCATACTAGCTGGGATGGGACTTTATAAAGGGGAGGAAGAAATTTAAAGGATCCAGGGGCAGTTCTGTCAAAAATTCACGAGGACTGCAACCTTCAGCTCTGCTAATTGCTTGTGAAAGGAAAAGTGTCATGTGGTTAGAAATAAGAACGACAACATGAAATTTTGCTTAATGTGGGTGACTTCCAATACCACTCTTTGCTCAATCACTGGCACAGCCTTCCATGTTAAACAGATCTTGCCCAGCTCAGTCTTCTAAAGGAGGAAAATAAGTCAAGTGGGAAAATGCAGTTTAAGTATGCCAAAAGTAATTTAGTCTATACACCTTTAGATTATATTGTTTCCTAAAAATGAAAGGGTTAAGGATGTCATCTCACCTAGGAGGGCAAGATACCAACCACTAACATTCCAATGTTAGCCAGGAATGAAAGGCAATTGCTTGGTGGGAGTGGTGACAGTGGTGATGTTGAGAAGAGAAAGGCTCCTTGAGACTTAATTGAAAGTAAACTGAGGCAGGGACATATCTGTGATGGAGAGCTGGAAAGGCCATGAGCAAGACGTCTGGATAATGGTCGTGGGTTGGAAATGATATCTGAGGAGTAACTCCTCCCCCTGAAACAGATCCAAATTTGAAGCATGTTAAGCCAAAAGATAAGGGCCTGCCAACTTTGAAATAAAAATTACCTGACCCTGGAAAAGCTGATTTCACTATATATTTTATTTTATTGCTGATGACGTACTTACAGTGGCAGAGCAGGTGTAACACACAGGCATCAAAGGTCCTTCAGTGAAGCCTCAAAGGGCGGTTGGGGCACTGCTGTCGGCAAACCTAGAAAAGCCTTAGGCTTGTTCTGCTCTAGGATCAGGTCAGTGACTGGTGAGTCGGAGGTGACCACAGGAGTCTTAGCCAACAGCTGAATTACAGGCAGCAAGATCCCCAGGGTCTCCCCCATACCTCGCAGAGTACCTTATATTAATTGAGTCTAAGGTTGAACTTTTAAAAGTTTGTATTTGTGCTGGCACAAACACTGCTTAATAGTCACTGATTTATCCTTTGTTGTCTATTACTCCCATTAGGTAAGGTTTATAAATAGCTCCTGCTTTATATTCTTCTTTTCCTACATCATCCTTGTCCATCAAAGCAGCTAACACACCCATATTATTTTTATGTAATTAAGTTTTCCATTTTAATTTCAGTGACCTTCCTCAGATTGGCCGTCTCCCACAGGCAAAGTGATTATAAGGCAGACAGAGCTACCTCAGCACAATATTATTTATATGTGGTCACTAACCAAACCTCCAGATATCCACCTGAGCTCAACTCAGCATCCAAACTCAGAGCAATCATGAAATGGTCTGAACATAGCCATTCAAACCTATCAGTGCACAAATCTGAGGTGAATTTACTAAAAATCTTAGCCCAAATCCATGGAATAAAAAATACTTTAATTTTTAAAGTAGTACAGAGATTATTATTAAACACTTCTGACTCTCTCAAGTCTGTGATTTCCTAGGGTTTTTGCTGTCTATGGGTCAGGTGACCCATGAGATGCAACTCTTCTCTTGGTGGACAGTTGGTGGATGCTGCTGGAGTACTGGTACTGTCCACATCACACAGCTGGTTTTAAGAATGTTTAAGCCCGTTTCCTTCAATTCTCTTTCAGCACTCCCATTCTTCCTGTGGAGGGGAATGTCTTGTCTTGGATCTCATGGCAGATTTGTTCACAGCAATGCATACCCCAAAGGTAAATGCACACTTCTCTTATGTCTTGTTGGCTGCTGTCAAACAGAGCCTTTCTTACAGACTCTGATACCATAACCATCTAGAATCGGTATCACTTCTTCGGCTTTACATTCTGTCGCTTCTTAACAGAGATAAGCATCCTTTTTTTCTCCTCCCATATCCTCCAAAAGGGTGGCTGCCCTGACATGAAATTTTCAGCATTTTTTTCCATAAAAAAATCTTCCCAGATAAATCTTTCCCCAGCCTGCATGCTGATTCCCAATGGCTCTTTCTTAGCACACTTTCCCCAGAGGAGCAAAGAAAACTTTATTAATGTTTTTAAATACATTTATTTTGTATTCATGTAGTATTTCCATACAGTCAGTATTGCAAAAGATTATTCATTTAGTGTGGAGTGGCAGTGCAGAGGCAGAAGGATGTTGTTCACAGCCTGCATCCCTATAACTGCAGTCAGACTTAGGCTTCTAGGGCTTTCAGCAGCAAACTAGGTCAGTGGGGCCCTCTACATCAAAGCTTCTCCTTAGACACTGTAAATCGCATGCTTTTATACTATTCCTACAGTACACTGTGTTCTTCTGTAATTACAAATGTATGTTTCCCATCACCACAAAGACTTCACATTGCTCAAAGGAAATCTCTCTTCAAAGGCTATAAACTGTTGAAGGGCAGGCCCCCTTCTGAGAGCTACCATTGCTTCGGGTGATTCCTTCTTTAACTCATCCACAGTAGAACCACCAGTCAATTCAACTGGCCTGCATCACACCGTGTCTGAACTGGCCTCAGGGTTGCATTTCAGCTTTGGAAAACAGCATTGCAGAATTAAAAAATGCAGACTTAAAAAAAAAAAAAAAAAAAAAAAAGAGGAGAAAAAAGGAAGAAAAAGCAATTAACTGCTTTATTCATACTCATCTGGTCCAAAAACCATGAGACTTGAGTTTATGTTCTTCACCAGCTCAAACTTATGATAAGAGAACACAGCATTTTCATTTGCTAGTTGCACCTTGAAGAAAGTCATAATTAGGATGCATTACAGAAAAAAACTCACAACTTAAAAAAGACAGCAAGGAATACATGGAAAGAAAATGGTTTATAAAATTAATTTTATGAAGATATGTGTATATAAGTATATATGTATATACATAGAAATACATGTATAATTATAATGAAATAATGAAATACATGTAATGATAATAATACATGTATAATATATGTATGTAGTTACAATAAAAACTCTGAAAACATTCCCTTCTATAATAGCACTCAACTCCACAAGTAATTTCATTGAAGCTAATGTTTTCTTTTGAGCAATGACTTACTCATGACAACAAGTGCTAATAAATATTTGCAGGATTGGGTCTTAAAATTAAGGGGTATTTAATGCTAACACATGAAACTCATACTTGAGAAGCATTCATGAATTAAGATAATTAATCATATGGTAGTAGCTACACACTATATTAGTTTTATAACTAATTATATATGAAAACAAGGACTTATCTGCCTCACATTCTTTAGAAAACTGGGCCTGTGGATTGTTAAGGTCACACAGGAATGTTATGACACATCCATAAGCCAGTTTTTCGTGTTCCTTGTAAGCATCTTAACCCTGAATACCCTGCTTCTCAGTTACCTTCCCTCTGGCCTACAACTTGGCTCCCATAAGCTAAGGTCTCTCTACTGTGCACTATCTCTTTCTCCTCATTTTAAACACAAAATGTGTTTTTATACATCTTACCCTATTCCAATTGTTTCTTTGATTTCATTCCTGCTGCTGCTGGCATCTAGACAACCCTTAACATACCTCAACTGATGTCAAAAAATGTTCTCCAAACATAAAGGGGTTTTTTAAAATAAAATTTTTGACAAATATGATTAGATGTGGATAAATATATTATCATTATCATTACAGGACCATTCTTGGGAATGAAGTCTGCATTCCAGAAAAACAATACACAAGGGAGAAAAAGTATCCTTGTTCTGGATAAAGAGTGTCTTCACCAGGAGGTATACAATATGACAATAGTGTTTAAATTAATTTAAAAATTCAGGGCAAGCAAGTCTTCCTAAACTTTGGGGCATAACTTGTGAATTCTGCCTGCAAAAGCTGAAAGGATCAACCTAATGGAAAATAGCTGTGTGTCACAGCTTATCAAGGTGGCATCCTTTTCTTTGTAATCTCATAAAAAAAGCCATTGAAATGCAAGCTACCATTAACTGCTGCTTACAGCAGCAGAAGTAACTGGTTTTGGATGGCCAATTGCTTTTCTACAACTCAGTCAAAAGGGAAGGCAAAAATACCACTTAATTTTTTTTATTCTTCATTTCAGACAGTTTAATAATTCAACATTCTTTCCCTTTTCCTAACTTGTTTTGTTTTGATTGTGCAAGTGCCAAGCTTTTAGCAGGAATTACCTCTTCCATTCCATCTGCATGTGACCAAGGCTTCCAGCCTCACTGGGAAACCATCTTTATTATTTGTATTTCAGGAGCAGCCTGGAGTTTATGTCAAAAACCAAGAGTCCTAGTGCAAAGTGCAGTCACAATGTCTAGTCTCTGAAGACCTCTGGCCTAAACCCGAAGACTCTGTACTTCACACATATAAGCAATAACAACCAGACATTTTCTACTGATACTAAATTTGGTTCAGAATGTCCAGATACACATTTCTATACTTTCTGTATAGAAATATTTTGAGGATGGGACTTTTCCCTGTTCCCTTGGTTAAACTGCAATGAAATAGGGGAGTAGAGGGATATAGTTTCTGTTTTCAACACTTTTTAAAATCATTCCAGGTATTTTAAGCCGCTATGTCATAAAATTTATTTTAAATTCACATTCATATACTATAAGTGAAATGTCTCTGTACACCTTCAGTACACTTCTGAATGTATTACACAATTTCAGACACAGTTCCCGTGGAAGAATGTTGTGAATGTACTTCTGTTAACTCAGAACAAAGTTTAATAAGTGAAAACAGCATGGGAAGCATGAATGAAAACCTCCCCTCTACTTTCTGCTTCAATTTTACTTTTGATTCCATAAGAGCTGAATAAGCCCCTAGTATAGAAACTCAGGCCATGAGACATTAGTTTTATATCTTTCTGTTTCTCTGCTTTTTATCCTGCTCTATTTCCAGATGGTATTAAATACAATTCAGGGGAATGATCCTGATATTTTTGAGAATGTTTATTTTATTTCAAAAATATCCATAACTGATCATGTCTAGGACATAAAACGTTGTGGGTTTGTGGGAAGAAAGATGCTTCATAGCCTATGATGTTAGAATTAAAAAGTACAAGACTCAATTTTATAGAGTCTCCAATTATACTTCTGCTCAGCAGAATCCTTGCAAGAAGATATATGCAAAGTAGAAGAGGAATTTCATCTTTAACTCATTAGTTTTCCATGGAGAAACCACATGGCTGGACATTAAAGCACAACTCTATCATTCAGTACAGGCTGTGCTTTCATATTTTTCTGAGCTAGAGCAGACAGCAAACTATTCTATGTTTGTTCTGACTTTAATAACACAAGAAAAAGAAGTTAAAAATAATTGAAGTCAATAGGGGAAAAAAATCAGAGGCCCCAGTCAAGTTCCAAATATTGTATTTTGAGTTTTCTGACTTTTCTCACAGGCAGTTTTTCTCTGCTGTGACATGAATACAGTTGCTATACTTTCTTTACCATAATAAAGACTACAAAACAATAAAACTTACAAGGACAGGAATGGTGGAAAATTATAAAATTTCTGATTATAAATTCTTTGCACATTTACTATCCTTTTTTATATCAAAAACTTGTCACAAAATCTCTTTCCTGTAAAGCCCAATCTTGTATGACCAGTTGAACATCTAGACAGCAAATAAGCAGTAAATGTGTCAATAAAGTGAAGAGTTTCAATTTGATTATCTGACCTTTGCTAAGGTGACCAGTAGACTTGATTACATAAAAGACTATTATTTAAAAAAATCATGGCTACATACTGTGAGTTTTTCTCTCACCTAATATATATTCTGACATTTGAATATGACTTCTTGTCCTTTTGTTTAGCAGAACGTGTTTGTTGGGGTTTTCTTTAACATAAAAAAAAAAATTGTTCTCCTCAAGGTGCTCTTACTCAAGATCCCATCTATGGTTGCACTTGAGCTACTGTCATTACTGGGTTGCAATAGTGCAGTACCCTAGAGCATCTCCCATATGTTTAATAGTACCTGTCTGACATGTAATTTCGTGAAGTTCTGTGTTAGCTGTATTAGTCATTTTGGCATGCTATCATTCTGATGATAAAGTATGGGACTCAAGCACTGCTAAATACACATCATCAAAGCAAACATCTCAAAAAACATGTCAAAGTTTTCCTATGTAGGAAAATTCACTAGTAGATAGAAACTTATTCTGAAAGCTTTTGAAGTGGGTTGTTGTTTGCTTTTAAGCACATCCATAATTCTGTACTTCTATATATTCAATGATTCTTTAAAATAAAGGTGTATAAGAAAAATGGTTTGTGGATAACCTAGAGAAAATACATTTGCCTTAGACTTTGGAAAAGTCTTTTTGGCTTATGGCTTTTTCTGGGTTGTTTAAGTCTTTGGGCATGCTGGGGGAAGTGCAGAAGAGGCATCTTCCAGCTCCTCATCAGGAAGAAGCCCTCTGGACAGAAAGCATCTGCCATCTAAGCAATGAAATGATGCTCACTTGAAACTCCATATTCACTCCCTGATGGGATGAGTAAACCTGGGAGACAGAGGGCAGGACGACTAAGCCTGTGTTTGTAAACTGTGAGCCATGCACAGCTTCTGCTGTGGGAACACTCTCCTGGTGCGTTTGTTTGTTTGCTTTATTTTATTTGTTGTTCTGTTTGCATTTTAAATGAGATTTACTTCCTAAAATGCCAACAAACTCAGCCCAATGCTCATGCCAACAAAATGCTTCTGTGCCAAGAACATATGAAAGGGCACTAGAACATATACTTGTATCCAGTCAACAGATGTACAGAGACTGAGCTGAGAATTTAACTTGCTGAACAGTGCATTCATGTACCAAAGTGCTGATTCATTCCCCTGCCAGTGAGGCAAGGGTGAGGGAAGCCAGCAGCACGCACACAGGTCCCAGTGTTATCACCACTGCTCACCCACAGAGACAAACCCAAAGCGCTGACCTTGGCAGGTTTGTTGGAGTTACTGTTTAAATAAATGCCTTGTGTGCTCTAGCCGAATACAATCCTGCATTGACAAAAATATATATAAATCTTCCTCTACATTGAACTCTTGACAAATGTGTAGAGATAGAACATCACAGCAGAGGTGCCATCAGTGGCTTTGCTGGGCCTCATTAGCTTGGACCAGAGATCCAACATCCACTGGCCATCTAGGGAAAACAGAAGAAAACTGCATCTGCATCTCCCACCACTATAGCCTTCCAGACATAATGGCCCCCCTGCATGTGCACCAGTGAATAAGAAACAACTGAGACATGGCAATTAAAGGAACTGTAAACCCTCAGCACCTTTTGATATTGGAAAAATCCTCTGGGGATATTGTAAACAAACGGGCAATATATCAGTAACCTCCTCAAACACACGTGTTATTGGAACGTGGTGGAAAATAACACAATGCTAAAGAAATGGCTTATGCTTTTCAAATTCCAGAGAAGGAGTTCAAGTAAAATTAAAAAAAAAATAGGGAATGATTTGCATGAACAGGTCTTGAAAACAGCTCTCTTTCTGACCAAACTATTACTAGAGCTTCCTGCCTAGATATTTTCCATTCTTGTATTCCCAGGGTGTTTTGCAAGTCCTCTCCTTTGAGTCAGTGAGCTTGCCCTGGCATGCCTCCCCTTGCTGGCCACAAACCTCTGGGCACTTGGAGTCAAAAAAACATATCAGGGTGAGGTTTTTTTTAACATCTGCATGAAAAGCTGTACCCTGTTAAAAGGGAAACTGATGCAACTAATATCTCCTAATAACATTTTGGAGCCTTCTTTAGCCTTCTGAACCAGTCAAAGCCTCAGAAATATCCATCTCATTAGATAAAGCCGAGGAATCAGTTGTTCATTTGGATTATTCTATTCTGTGGGAACCAATTCAAATCTCTATCTTGTCTGCTGAACACAGTTGCAACCCATATATCAGCCTCATAAAATGTGTTTTATTGGTTTGCCTTTGTGTGAAACATGAATTATTTACAAACACGGAACTTCATCAGATTCACAAATGCCATTTTTTGCCATTTAAAGCACATTTGTGAATCATGTTTTGTTGACTATGAAATGAATGAGGCTGAGTATGTACACACATCTATATATTCTTTTGTGACTGTTAGGGATGTCAGTCCTATTACCTGTCAGATTTAATTATTTTTAATTCTCCAACTATTTACTTACCTTCTGTTTACTGCCAAAATGGAAGTATGCCGTCCCAGTCCTCCCACCCCTGCCAGTTCACTGACAATATTAAGGATACAAGATCAAGTATTAAAAAAGTTAGGAAATTCCAGCTATATTAACTCAGCTCCATCTATATCCTGTGTATATTTTGGCACATGTGAATAACAAAGTGTAATACAGTGGGGCCATTAAACTGGACATTCCCCACCTGCAGTAGTAAAGTTTACCAGACTATTTGAGGTATTTCCCATTCTAAGTAAAAGGTGCACTATCGACAGAGTCATAAAGGTAATTACACTGGAGCAGAGTGTCAATAGCTTAATGATGCCAACTGGAAGATTTATTTTTAATGAGGAAAAAAAATTGAAATTATGATTATGTGTGGTGTATTACATTGTGCTTCATTCATTTTACTCTAAAATGCAACAAAAACCATTAAAAAAAAAGAAAGCATGAAAATTGCGGTTCTGAGATTATATGTTTTGAAAGTTCTGCATTGTTTATTACAATTCAACCTCCACATTAAAAACAGATAGCTTTTATTGATACAGATAAAGCACTCTGTTCTTCTGTACCTGCACACAATGAAACCTAAGGGATATTTAATAGACTGGTCCTGCATGAATTCTACACCTGTGTGTTACTTAATTTGGTTTTCCAGGCCAAAGAGCTACTATCACTTTGGATCCCTCCCAGCATCTGGTCATTACTATAACATTGTTTTTATTCCATCCAGAAGGCAAAAATATTTCCTTGCAGTAGCCAAAAGCAGTAGACCACAATTCTGCTGAGTGTAGACAGCGAGTTTGGGAAGGTCGTAGCTTTAAGAAGACATATGCGTGCGTATTGGGAAAAGAGACAGTGCTAAATCTGCAGCAAACTGTCAAATGCTTTCCAGAGCTGCAGTGATATTTTCTTTAAGTATAGCTACTTTACCTTCTTAAACTCGCTGTCTAATTCTGAAACCAATACTAAGATGTGGTTGTCCAGTTTCACCTAGAATCCTGAAAATGTCAGGACATTAATATCAGTAATTAAATAATTTGCTGACATTTTCATTTCATGGTACCAGTAGTACTTATTAGCAAATTTTTGACATACTGGTTAAAACAATATACAACTCTTTAATAGGAGAAATAAAATTAGGACAAGGGAACATGGAGAATGGAAAGCAACAAAAAAAAGGGACTAATGAAAATAGGGGGGGGAAAGCAGTAGTAGAATAGCAATGATCACAAAAAAATTGCAAGATAATTTTTAGTCTTCTTGTTCTATGGAGGAAAACTAGCCAAAGGAGCATCCTCTCTGCTGGACAGCGTGTATATCCTCTTGATGTTGGTTTTAAGTCCATTTAAACAACCTATAGGGAATTTCTGTACCTCACTAGGAGCTGAGTATGTCCATGCATGGCTGAGCATTTAAAAGTTAATCTGAGTATTGCATCCATCAAGCTTTAAGGTCTAGCAGTATCAACATTTAAAAATATAGATGAGGAAACAGTTAGATTTTGTTGATGTGGTCTATCATCTGCTGTATTCTGCCTTAGCCAATAGGCCTATCATTAACTTGGTTCTCATTTTAGTTTGGGTTGGCTTTTATCTTTAGTCTTTTACCTGATTCTTCTTTCTTAATAGTTACAACTATAGAAGAGAAACCATAATATGCTAATTTCCTAAAGAAACACAAAGTTCATGTAAATTAAAGTATGTTGGAACAGAGGGATAATTTTGATGAACAAAATAGGATAACTGGAGAATAAATTAGATATTTCTGCAAAATTTTTACCTAAAGCATTGCTATCTGTCAGAGCAAGTTTCCCCAGAATATGAACATGCATGTAGAAAGTACAAAAATACTTTGCTGTGGTTGGGTATTAAAATACAGTTTACTGCTAAGTGTAGTAAGTAGCAAGAATGGCAAAGATGCCCAGAACACAGGAGCCATCTGGGGTCACGCTAACCAATTTTGCCACTACAGACACTAAGTGAAAAATGTGATTCAGCATGTCTTGTGAAAGCAGCTCTTAAACATTGCATCATCAGAGTTTTCTGCTGTTCAATATGGCTCTGGGGTTGGGGAAGGCTGTGTTCAGACTCTGCCCAGCAAGGCTGTGTTTGCAGGTTCCCACAATGAGAGCAAACTCACTGCAACTCCCCATCCACGTCCTCACCAGGGTCCCCCAAGCAATCCCCACTGCTACATCACTGAAGCAGCTCTCCCTCTGCAAAGAGCACTTGAGGTCCCTCAACCCCTCCCTGTCAGCTGGCATTCAAAGCCTGACCTCTGTGCACTGTAATCATCTTGTGACTCCACCTTGGTGACCTACCTTTCACTGCTCTTCAGCATCCACACTGGTACTACTGCATCAGCTTAATTAGGCAAGTTTGTACTCATGAAACTGGCTGAGAGAGCTGCAGGAAGCTCAGAAGTCACACTAGACTCAATAGACTCAAGTTCACTTCTTCTCTAAATCACAGGGACTCTCAGAATCCCATGCAGGTTATCAATACCTGCTATAGCTCAGGCATTTTCCCATACATGGGGAGCATGGCCAAGCTGCTAAAGGCTGCCATTGTCAGCCTCGGGTCCCTTTTTTTCCCCTCTTTCTGCCACTACTCTCCCATCCATCTTGTGCAACCACAAAGCCCTTTTTTCTCCAACTGAAGGATGGCTGACCATGGGCTGTGGGTTTCAGGATATGCATAACCACCTTCTTGTTCTGTGTGACAAACCAGCACTAGCTCAGGAAAGGAATATTCTTGTTTCTGTATTCGGAGAATACACCTTACTCTCTGAGCCATGTTTCAAACAATGGTTAACATTTCATGAAAGTTTATTCCATAATCATGGTACTGAGGTCCAGTGTTGTTGAGTGTGGAGCCATGTGTGGCCATACCCTTATTTTGAAGCTGAGCTCAAACTGAATGCTAATTGCTATTGTTGTTGTGATAATTACCCTGCTAAAATAGAGCCAACAGGTAAACTGAGGCTATGCCTGTCCCAGAGCCCATGCAAGGCTCTCTGCTGACAGGACTGTCTAATGTGTTTGTGGTGCCTTGGACATGCTGGCACCATTCAGAAACAATGGTTTGCCCAGCTGGGCCAAGCCCACTGGTGAAATACAAATTTTAATTCACCAATATTTTGGTCCAGATCCCTGTAGTATCTCACTGATGTGTCATTTGGGAATCAGCTGTCTTTTAAAAAGAGGTCTATCCCAAGATCAGTAGAGGGTTTCCCACACCAGGGATAGAACACAGGAGGGGGCATTTGCAATCTCCTGAGAAATTAGTGTGGCCTTTTTCAGACAACACTGAGTACATGGACCAGACCCTCACTGTTGAAACAGAAATTAATTTGCTCTTAATCAAAGCCAATCACTACTGAGATAAACAGTGCAAACAAGATTTATTTTCCTCAAAGAAGCCACTCCACATCTAATAGAACTCAAGGGACTGTCTGCCAGATTCCAAGATTAAAAGAACAAGAAGAAATAACCCAAATGACAATTTACATGAAAACTGTCCCTCCTTCAGGGACAAATTGTGTTAGTCAGATCCCAAAGGTAAAAGTTACTTCCATGCAGGTCACTCTTGACTCTCTGAACAGCTTTTTAACATCACACATGAAAATTGTATGAACCGTAATAAGCTGATTAAGACATTAATTTTTTACACACATCTCCAAGTTTACCAAACTAGCATTTTAAAAAAAATTCTCTGTGTGCTGTTTTCTTCTGAATTTCTGAATTATGTGTCTATTGTCCATTGCACTTAGTTCCTGGATCAGTAAAAATTTGCTGCTGGGGATTGTCTCAACCAAGAAAAAAAAAAGAGTAAGCAGATTGTCTTCCTTCTTTTGTGCAAAATATAGATTTGTTGGTTCTGTGGACCTGTTACTGGGAGTTGAGGGCGCCACCAGAGGCAGCAGTTTGACAAGCTTCTGTGGCACACATTCTCTGGAGCAGCTGAGCCTGCAGGACTACAGACAAATGTAGAAATATTGCAGTGGATTTCAAACCTTAGAAAATAATTAAAATTTCACCATGCTTCTCTTTTAGTCTCAGTATTGCATTTCCAAAACAGAAAGACACACAAAACTGTGGCAAGCACATTTCTCTCTCTCTCAGGATTTTTATAAAGGTGCACAGAGAGAAGTGAAAGAGAAAACAATTTCTATTTCTGCTCCTTGTTTTTCTCTTGTGGAATGTGTTTGGAGATTGTTTACCTAGAGCGAATGCCTGGTTGGATCAAGGTGGATTGTTTGGGCCTGATGGCCAATGAGATCCACCTGTGTCTGGACTCTGGAGAACAGGGTCACGAGTAGTGAGGAGTTAGATATGATAGTTAGAGAGAGTAGCATGTAGTTTTTAGTATCCTCTTTTATATAGTATATTAATGTATCATAGCATAATTATAATAAAGAAATCATTCAGCCTTCTGAAATAAGTCAGACATCATCATTCTTCCCATTGGGTTCGCCGACATCTACAACACAAAACTGTCAGTAGGACTAATGTTTCTTAGTCACTTTTGACAATCCTTTTCAGCAGGATTGGCCATTTTAGAGTACAGTAGGTACAGTTCATACTCTAGACATTATATTGTTATAGATTTTCTTTGTAAAAAACTCAAGATCTCTAATTCTATTTTACTTTGTCAACTGTTAAAGTCTTCATTTCCTTTGTCCTTTACATTTCTTTACTGTCACAGATGTCTCAAGGGGAGGTGTTTGCATTTGCTGCACTATTCAGTGAAAGTCTCCCAAATAAGGGGATTTTTCTCCTTTCTTCTAAACATCAGTTCCAGCACACATCGGCCTTCCCCAGACCTGTGCTGCATTACACCTTACTCACTGATTCACCCTCTTCCACCCCCTTCTACTCAAAAATAGTTGAAGCAAAGAGAATCTCTGTTCAGTGCCAGCCCTGTGCACTGCCAGCACCAGCTCCTGCCTTTGTAAAAGGAAAAAAAAAATAGAAACAGATTGTTTTTTCAAATATTTCTCATGCACATCCTTCTCCTAGAATTGGTTAAGTGACTGTGTGACAACACTAAGCTCTGTTCTGCTACAGATAATGGCATGCCCTACTTCCCTCAGGGCTTTCCACAAAGCAACCCCCTTCCAGCTTCCACTGGATATTTGTTTCTCTAATACCCACTCCTACTTCACGTGGAAAGGATTATTTCCAACAGCAATTCAGCATACTCTTCTCTTTCTCTCTCTCTTTATCTCTGTCTCTCTTCAGAGAGCTGATGACTGAATCATCCTTTACACTGGGGATAAAAATAATTATGGAAGGGCTAGGAAGCTCCATGAGTTTCAACTTGCAGAGTTTCTGTTGGGTTTGCCCATCAAGGGGCGGGCGAGGGAGGACAGGGTGTGGTTTTATCCCTAAGCTAAAAATACAAAAGGCAAACAGTGGTTCCAATAAGTGTAAACTACACGGTGTACCCAGTGTTATTATTCTGTATTGGTTTACAACCTACTTTTCATGAGGATATGATAGTGATGACTTCACTTCACCCATCACTAATACCGTGGGAATCAGTAACCATTCTACTGATGGCAAAGATAATTTGGGTCCAAGCAGAAAAGAGAAATTACTTATCCAGCCAAAAAGAATGGGGTTCCTACTACTTCAGGACAAGATTAAAGCCTGGAATTTGAATCAAATCTTTGTGGTCAGGAAGAATCTGGACACAGCCATGACTGAAAGGCAAAGAAGCAGACAGCATGGCCCAGCAGGTGCCAACCAGCCTGCTGGCTTAGGCTGAGCTGCAGACTTGGCAAGAACTTCAAGGGCTCAGGAGTAGAAGGAAGACAAAAGTCCAGACCTGGGGTGGGGGCTGTCAAAAGGAGCCTGAGAATCTCTCTGAGTGGAAGAGGAAGCTAAGGTGGGGAGATTGTCTTGGATTGGAGGCTGCAACTGTGAGAGATGTGGCCATTAAGGACCACAATGTAGTATTCTGTAGTTTCCAGGAATTATGAAGGGCATTTTGAACTAGGACAATTAGTCCTTGGGAATGCATGTTTCTATTGCTTGGTTTTTTCAGGTAGGGAAAAGAAATACTTACCTAAATTCATTTTTAACGCTGTTGTGCAAGTCTTTGATGACTAGAAAAACCTGATAACATAGGAAACAGAAAATACTAGGTTGGGTTGATCAAAAATTTAAAAAAAAACCCAAGCTCACAAGTATATTTTTAGAACTCTGCTATATTGCATAATTTGTTAGAGATCACCAATATCAAGTTTCAGTCCTGTGCTTCCCCCTGTACATAGTTTTTCTGAAACATGATATTAAACAGATTTTAAAAAGTAGCAGGGAAGATAAAAAAACTATCACATTATTTTATATATTGCTTTTAGGTTCTTTCTGTAAGAAATTTTATAATTAAATTGAACAAATACTCCTATTGTGAGAGACCTAACAAATTTTTAAATGTATTAATTTATGCTTCTTCAATTAGTTCAGACTGCTGTCATCAAGATGATTTCTCCTACCTGGTCCTCTGACTATGTCATCTCCCTTTTTATAGTCTCTGAGTCACTTAACTCAATCTCTTATTAGTTTCATCTCACATTCATTTTTTCTTGTGATTGTTTTTAGGGTTATAAGCCACACAGTCTCTGCTTATGCTCTGTACTAATTCCTTTTCACACTTACTCATTACAAGCTTGCCTGCTCTGCTGATGGCTCCAGCTTTTATCTCCAAATTCCCTTCCATTCTCATAAGTACTTCCATCATTTGTTCCACTCAACACCTAGGCTGAAAGAACTCTACCAACATAACTTTGCCAGCCTTCTCCCTTTTTCTTCTTTAAATTGCTACAGAATTCCAACTTCTGCATAATCACATGGAAATAGTAATATCTTCATAATTATAAAACATAAGTAAGTCTTTTGTCACCAGGGCATATAAAAGTCTTTTGTCACCAGGGCATATAAAACCGTGACCACCTAATTATGTGCAGCACAAACCTGTGAGTTGTCCTACCTCTTTCTATCTTACAGTGCAGCCATATTCAAGTCTTGTGTACCAATTGCAACACCTTCAGTGCTGATGGCCATCTTCAATGGCTGATTTTTCTAAGATGTTTTTAGATTAATACAGGACAAGCAACAGCACTAATGCATTATATGCAGCTACTTCATGCAAACTGGTATTTTTAAACCTAACAATAATTTGTTGTCAATGATGCTGCAGGCAAAATCAGTACAAAAATCAGAACCCTGCCCTACAATGTCCTCTGCTTTTTGGAAGTCTGTTGTTTTGGGTCTCTTTAAATAAAAAATGCATGTTAAAAATTAAAACCTGAATTGATTTGAAATAGTTCTGTTTATAATCATCTGCCCATTCAAAGCTATTAAGTGGGTCAAGTGTGCCCTTTTTATACAGATTTTGAAAGCCACATGCTGTTAGAGGACAAAACAAATGAGTAACATGCGTAGTCCTTTGTAGCACTACGTGAAAACATAGGCCATCTGCAAAAGAAGATGAAAATGATCACAAAGTAAATGATAAATCAATTCAACAAAAAGTTTTGAGAAGGAGCTTTAGGGAGACTTGGCAGACTGATATATTAACAAAAGAGGGAAAAAAAAAAAAAAAAAAAGAGAGAAAACCTGATAAGGTGGTTGGATCTGAAGGCTCCTGGAGGTAGAATGACAAATTGTACAATATTTCAAATACCCCAATTCTGACATGTTGTTTGCACAGCCAAATAGCTAGGATACTCATATGAGGAAGACTGTGAAGAATTAATGGTTGTTCTTCATATAAATTTTTATTACATTCTGTAGCAGGATTTTTAAAGCTATATAATTTTTTTTTCCTAAAAATATGAGCAAAATCCAGGCTCCATGGAAGTCAATGCTTTCCAGTTCAAACAATAGTTCTAATTCTTATCAAATTGGATAGCAGTCTGTTAATGCTGGGAATTGGGCTGTATTTCTGTTTCCTTAATGTTGAGCACAGAGGACTTTTGGAACAGAAGATGAAATTCAAGAGCTAATTCAAGAATATATGCTATCTTTATATTCAGAACCAAGGAAAAGATTCTTGCATTTATTGTACCCGTATTTTTGCAAATTGTTGAAAGATCAAATGCATGTAGGATATGTTGGATGATTGCTGCAGTTTGGGGAAAATGCTTTATAAATTGTGTTTTTTTCCAAATAAAATATATTTCAGGCAATAGCTGCAGAAAAAAATAATAGATACCATAAATAGCACCTGGTTTTAGCTTGAGCTTCCATTCATTCCAGAATTGTTTTCATAACAAGATATATAGATTTAATTCCTTTTTTTCTTCTCTGCTGATGCAAATGGACACAATAAGAATTTTATGTCATTTCATATGTTACTTGTGAAGCAGTCTTTCTTGATGAGCTTCTTAAGCTGCTCTTTGAAAAGGAATTAATGGAAAAAATAACTTCATCTTCAGAAAAATAGGGAAATAGTTTGTATCACCATAGTCATAATCATAAAAAGGGTCAGAATACCAAGCTTGTGACTGAGTCTTTCCAAAATAAACCAAACAAAAGAAATTAAAATAAAATAAAATAAAATAAAATAAAATAAAATAAAATAAAATAAAATAAAATAAAATAAAATAAATATGAAGAGAACTTAAAAACTGGAGGAAGAAAAATGTAGCAATAATCTGATATCACTAAAAATAATCATGCAGTGTCTCTTTCTTTTTTATTAAGCTTTTTCCTACATATGCAGCTGAAAAAATCAGTAAGTAACTTTATTATTTGCACGGAACAGCATAAAGCAAGAAGGTTTATTCTAAAAATCTTGGACTGAGGTCTGAACTGACCAGTCTAGGCTAAAGTTTTAATCAGAAGTGCAAGGCTCTGCTGCAGATCCTGCCAAAGAAGGGATTTCCCATAAAAGAACCAGACATAATAAAAGAAAATTACTTCAAATTACCCTGATCTTCACTCTGACTCATTCTGGGATGCTTTCTAACAAGCCAGGACAAATCTGAAAGAAAACCCAAATAAATATTTGTTGTCAGATTTAATATCTAGTAGATATTATTTCTAAGGAAACCAAGTTATTTAAACATGAAGAAGACAGGTTTAAGACAAGAGGATGTAAAGGTAATGGTGTAAAATAAAATTAAGCAAAAACAAATTAATAAGGAGAATTGCAGAGTTACATTTAGAACTGGATCATCCAAATACCTTGGTGATTGGTAAGAATGGTAACCACATTTTCTAAGAAAGAGCTCTTCTTCTCAAATTAAATAATGTCTCTTAAAATGTAGTATTTTCCTGTCTGATGAACACTAAAGCTTTTGAGCTAAAAGTTACCCTTTAGACTTGCAGACAAGTGGTTTTAAATAAGTTATTAGTAGCAGTATATACTACTAAAATATATCACTGATTTATGTTAAATTTACCCAGAGAATCAAAATTAAACTTTTTTAAAGGCATAAGTATGACATGGAGGCCATCAAATATGAAAATCTAAACCCGTGACATAAGCTGGGCTCCGTTGATGTAAATATTCTGCTGTTATACTGAATTAATTTATGATACTAAAATACCAAGTTCATTTATTTGTTTAGCTTTTTTCATGTATTTTACAAAGAGACTTTCAGGCAATCCCTTTTGTTTTATTGCTGAGGTAAAACACGCAAGCCAGACAATCGAGTTAAACAATGTTATTTTTTGACACAAGCATAAAAAATTTGGTAAAACATCCTAAAACACTTGGCTTTTTCTCTTAAATATTTCAACAGCAAATATCACTGAATGTTAGCTCTAATGAAATTAGCTAAACAGCTGAGACTAGCATAGTACCCAGTCATTAGGTTCTGTTTCTACCTGAGACAGCGAGAGACATGGGAACATATCTTGGGGAAAAAATTTGATTTGGGGATGAGACTCAGAACACAGCTGAAAGATGCTGTTAAGATCTCCACTTATAATTCTCAGCCTCTCACAGAGCCTTCAAGGGAAACCTATTATATGCATGGTTTAATTGTCTAAGGAGAGAGTTGGGCTACTGGGCCAGTACAGACTTACTATAATAAACACTGTTTAAAGAGGTCAGCTTGCCTGGTGATGTCTTGAGAGGAAATACTGACTCTGCATTTTTAAGAAACCATTCATTTGTAGGGAAGCTGATTAAACCAGCCAGGCATTGTATGTCCTCTGCCTCTGGGAAGGATGGCAATAGATTTTTAATAAATACATAATATTTACTGAGATGTATGAATATTCAAAACGTGAGGTGTTTAAATTCTGATTTCCTTTTGTAACTGATTACCAGCCCTGGAGTTTTAGGGTTTGTCAGTATTCCTCATTCGCTGTGTTGGTAAAGAGAGCACTACGCTTAATCTAAAGAAAATCCTTCAACTGTTATTAGTTTATAGTGATTTTTTTTAATTATCAAGTATTGGTGGAAGAGTAGCTGCACAGAGATTTCATTTTGATAGAGATATATACACTCTTTGATATGTTTATTAATGATTGGTGCACAACCCAGCACAAAATTCCTTTGTAATACACCAGTTTGCCCTGAAATATGGAGACTAGGCTGAAATCTGCACTGGGATGGCAGCAGCATTGCTGTAGGAAGAGACCCTAGCTGTTATAGTGTGTGGTTCTTGCAAGGGCAAATAAATGCAGTTGCACCTTTCTCCCATGTTCTTGATGGAGCTCATTTTTGCCTTGATATTGTAGTCCCTCTAAGTCTCCTTTTTGGTCTATATTCTTAAAATTATTCTTTTGGCTTTAAAACTGCAGGTTGAAATTCATTTCCCAATGGTGTCCAGGAGCCCCAGCATGTCCAGAGAAAGCAAGCCAACTGGGTCTTGAGCTGGACTCGAGAATAGACAAGTTGGATGAAACCTGAGAGGATGGCAAGTGTGCATCATCCACAGCAGCCATGGACCACAGGCTGGGAGAGCAGGGATCTGAGCCTCTGTAGTGCCAGCTGTTCATGCTTCAGGCATGGGGTGACTCAGGAGTGCTGCCTGCCCGGTGCTTGGGCTTGGACAGCCAGGGATTTGTAGGCATGGCACAGCAGCATTCACATAAGCACTAGGGGAGTGTAACTGATGAAAACTGATTTAGGCACTGTAGGTTAAGGAAAAACTGGCAAAGAAATTAGAGGTTCTGCCTTTGGAGGTAGGCATGACAGCGAGGGGTCGAAATGATTTGGCGGTTCCAGCCCTTGGGGCCTGTCTAAAGTTGCTGTTCTATTAATTATGCAGTTTTTTACAGGTATACAGAAGATGAGAGAGTTTGGCATTTTCTGGCCTGCCCTGCCAGCATTTATTCTTTGACAAGACCAGCCTTGTGTAAACAGTCTGAACCCAATGGTATTTGCTTAACATTTTAATTGGGAAATATTTTAAAGGGAGGGAGCTTGAGGTGTCCTTTGTTTTCTGCTTGGTGGTTTCCCATGTTTCTCATGAAGCAGATCAGACTCAGCTCTTTTGTCTATTCTCTGTTTTCTTCTTGTGCTAGTATATTAATAAAACATCATAAGGCACTTGGCTATTTGTAACAGTCCAACCTATAGCCATCTTTGTGGCAAGGGCAGGCCTGCTGCCTCTTGCTCTAATCATGCTGTAACTGTGAAAGGCATTGCTAAAGCAGACAGCCGTATTGCCTACAAATCTGTCATCTTAACAGGAAGGAATAATTGTGTACACTTATCTTTCCATTTTTGGGAAAACTATGACAAACTTGTCCTGTTGCAACAAAATTGAGCACCATTTCAGTTTGTTGTTTTTTTTTAAATACATAATTTTCATCTTATATTTGGTGTTTAAACACTTGCAAGGGGCATCTTCAGGTGGAATTGTTATTTTTGTGGATTGCTGTTGCTGCTAAGGCATGCTGCTTGTTGAGAGCAATGCTTCAGTTGGGCACTTGGCCTCTGCCTATCCAGGAGGTGCTTGACAACTTCAGAACATGGATCCCAACTTCCCAACAAGACACGAGCAGCTCCACTTCTGTCAGCTGGGCCACAGGAGAAGCCCCTTTCAGCAGACCTTGTTTGAGCTGTTGGAGAGAGCCAGCAGAGGCTGGGGCTGGAACCTCAGCTGTGGGAGTGGGGTGTCCCCTGCACCATTAATGAGACGGGTCCAGGGCTTGTGTGGCTGCCAGCTGGCAGGCACAGAACCTCCCTGATGTAAGGGCAGTTCCCCCAGAGCCGAGCAGGTGTTTAGTAGATGGCTCTGTTGGGATTTCCTAAGAGCTCAGGCAATGCATGCTTGGAGTGAGATCCATTAGGATTGTTGCTTGGGTCTGCAGAAGGGGAGTTGTTTTCACTTTGGCATGCTCAGCCTCCTTTGAAGGAGCTGCAAAATCTTCAGTCAAATTCTGCCTCATCCCTGGACAATCCAACCTGATGTGTGAGACTAGCAACGACACTGCTAATCATACAATTGCAAATTATTCTTTATTTTATCTCAAGCAAAACAATTATATTCTATAGATATCTTTATTGCCTCTGATAAGAAAGATTATGTTTTAATGTACAGTGTGTTGCAAGTGTTTTATGATATGTAGGGTTTTACAAAGCACTCAGAAATAAAACCTGAGGGGAATAAAAGTCCTCAGCAGATGTAAATCAATGTAGTTGCACCAAAACTAGTTGGGAATCTATCCCTCTATATCTTTATAGTTCAATCTCTCAGAATCTTTATAGCTCACTGGACCTGCATAAGGGGCAAAGAGTGAAATAAATATGTATCTTTGTCTTCCAAAAGATAACTACTAATTGTCAGAAGAAATTCTGTACAATCTAAGAATTTAATTGAAGCTAGATAAGTATTTTAAAGCAATAACTGAGGAATTATTGACATATATTTCTTGTATCTGAAAAAATGTTCTGCTATTACTTTGATTCAGGAACTTTTGTTTAACAGCTTGTATAAGAACTGCCTGGAACATTTTTCAAGTTCAGAAAGAGTTTGGAATAAAAGTTTTTCTAAACTTCTTGTGTTTTGATTTTTTTGGGGGAAATGTAGTACTAGTTCATTAACAGTTCCGTTGCTCTTTGAAGGGCATTGAAAGTGTGTTTTATTCATTAGCTGATATGTTAAGGAGTTTAGGTCTTGCTAGAGAACTATGATGCACCTTATATGAGAATTTTTTATGAAACAATCTTACTAATTTGCATCCAAAGCTCTTTGTCCCAGTAAACTTTACAATTTCAAATCCTGATCCTCCAGTGTCTAGCATTTTGGACACCATGTTTAAATTTTAGCTAAGTATATGTAAAAATGGCATAAAAGTTACTCATGCTAGTATAAACTAAGGACTGTACTTTATATCATCATGTATTTGACTTCTACAAATGCTAATGAGTGGTTGTGAAGAAGATGTGAAGCAACAAACAGTCAGAACTCTTACATTGGATAGTCAGCTTTCCCTAGCATGATGCAACACTAAGTTTTGAAATTTCTCATGTGGGCAAGGGAAAACCAACTTCATAACTAAGCAGCAGAAACTACATGAAGGATCTTTCAAAAGTCAAAGGGCTTTACCTCAGCATGTACTTAAAGCTAAATACATTCTTGAAGGCATCATATTCAGAAAATAATGAGAAACAATTATTAAAATAGAAACCTCTCTTTCTGTTTTAAATAATTTTGTCTCATCATTTCAATGACGCACTTGAAAAGTAGTGAACTTTTGAGAGGTGTCTACTGGAAAGGTAGATGGAAACTCCCAAAATTTTTTTTCTCACATGTTTAAATAGTAACTGCCTTTCCATTTAGTATCCAAATGTTTTATTCTGCTACAGACTACATACACAAAATATATGCGTGTTCTTCTTGGATGGTCTTCTTTTCTATTTTATCATGGTAGTTTGGCATTCCATCGACATGCTTTTTTATCTAAGCAAAGCGTTGATCTCCTTCAGTTCTTCCCTTATTTGCTGATTGAAAAGCGAAGGTCATATTAAACTGACTCTCACATATCACTTTCTGGGAAAGGTAGTTTGAGCAAACTCAATGAGTTTATCTTCAGAGTGGAAAGATCCTCCCCACAGAGCACTCAATTGTGGTATCCCATGTGCTTTAACATGTAAATTGAACACCACAGGCATTAAATAATTGGGTCAGATATCTACAAGATCTTTATTCTACTGTCAAACACAATTTAGATCAGATAATATCCAAAGTTAAAAGAACTTGCTCCTGCTACCACTTAAGTCAAGAAAAAAATTCCCCATTGGTAGCAGCCTGGGCAGACCGAAACCTGAAGACGTTATTTTGTATTCCATTGTTTGGTCTTCTCTCACATTTTTTGACTGAATAAAATTTTATTTTCATAATATTTTAAAATTCCCTGAAGAATTTTTGAATTTGCTACTATCTGATTTCTTTAATCTCCTAATTCCCTTTGGTGGCACATTTTGTTGCACATCCTACAAACTACAAACACAAGCAATTGATCCTTTTAGTCCTATGGCGTATTTTTGGAAATTAGCAAGGCCTTTGGATAAATCAAAGGCAAGATCACAGTGTCCTAACATGCTCATAATGATCACTGCCCTGCAAACACATGATAATGACTCCATGCATAGAGTGATTTCATTGAGTTCAGAGCTTTGATGCTACCATTTACTTCATGTACTTGGAGCCACTTTGAATATATTGGGTTTCCTCACAAGTCCATGAATAATAAGGATTGGGGCATAAGATGACTTCTTAAGAAGTAATAAATCAGTGGCATTAAGTATGAGAAGTTTGCTCTTTGTAAAGCTCCTTTGAAGTGTAAATGTTAGGGCATCATTTTGTTACTAGCCTGTTTTGTTCTCTCAGGCTCAGCTGGTGAGATAACACTGAGTTTAGTAGAATGACTAAAAGTGGAGAAAAACTCAGAAGATATTTCAACAAGCTGAAAGTGATTTTCATGTCATTATGAATACTGACAATCATGTTGTTGGGTTTTTTTCCGTTTTTTTTAAACAGATGTGCCAAAACTAGAAAATTCAATGAACTTCTGAAATATGCTAACCTAAGCAATCAAAAGGTGTATTGTATCAGTGTGGCAGTAACATTGCTTTTCTAGAAGTCTGAGGAAATATTCTCATCTATATCTCAGAATAATTGTCAGTCACTTTCTATTTAGTTGTTATTTCTATTTATTATATATTAGGGATTCACAGAAAGATCTATTTTGAAAAAAAATCTGACTCAGAAGAAAACTCTTGCATGGGTAAAATTTAACACCATCTATAGCCAGGGTTATGCCATTTTCTCACTTCTATTTTATTAATATTCTTTGCTATACCTTTGATTTAGTAAAGTAAATTTCAATGGGCTGAATTAAATATGTCATAATATGATGTAATTTTATATAATTTCAGAAGAAGTGAATTAGAAAACCCATGCAAATAATTTCTTATCCAAAATATTATGATAGACTTTTATTTTAAAACTGTTATTTTATTAATTTTATTACTTTTAACAATAATTTGAATTTTTTTTCGGAAGAATTACTTGGATAGAAAAATAGTAGGGTGAAAATTATGCCAAATTATATCAGATGAAACTCTCCTTGTGATTAACTAATTTGAAGAATCAGCTCTGAATTTTGCACTAATATATGTCCATGAAATGTGCTCCAAAATTACTTCCCTTTGAAGTTCAACCATATTTTAGCTTCTAATTTTACAGCACTGGTGAATACTTGTGCAGATTTTATACTCTCTTGAGGAAAAGTGTCAATTTTGTGTAAACTAAATTATGCATGTTAAGTTTTGGAACCATTTATTTTTTCTTTGAATGATACAATGCTCACATTAAATATAGATTGACCCTGGGAGGAAATAGTATGAGCCAGTGATTTTTCTGTGTTGTGGGAACTAGAAGACCTGGGTCTGTTTCCAATTCTGCCACTTAATTGTTATATCACCTTGAGCAAAGTCCCTGTAACAAAGTCAAATTTAAGTGCTTCAAGTTATACATTCAGCTTCATATTCAAGAACATAAGTATGCAGATATTTATGAATGAGGGATTTAAATCATGCAGTGAGACAGGCTATTTATTTTTATTTCTTCATAGGAATTTTGGTAGACAATGTCAGGCTTATCAAATTTTAAAAGCTGTAACTGAAATTTTTTATGTCATCTGCAAAGGGAATAACTTAAGATCTTACCAAATGGGAAGGGGTTGTGGTAAAACAGGGGGCAATGAAAGGTGTTCATGATATATTTTCAAATCTTCAGAGAACAGCTGCAACATATAGGAAAAATTCAGTTTTATGATTACTAGATATTAACAGCACAATGGTGCACTCTTTGTGTAATATTTTTTACCATAGCAGGATGAAGCAGTTCCCAAGAAATTAGAAACGTGAAGTTATCAGGAGAGAAGATCCTGCATCAGACTTTGCTTTGGAAGATGGCTCAGAAGCAAGAGAGTATATGGCTGGAGACATTGTGGGTAGGAGCTGGAGGAAAGCAAATATCAGGACTATTATTGGGACAGAAGAAAGGCTCAGTAGAAGATCTACATATATTTAATACCTATAAAAGCATTTACCCACAAGTTAAAAACCCTCATGAGCACAACTAGTTCTCTTTTTCCTCTTTTCTATTACAACAAAGTAATGGGCACAACCACTTTATTAAACCAGATCTTGCAAGAGACAAATTTCTGGACTAAATGGAACAATCCAAATCCATTGTGACAGAGGAAAAGGGAATCTGTGGAAGTATCTCCCAAGAGCCAGGGCAACCTGGTGTCCTCTTGCCTCTAATTCAAAACTACGTTGTGTATCACAGAGAGGATTCAGCCCTGAAGCATCTTGATACAGAGAAACATGGAGTTATGGATTACAGGCAACTATTGGAATATGGTTCTAATTTGAAAAATCCCTTTCATTTGACTAGGCTGCACCAGGGTAACAAAGCCATGTGGTTATGCTACTATATCAGGATGAGAACAGATTGAACCTGTTAAACATATGATCAGTCCTTCTGTGAACAGAAAGTGTTGTTCTCCCAACCCCCAGTTTGATTTCTGTGCTCGCTATGTCCTGTTCTGCCCTAAACACATGTCAGCCCATGCTTGAGTGCTCATTTCAACACTGGTATTGTGTGAGCAGCTGTGCTCACATCTGTTGACAATGAAGGGACTTGAATTGTTGAGGTGCCATACTCCTTTGCTTTCGGTCTGCCTGTAACAAGGAACACAGCCAAGATGAATTCTCTTCTAGATCACTTTGTTTGGGAACTAAACACTGCAGCACTTATGTTACTGCTGTGCTATGCCATTTGTCTGTGCCTCTATGATTACTTGCTTCCACTTCTGTGAGTACATAGCCCTGAATTTAAAATCCTATACTGAATGCACTGCACTGTTCTGTCATACATTTTGCAAGTCCTGGTACCATCAAGAGCAGAACTTTACTTTCCATTATACCTGGTTAGCTGGTGTGTACCCAGCTTTTCTCTCCCTTTTTGTTTATTTTAAGTTGCCTGTTCTCTGTGCATTTGTTTCCTTCTTCTGCTGTCAATGCCCTGAAGGCCACACAAGTAATCTAAGATCAGATACAAATCCACAAGGGCTTCTATTTGCAATCAGCAGACGAGATTGTTTCAGGGCCAGTAGTATTTAAATCATCAAGGTTATGGATTTCACACTTTATATAGTATCTGCTCAGCTCCTGTCTTATACTTCTGCAGCCAAGGGACCTTAATCCTAGTTGTGGGAAGCTGTCCCTCCATCTGAGTCAAACTGTGTTCACGAGTCATGTCAAATGCAGGCAAAATAGTAAAGGAATTTGAAACTTAGCCATCTTGAAACAAAACCATTGCTTCAGTGTATCTAAATTTATATGTCTTTCACAAAGTACGATAAAAACTGGGTTTACACACTTGTTTCTTCAACTGAACTGAATTTCCAATCTGTTGAACCATATTCATCTTCAGAATGGTTATCAAGGAGATGATGCAAGGATGAAATATGTTGACAGTTCAAAATTTCACTTTCTTGCATAACAATATATAACATATTTAATCCAACTCTGTAAAACTTTTCAGTGGGCATCTGTTTGAATGTACAGCTCACTATCAAGTATAGCAAATTCATTTTCTTAAAAAATATTCAAATGCCATCCAAGGCAAAATGCAAATTGTCAGAGCTACCTTTATTTTGTGGATTTAGAATGGACCTTATATTCATTCCTCTCTCTGCCATCTCCTCCACCATAAACACAAAACTAGACCTGTTTCCTACCCTGTATATCAGTCAAGGAAAGACTGATAGGAAGAGTATTCTCTTTGTAACACAGTTAAACTGAATAATTTATAGATTGCTTATTGTGCTGCTTTTTTCATAAGTGGGTGTGGTGTGACTTACAAAAGGAGGTGCTCAACCAATGCTAAGTCAAGGTGAATCACAGATATGATTTCGAAAGTGATGGGATTGTGGTCATTTGTGTCTCCTGATGCAATTCATTTCCTAGTTTGACACACACCATGCGGTAAGTGTCAGGAAACTGAGCTGGCTAAATGCTTGCCAAGAGCAAGACCTGTTTTCCAAAGTAGGCTGGTCACTTGCATTTGCACCAATTTGTGGGTATTAGATAAATAATTATTTTTACACATATTTATCTATTCCTCATAAGACGCTTACCTCTTATATCTGTGCATATTTTCTGAATCTGAGCGACAAACTGATAACAACCTTAAGTTCACTGTACTTTAAATGTGGTTCTGTAGTGTTCTTGACTTCTTTCTTTCAGCAATGGGATCCTCATGTATGACTGGGTTCTCACAGACAGTAAAACTAATTAAGAAAGTATTATTATCTGGTAGGCACATTGTTTTATCATTGTTTTATCATTTTAAAGAGACATGCTACGCCATTTCAAGGTGGTGGGGCCTGGGACTGTCTCCATGGTCTGTCTCAGCACAGCACATATTGTCATGGGATCTGACTTTTTTCAGGTAGTATCATAACACAAAAGAATGAGTGTTGATAAAATGGCAGCACTGAAAAAATCCAACTGCCAGTGAACAGAGCTGAAATTAACTCCAAAGCTCACTGACAAAGAAAAGCCTGGAGTTAAAATGTATAAATGAATAGAAGAGAATCAAGCTCTTAATTTGGAATGTATGAACAATGAAAATTTGATTAAATGAAAGCTCTTGCTACTAGGTTTCAGCTTTAATTGCTCCAGAGGGTTAGGGCACACAGGGTAGCTCATAATTAGTATATTAGAAAAATAATGCAAATAAATAAACAACTTTTTTAAAGGCAAAAATCCTAGTATTACATAACTGAGACTAAGGAATGACTGCTGGCTGGAAAGGTCTTTGAAAAATTCCATATTCATTATCCTTGAGGCAAAGAGAATTAAAATAAAGCAGAAAGTAGAGCCTCAAGAAGACTTCAGTGCAGACAGCATAGACTCAATTTCCATCTAAAGTAATGGTGTGAGCAATCTCACACCATTACTCCCAGCTCCAATAAGTTCATTGTGCCCACATTACTGCCTAAAAGCTGCACACACAAAGGAGAAACTAAAGTTTCTCTCTGTGCTCCATCTCATTTAGATAATGGAGTTCAGTATGATGGGAATTTTTATGTCATGGATGAGCACTCTAAGTGATAGAGAAATGAAAGTTGTCAGCAGCCAAAGGCATATGTTGGACTGACACAGCATTACCAGATACTTACAGAAACTAAGTAAAACATCCTACTTCTAGGACATATAGGTCCTGTAGGTATAGGCTGACAGGAAAAACAAAACATTATTTCATTTGTGCATTTGCTGCTATAAGTCATCTACAGAGGCTAGAGGAACACCTATTTAAGGAAGATTTAAAGGGAAAAGAAAATCCAGACTATCAACACACTGTCTCATGTAAGTTTTAGCTGGTTCTTCTCTGCTTAAACCAAATCACGACCTATATAAACAGAGAAAGGTATATAAACATCCTATATGTAGTATATTCTGTTGAATAAACAGTTTGCATACTAATGTAAACGACTTAGGTGTTTTAATGTGCTGGTGCTATAGCAGGTTCTTATATACAGATTTTAGAACTCAAAAGGAAACATGCATATTCAGGTTTTTCAATCAGAAATAAATATACTCAGGGACTGCAACTATTTTCTCCCTTGATCCTGCAAATCCTTTTCTCAGTGCCATCAGTCAATTCCATAAAGTTATGCTTTATTGGTAACAGCTTTTACCTTTTTTTTCATCAAGAGGTGTCTGCAAATAGTGATAGTGTGGGCTTCCCCTCCAAATTTCTGCCCTCCCCCACTGCCTCCCCATTCATGATCTGAAGCATGACTATTTAAGGTTTATGACAGAGGCAATGTCACTGCCTGCTTTCTAGGAAAATTAAACAAAATAAAGAAAAATATCTCATGAGATATTTGCAATTTGCCTAAAAAGGAAGGAGAAAATTGGTAGAAAATTGAATCTGATAATTCATTCTATGGTGTTGCATATCAGCTGAGGCTGTGTTGACAAAATTACATCACTGACTGCCTTTAAACTCTGATGTTTAGACCTTGCTCTATGGCTGGCTACATTAAATCCATTCTCTTCTTTGAGCGCAATAAGAAGGGACTTTTAGAAGAGGCCTTCCCAAGTCTGTCATCAGCTAAATTAGGAAATTAAAATTGATTCCTAGGAGTCATGTTACAAAAGTTCTGGATTCTTTTAAGAAATTCAGCATTCAAAATACAGCTGAGCCCATAAGCACAGACAACAGGATATTCTAAAAAAGTCCAGTGCAGGGTGAGCCATGATGCTGCAGCGTTTATTTCTCTCTTAATTACAGGTGTTGATGTCTATGCTATCTCGTTTGTATCATGACAAAATCTCACCATCTAAAGAGTGCAGAAATAAATAGAAAATTAGTTAAAATGCATTGACTGGATTCACTGCTGAGTAAGCAATAGTTGTCAACTAAAGCCGAGTTTCCTCAGCACAGATCTGGGTGCAGTTTCTCCAATTGCTCTATTACAGAATTTTCATTCTGTTAAGGAGGGAACCAAATGGGGCATTCAGGAGGGCATCATCAAGAAAAGTTCAAGCCCGATTAACAGAAAGATTGTCACTCTTTCAAGTGCTCAGATAAGCTTTACAACTGAGTTTATGTTTAGGTAGTTAACATATAGTTCATTTGTTTTCAACTTTGTTAGCCATACACTGCAGTACATCTGCAGTTTTATCACTCCTTTGTAACTCATACTGGGGTAGAAAAATAAGGTGGTAATCATTGAGTTCTAGATTCACACTGCCAAGTTTTAGGGTCCAAACTGTGATGCCTCTGTTAATAATTTAGTTCCTTCTCTCTCGCAACAGCAATGAAGGTGGGCAGGTGCCTTGAGAGGGGGATTCAGCTCAAATATAAGGTAATTCTTTCCTCTAGAAGTAACTGCCTGTGAACATTGACCACCAAATCCCAGTTGGATACCAAAAGCTTGTAGGGTGGATTCAGACAACCTGATTGTGTAGCTGCTGCTGCCTGTACCCACAGATAACACATTGAAATACAGGAAGGAAAAGAGATATGGCTCATGAATCATAGAATCACTGAGACTGGAAAAGAACTCTAAAATCATTGAATCCAGCCATTAACCCAGCACCACTGTGTTTACCACTAAGCCATAGTCCCAAGAGCCACATCCACATGCCTTTTGAACACTTTCAGGGGTGGTGATTCTACCACTTCCCTGTGCAGCCTGCTTCAATGCTTGACGCCCCCCACTTTAAGTAAAGAAATCTTCCCTAATATCTAATCAAAACCTCCCCTGAAACAACAACAGAGGCTGTTTCCTCTGGTCCTGCAGGTAGAATTTTTGGGCATCAGTTTAGAAAAGTTTATGTGCTGACAAAAGCCCCATCTGTATTTCTATTGTACCAATGAGGAAAACTGGCTCATCTGGAAGTTAGTACAACCAGAATATCTTAGATGTGATTCTTATCCCCTCCAAGCTGTATGCTGAAACTACAGAAAAGCAGGGAATTTTTTATAAATCTGTTCTGACTTCTAAGTAAAAGGATAATGCTGGCAACTTAGGGGTGGCTGAAGTGAGACTGACAGTACTCAGGTCACTGCTATGAGCTCCAGTTTCTGGTTTCATCAGGACTTTGTTGGTTCATGTTTTCCCTTGCTGTGATAAAGGACATCATCTGTTTTCAGATATGTTCATGAAACTTCCATTGACATCATTGGGAGTTGTACATGAATAGCTGACACCAGGATTTGGGCCTTAAAAGTTTATGGTGCCCTGAGGAGTTGTTTTTATGTATTTTGCTTGGTTTCATCTGTGAATATCCTGGGATACAGCTGCTCAACCAAACAACAAACATACTTTAGGAACTCAAACTGTTCATGAAACACTATCTAATACAAATAAAGGTGTCCTCAGGGCATGAAGTAAATATATGGAATTTATGCAATATTCATGCATTTGCTTTACATTACTAATGTTTTTCTTGTGTATTCAGTGAATTACTCCATCATGGATTTTATTAATGAAAATATAACAGCAGAAATAAAACACAGAATGAGGAAGGAGGAAAATATCAGGAAATAGATAAGAATATTAATAAATGGTATAATAAACATTTTTAAAACCTATCTCAAGAGTTCAGAAAAACTACATATCTCCTTACATTTTGACTGAAGAAAGATTTATTAAACTTACAATATTCCAGAGAATATAATGAACATGATACCATATTCCTTTTAAGTAGAGCAATCTGTTTTATGGTAAATTATTGCAAAAAAATGCATTAGATAGCTATTTAGTCCTGATAATAGATTAAAAGCTGTATCATGTAACCAAAGCACAATCACTCCAGAGTAGAGCTGTATTGCAGTGGCAGTCACAGATGGGAAATGTGACACTGCAAACCCCTTTCTGGGGACACTGCTCCCTCAGCTGCTGCAGAGCTGGAAGCCACCAAGCTGTTTTCTTCCTTTCTTCTCTGGGATCATTAGGAATGTTAAGTCCCACTCAGTCTTGCGTTTGCCTAAGAAGAAAGACTGTCATTTCGTCTCCACTTGGTACAGAGGAACAAGGAAAAGGAAATATCAAAAATTGACATTCTTGAAAAGATTCATAACTCTTATTGCCCAAGTCTATCTCCAAGAAAATTAAATACATTTTCTGCATTAAGTTCTGATCCCAGAAGTTAGAAATGTGAGTGGATCCCAAATCTTATTATTTCTTGGAGGGTTTTATAGGAGAATTAAAATTTTCTATGGTCAGCTATCACAAGATTCAAAAGCAAAATGCACATTTCAGGTGCTTTCTGAGCTGGCCATAAGCCACATCATGGTGTACACCATCATGATATAGATAAGGTTTTAGATTAGAGACTTATATATTTGTAGATAATCAGAACAGGAATAAAACTATTAAGAGACAATGGCTGAACTGTAAAACCAGCAGGTAGAAGAGACTTTTACTACAAACAAAACACATATTTTTAATTGATTTGTCACTGAAATGAGCTAATGAAAGAAGACATATACTTTAATTAATTACAAGATACTGGCTATATGCAGGTGTGTTAGGGTTGAAATCTAACATTTTGAGATACATTAAAACTTTTAATTGATTAAATAGCCCAAAAATTTTGTGTGACTTTTGTTTTTATGTTGTTGGTTTTGTTTTCCTGTTTGGGTTTTTTTCCTACGGAAAATAAGTTTCATCCTTGTAAAAACTATTGGGTAGAGTGTTTTGAAGGGATTTTCTTTTCCTTTGGTGTGCAAATATAGGTCATGAAGTACCATATCCTGAAGTCTTGTCATGGTTTGACATGGAAGTGAATTTTTTCAGGAAGTTGGGTCAAACCAATCAGTGGTCAAGTTTGGATATTGGCACCTAAAGTGACCACTGAAGGTATGGATACGCCTCTGAGAACACAGGGGGTTAAAAGCAGGAACTCCCAAGAGCTCGCTCTCTTTGGTTCCGGTCAGAGTGCAGTGCAGACCTCCCCCGCCCAGCCATGGGGCTGGGTGGGGGAAGGGGAGCCATGAGGCCTGGTCGAGGTGAGCCGAGGGGTAGAAGGACTGGAACCGAGCCAGCTCCTGCGGACGGAAGGGTGGAGAGAAGCGGAAATGCCTTTGTTGTCCCCCCCGCCGCCCAGAGGGAAGAGACAGAGAGTCCGGATGGCACCTGTAACTTTGCCGGCGGAGGAGAAGGAGGGGGTGGGGAAGGTGCCCAACCTTGGCCTTGGGAATTGGCTGCTGGGCAGAGAGTTCAGCCGTCCAGGGAGTCTGAACTTTTAACCCTTTCCTGGGAAATGAAGGCTTTGTAAAATATTACTCCTCCTTGATTTGAAGTAGAAGAGAGACAGTCTGGGATCCGAGATGATGGAAGAGGAAATTTTTGAGTGGGAGGAGATGATGGAGGGGCCTGTGGCTGGACTTTTCTTGTTAGCCATAGACTGAACCAAATTCTCCTGACAGAGGCTGCACTTAGGGGGATGCGTTGGTGGGCCAAGAGACCTGTTGCAGTGATTACCAACAGAGGAATGGAGAGAACAGAGGAAAGTTGAAGACGGTGTGGAGAGGCCCTCTGTCTTCAGAGAAGAAGAAGAAAAGAAGAAGATCCCTGTTCTTGGACCCTCGGCCCCAGGGGAAATGGGGGGGACTGTAGTCCCGAGATGAGAAACTGAACTGTTGTTTTTCTTGGTCCTTGGCAAAGCATCCTTAAAGGAGCCCTATGAGCAGTCTGTCCATGCACGGTGGTGAGAGCACTGTGACATGGAAAGGAGAGTGTCACCATGGCAGATTTTCTCCAGGAGGTTGCCATGTGTGACATGGAGACACAAGGGTGGCAATTGTGTTTCCTGGGGGGTCCGTGGCACAGGAGAGACTTCTGTCTCCCTTGATAGACTGAGTATTGATTATCTGAAGGGTGGCAACTTGATCAGGATCCTGGGTGGTGTCTCATCGTAGGTTTGTTTGGAAATTAGGTGAGAAGAGGAGGGGTGTTTTGGGAGGTCTTCATCCTGGATTTAGTGTCTGTGTTTTATAGTAGTAGTAGTTTAATAAAGTTTTTTTTTTCCCTTTGTTATTAAGCTTGGGCCTGCTCTGCTCTGTTCCTGATCACATCTCACAGCAATTAGTTGGGAAGGTGCATTTTCATGGGGGTGTGGGCATTGCGCCAGTGTCAAACCATGACAAGTGTATATAAGTTATCTCTGGGTTATCTGTAATGTCATGATTGTGACTGTATAGACAAGGTTATGAAAAATCAGCAGAAATTATTATATTAATAGCTTTGCTTTTTCTGTTCATGCTGTATTGTTTGGAATAGCTTTGTCTGCTGAAAAATATTTCTAACACATAAGGTTTTTTTTTCTAGTAACACTGTCCATAGCCTGCAGACAAATGTGGGGCAAAAGAATGAGCTACAACAAAAATGGAGGGTTTTTAAACTCTTGTCATCAAGCTCTTCCCAATGAAGGATTCATGGCTAAAGCTAAACTGACCACTGCGAGCATCCACACTGCCTTCTCAATAATACAAGCCCTTGCTCTAAGAATTGGTGCAGCAAATGCATTTCTCCTAGAGTTACAGTATCTTTATGGACCGTGCTGGAATTTTTTATCAAAGGATCTGATCTGACAAAAAAAAAAAAAAAAACAAAAAAAAAAAAACCCAAACTTCAGGCAAGTTCTCTCCAAACTTAGTTACTCACAGCATTAAGAAACAAAATAAAGAAGCTTTTGTTGTTGTTGTTTTTTGTTGGTTTTGGTTTTTTTTTTTTTTTTTTTTTTTTTTTTTTTTTTTTTTTTTTAATTTATCTGTCTTCACGTTGTATTTCACTGTGGCTTTGTCTGGGCCACTGAAGCTCCTGCTAACATTATAGGTAATGGTCAAAATATTTGTTTGTCATTCAGTTTAAATCCCTGGTACAAGCTATCTCCAGTGTGTCCTTGTGGACTATTGTTATTGTAGGCACCACGACAGGGGAGCTGGAGCTTCTCTGGAGCCACTGACCACAAAGATCTGCAATGCCCAGGGGTGGCACAGTAGGAGGCAGAGGAGGGAGAAGAACATGATGAGCTCAGAGCCTCAGGTGAAACTGAAGGCAGGGACATCCCAGCAAAGTGACAAAGCTGCATGAATAGGAAATGGAAAAGTGAGAGAGGCTGGAGTTCAAACAATTGTACATGTTATGAGCCATATACAAATGTCTGGAACATTTACTCTGACATGGATGATGCCAGCATTGCAAAGAAATCAGAAATGGAACAGAAGACACTGACAAGTATATAAGTAAAATACAGCATACTCTCAATATCTTTCCTTGACTGTATTGCTGAAAGACTTGTTGCCATTATAGCACTCAGATACATATACACCTCCTTCTGCATCTGCTTTTGAAAGGACTTGATTCTCGGTTCCCATATTCCTGACACGCTCACACCCTGGAGGAATCAGTAGATTGCACAGGGTATAAAAGTCATCCCAGACTCCTGCGTTCAACCTCTTTAATATTTGATGAAGAGTGTGGGTACACCCTGATGCTTATCACAGTATCACCCAATGTGGTTTAAGACCTGGTTGATTCTGTTATGTTAAGAGGGAAGAAATAAAAGAGATTGTAACCATAAGTGTTTGAATATAATGTGTATGTTCATGTTAGAGGCAGACAAAGTTATTATACAGCTTATATCTTTCAGTAAATAAGGCTATTAACATTTCTTTGTTTTTCATACACACGTCAATTAAAGCATACTCCTCCTACAGAGAATGATATAATACAATTTCAGTGTTAATTCCTTCTCATCCTCCCTCATCATAAACCTTTCTTGCACAAGCAAATTCACTCCAGGCTGTTCAGCCTTACATGCATATCTTGAATTTCATTACAATTTTCAGTACAGAGCTCATCTAAGCTGTGAAAGAAGATATTTCATAAAAAGTTCAGTGCATTCATGGTTCCAAGAGTTCCATCTTATGATTATACCAACAGGCCATTCTGAGAGAACATTTGTTTTATTTTCATATGAGCGACTTATCAAACTCAAAGGAGGAGAAGCACAAACTGGGTCTCATTTGTGGCTGAATAATAAGATAAAGAAGTATTTTATTTTATTAAGGATTTTGCATACATGAACAGAGCTGTCCATTCTTCACAGTGCCAGGTGGAAAGCTAATCTTTGCATCTTGCACTATTATACTCACTTCCCTTAACCACTATGTACAACCTGAACAGATGTAAGAAAGCCTTAAGCAACCCAAAACAAATCAATGGTTTCAGTGAAAGTGGTGGCTATCTAACATTTCCCCAGAGATGATCAGCAGCACTTAGAATTGACTGCTGTGTTACTACACATCCCACAGTGTAATAGAGGAAACTTGCCCCTTGTGATTTAATACTTGTAAGATTCAATGAGCTTATTCTAAAATGCCTGCTTCACAAAAAGAAAAAAAATTAATTTAAAATACTTAATATATTAATGGATAACAGCTGTTTTTATATTAAGTATGTGGTTATATATACAGCACAACACTATTTTTATCATCTTAATGCAATGAAGATTAAAAGAAGTAGTGATGTAACAAATAATTATAAATAATATTTCTAGGGAGTGCTACATTCCCAGAGCACTAGGCATGAGATGCAATGCTTGGTGCAATATAAAAGGGTAAACTAGAGGGCAGACTGCTCTGTTTTTCACCACTATATTACTTTTCATGCCCACAGCCCATTTTGTTGTACTGGCTGAAAAAAAGAAAGGGAAACTAACCAAGGAGCTGTCCAGTCTCCAGAGCCACCATAACTTCAAAAAAGGGTTGCACTGAGCTGGAGGCACAACCCTCTGGAGACAGTTACTTTATCACTTCATAAATATGCACTTTGATTACAATATCTATTTACTGCTTCAATCAGTACAATGATAGAATTATTGTTCCAGGGCTAAATATACTTTTGGCTTGAGGAAATAGAAGTGATTATGTTTCATTCAGTAGACCATTTGGACCACTTTCCTAGGCCTTGTTACATTTTGGTCATAGAAAAAACAGAATCAAAATAGCTAGAAATAAACAGCAAAACAGTGCATTGCATTTTTAGTTGTGTCCACTCATCACATCTTTCTCTTTCTGCACTACTACCACCAAAAATGCTTCTGCAATAGCCATGTCAGCAGTTTGGATTTATGCTGTCTCTAAGGTCTTGTTTGGACCATGCCTACTGTCAGCAGCCCCTGCTGTCTCTGGGTTACAGCTTCCCTCTCTCCCGCAGAAGGGCTCTAGGTCAGTGGTGGTGTCTCCCCTAGGTGGGAGTCAAAGCAGTGGCCCTTTGTCAGAGAAGTTCACAGCCTATCTCTCGGTAAAATTTCAATTACCTTTAGGGGGATGTTTGTTGGGAGACCATCCCAAACAGCCTTAGGTAGCTCAAGGACAGGAGTTTTAGACCTCCAAAGTTTGACAAGTATCAGAACTTCAGTAACCTCTGCAGCTGATATCCAGGGATAGAAAATAGGAGTTTCTGTGTTCATCTGTTTCTGTTATAACAGCCAGAGGACTGTGGATTACCCAAGGTAAGTCAGTCTTTGAGTCACCCCAGTGACTCAGGGCATCCAGGTCCTGCAGGTCTTGCAGGCACTTGAAATACCTGGTTTGCCCGAGTTAGCAGGATCCTTTCTCCCTTTGAGGAACCACGGTCACCCCAGCTGTCAGAGGGATGCCACCGCCCGCAGAAGCCCTGCCATGCCAGACACCTCAATTATTCACCTCAGCCTGCTGTGGTGTGCAACAAAGTGCAGCATGAATACCATGGCACTGATGGAACCTGTTTGGAAAAGGTTGTGTACAAAGACACTCTTCAGAGTCCATATGTTTTGAATTATCTCTGTATTTCTAAAAATATGATCCTTCAATGTATATATATAAATGGAGCAGTTATTCACAATTTTTAAAACTAAACCTAAAAATTGTCAAAATTGCTTTCCGGGTAAAAAATTAAATCAAATAAATTCAATTGACCCTTTAATTACCAGGTCAGCAAGTACTTGGCATTGGAACACCATTTTATTCCAAATAGCTATGCCTATCAAAGCTTTCCATTTGGATTTAATGTAGGAAGCAGCCTGTGACTGATCATACTTGTAGGCAGTACTGCTATTATTCTATGAAATGTAAATTTCTTTAAAAGAAACCAATTCCTAGAAGCAGACAGCATGGTAATTGATATAAAAGTTGGAAATACAGATTTTGTTTACAGATTATATAGAAAAACAGTGTAATCAATAAATAGCACTGACAAAAATTTTAATAGGAATAATAATAACCTCTATGGCAACTAGTTCTAGAGTCAAGAGGTTCAAAAAAGCAACAGCTTCTTTAGGTGTCTCAGTAAATTATTACTTTTTATGAATAATATTTCCAGTGTCTGGAAGAATTCTATATAGTTAATCCTTTATGCAATTTTAGTAAACCCTGTTTGAAAGCCAGGTTGCAATTTTGACCTTTTCTACCTGTGATATTTTTCTATTTCTGAGCTGGTCTTTCATACACCTTTTTTTTTCTTGCTGTCCTGTACACTTTGTCTCTAAGCTAGCACAGTGCAATACAATTTATTGGATAACATTTGGATTTTCTTTAATACAGGAGTAACAGATCTCTTGAAGTTACAAATAACATAGAGTCTGCACCAAAATACCTATGACCTTTCAGTTCTCTAAATAGGTATCTAGTGAGCTATTGTGAAATACCTTATAGATTGAAAAGACTGTTGCGCCACAAAATTACATATAATATTAGCAGGTAGAAAAGAGTAATTACCTGTAGACTGTGAATTCTTTGACATCTCCCACCATTAACAAGAATACTGCAGCTATGGTATACTACATCTGTTGTTGAAAAGTCATTTTACATCCAAATTATGGAAAATAAGAAAAAAAGAACTTCAGCCAACTAAAATAATTATGACAATCATGTTTCAAATAGAAGTTTGAATCCTATGCTGTTAAAGTAAATGGGATTTTTGCCATCAGATCTGAAGGAGGCTATGACTGCACCCTGTATTTTTCAGTGAGTCAGAGTACTGACATACGTCCCATATACTGTTATTGATGATTCCTTCGACTCCCTAATGTTGCTCCTCTGTAGATTTGTTTTCTGGCTTTGGTGGCTACAACTGCTTTTAAAACCATAGCAACTCTTTTGGCAGTCTTCACACCTTTTCATCATTTTCCTTTTTAACTGTAATATTACTTCACAAAGAAGACAAACAGTGGAGAGAAAGACAAAAGGAGAACTAGATCCCCTGTTTCTGTGTGCTCAAAGGTACCTCATGTTAGCTCTCTTCTGGAGTACATGCTATTTCATTCTTTTAGCCTAACAATCAAAAGGGAAAGTGTCAAAACCACAAAATAGAAGAACATCCTGTTCTTTCTCTAGTCCTTTGTAAACAGTTTGAGAAAATACCAAATTATGCATCTTAGTTTATTTATTGCTTGGATCACAAGCTATCAAAATATTCCATGTTTCAGAAGTTTATTGAGCTGTGGAGAGTGTGAAACTGCTACCAGTTGCATTCTGAATTTTTCTTATAAAACCAGATAATATCAACAAAAACAAATGATTAAGCAAAACTGAGAATTTCACCCAGGGCAAAATTTCTCCACAAGTTTCCAGAAGAACAAAGATTTTTGTCATGGGCAAGAACTCAGTCATTTTACCAGACAATGCAATTATTCTGTGGAAAAATCTGATAGGGCATTGCTCTGGAATGGAGAAAAGCTGGTTTTCTTTGGTGCCTAAAAAAATAAATATGTAAATTAACTAACAATAGGATTTTTTTGTTCTATGTGCAGAATTATGAGGCTGTGTAGCAAAAAGTGCTTTGAAACAAATTCCTTTTATCAGAAATACAGTCGTAGGTCATCATTAATTCCTACCATGGTAGCAAAAATGTGACCGGCTTTGGCTGGTCTCTGAATATTGAATAAATTAAGTAATGCAAATGGTGCTATTAATGAAATAGCACCATGGTAATTTTTAGATATAAATAGATCACTTCACAGTGTTATTTAGTTGTCATTAAAAAAATTCTTATTTGCATAGCATGTAAAAAAATTCTTTCACCAAATTTTTACAGGTTGAATTATTTAGAGGCAAAGAGGAGTTAGAAGACCCTGGGAAAATCAGGACAGCTTAAGATATATTTTCTCTACACTGAAATAAAGAGTCTGGGAAGGAATCACCACAACCTTTATTTAGTGCCCTTAAGACTAGACAGTTCTAGTTTATATAAAAGTTGACAATACCTGTTGACAATAAATAATTGACAGTTAGCTTTCCTCAAAAACACAAAAGTGCATTGATGTGTGCTTTACTCCACAAAGGCATCAACACTAAGGAATGAGGGGTACATAGAAGAATAATTGCTGCAACTGTTTCTAACCTTTCCTGCAATAAAAAAACCCTGAAATGCCTCTGACAGTTCATGTGTTTTGTGGAGTTCTGCACATCTCAGTATTGCAGCAGATGAAGCTCAGCATAGAATCCACTCAGACTGAGTCCTTAAATTTCCATCATTATGGGACAAGTTAAAGACTTCTCTACTTTTCAGAAGAAAGAAGTTAGTTTCTTACAAGGCACTCTATTGAACAGAGAATGGATATAAGAAAGTATGCAGTCTTACATGATATTTTCAGAGGAATCTTTCCATACAGAGATCTTAACATTATCCAGCAACTCTTTACACTAGAGGAACTCCGCTGAGGTCAATAGCCTAGCCCAGATACAACAGCAATAAAATTCCTGTGTTAATAATAGAGCAATTCTCTGAACCTGATGATATTCCTTGGCAGAGAACTGAGGAAAGTGAAGGTGTCATTGTGTTCTCTAGTCCTTCCTATACCTGGATGATATTGGATGAAATCAGAGTTTGTGAAGACATGAGTAAGTGGTTCCTATTTACTTGCTTATAATATAAGCAATTGTACCATACATTTGTTTGTGGTCTTCACAAAACATAATTTATACATGCATATTAAAATTTTTTATTAATGCACAGTATTATATATGTATGTATATATACACATATATATGGCATATATATGTATGTGGGTGTGTATATATATATATATATATATATATGTATAAATGCATATTCATATGTCACCAACACATACTGAAGCTCAGTCTAGCTCCTATTAAGTCCATCAGAAATGGCATCAGACCTTGTGGAAAGAATATCTACCTACATTTTCTTTTCAGTAACTGCATGTACACTATGCTCTTCAATTTTCAGATATTTTAATGATGATCAACACTTTAAATAATGTCTTTTTAAAGTTACTCTTCCTGTTTGATAAATCACACTGTACAAACAAATCTAGTTAATTGTTGCTCTGAATTCATCTTTATGCTTGCTCTAGTAAAAATCTGTCTTGTTCAAGCACAACAGTTGTGGATTTAATTAAATAAGTTGCTTAGTGAGGCATCTGTTTAAAACATTAATAAATGGCAGCTCCTCTGAGACCTCTGTATGTAAAGGTTTTTCACTTCATAGCCCAACCTTAAAATGTGCTTTAGAAGTTATAAACCATTAGTTCATCCTTTATTTTGGGCAGATTTTTCATAATTAAAAAGTACTTCTTCTCTAAGTCTGTGTTAATTGATCTTAATTTTTTTAATTAAATTTAAAACAATCAGGGATTCAAGTTTTAATCTCACCAAAAAATAGTAATGCAGAGATTCTCCAAAAAGTCAGAGGGGCATATTCCTTTTTTTTTTCTGCATTTGCTGAAGTGCAAATGAATATTACTCCCTTATTGTGCTTATACTTCTCCCGAGAATATATATTGTAGGGGACACCTCACACACCTTACTGAGACCACATCCTAGCAGAGTTAAACTGGGAGTGCACCAATATGAGGTCACAGTGAGGAAGAATGTATTGCACTCCTGCACCTCCATGCCACGGCACAAATGCAGCAGAATTACAAAGAAACTTCAGGAGGTTCGCATCAAGACATGAGGTTGGTCCAAACGCAGAGCAGTGCCCACATCCTGCATTGTGAATCTGCTCTTGATCAGTAAAGGGAATTGGGGTGGGGGGAGAGAACCCCAAAAACACAGGAACCATTGAGAGCTATTTCATTTTAAGAGCAACCAAATAGTGGTACAGACTGATGGATTTGGGAATGCAGGAATTTTCTGAATTGTAGTAGCTACACAAAACTATAACATGTAAGATTGTCTAAATATGACTTGGCTGCAGGCTAACCCAAAGAGATTCTCAACTAAATTGCCATTAACCTGATTTTGTTTAGGAAGCCACTAAAAAATAAATGGATCTAAACCATATTCTACAAGGAGTGCTCCAGACCTAATTAGAGGTAAGAAACACAGGTATTCCAGGTCTTTGAAGCCCATTCAGAGAATAAGTGAAGTTGTAGTTATGCAGATCTGTTCATGTGCCCTGGTTATGATCCAAATGGATCCCTAAAACATAACAGTAGAAATATCTGAGTAAAAAAGGGAAAATTCTTGAGCCTCCCAGGTTAAATTTAGTAGCGTATTTTGGTAAAAACATTAATGCTTAGCTTCAGCCAATACAGTACCCTTTCTACACTCAAGTCCTTCCAAACATCTGGATTTCCTAGAATGTCTAGGCTTCCAAGTGTTTACTTGTAATGCTCTTCAGGAGAAAGACTGTCTTTATTTGTGTTCAGTATAGTATTTGTGGCTGCCTTTCAAAAATAGGAAGGGAAAAAAAGATATGAGAGGTGTTCAAACTCTGCTGACTCAAAAGCCAAAAGAGTCAAAATGATAAATGACCCTGCTTTTGCCAAGCTCAGACAAAAAAAAAAAAAAAAAAGGATGGGCAGCTCATACTATAGGTGAAAAGAAACCTTCTTAATATCTTAAATAACAAGTGACGAATTTCTTTTGTGAGATTTTTTTTTTCTGAGTACCCAAATTTACCATGAAAATGTCATTCTGCTAAATGTTACAATCAAAGTGGATGCCTGACCTCTCATTTCTTACAGAAAAGCTACAAATGTATTTAGGTCTAGTGTCAGAAATATCCAGAGACAGCAAATTGCCTTCATTTGAGCACTAGCCAATCTAGACAAGGCTCTGCAAAATTATTTTTCTACATTTTCTCTGCTGTGGAAATAATGATAATAATTTAATTATTCAAAACAGGTAATAAATAGTTATTTACTCTGAAAATTATAAAACTATGAGGCTCTCTGGACATATTTTTCATTGTGTATTTTTTTTATATTAATAAAATGGACCATAAAGCATGAATGCTCTTAGTTAATTCATTGATAACATTCTGTTTGAGGGTAAGATGGGGCTTTGAAAAAAGAAAATTTTAATTTTTTGGTGCTTTGGGGTTTTTTTCCATGCATGTCTTATAGAACTAGAATAACGCCAAAAGAAATGCCAAAAAATACCTTGAAAAATTAATGTTTTCCATTCACTTAATAATACATAATTTTTTTACTGGTAGATATCAAATGGCTTTACCATGGAATGGAATGCAACAAACTTTGTTTTACAAACAGGAAAACTGAGGCAAAAGGATATTAAAATGATTTACCTGCAGTCTTCAGGAAAGTGTGAAGAAGCCTTTTGAAGTCCAGCTCGGTGCTATTCATCATTGGTCTTTTAAATGCTGCTGATATTTTGTGCAAATCAGCTATTACAACATACTCAGCCATGGAAATAATACAAATCTTTTATTTTCAGCATCAGACAAAACCAAAGATATATCTATTATATGAGAATTTAATCTGAATTTTAACACATTTTCCATTGTTAAAATAGTCTTTCAGAAGGTCACAGAATTCACCCTGATAAGATCTGATCTCTAATTAAAAATACTTGTATAAAATAAAACATACTTTCCTCTGAGAAAGAAAAACCAAAACTCCAGAGAGCATCTTTAAGATATTTTATAATTCTGACCTTAACAGACAAAGAACAGAAACTCAATTAGTGGTGAAAATCTTTGATTCCATTTTGGCATTTATGTTCTGGGAAGAAGTGAAATATATATACTTCCACTCTTTTATATATATAATCTTCCTACTCCACTTTGTGACTAGAGTATCAGCTTGGATTTTGATTTTCACTGGATATGTCTAGGCAAATCTAGGCTTAAAATTAAATTTTCTAGAGAATTTTGGGTTGTAATGCAACTATCTAGCACTATGTCTGCATCTAGCAGGCCTTCCCTGTTACTCATAGCTATAACCACAGGGAATGTGTGACCAACTGCCAGTGACAGAAGAATGTGCCACTGAAGCTATCCCCTGGCACACTGGAGGGTCAGTAGGCTGCATAAGCAATTTGCTGTGCACCTCTGCTGCCACCAAGAAAAAGCTAACTGAAAATATGAGATGGTTCTGCTGTAAAATGGAGTGGGGACAAAACCTTAATCACTTGGAAGATATGTTAGCTCGGTGGCCAAGCAGATGGTATGGCTTCCCTTCTGAAGGCACGAACATGCCATGGCACAGGCAAAGGAGAAGTCTCAGACTGCTAAAAAAATGTAGCTTAAGCCCTTGTCCTTGGGCAGCAATGACAACTGCCCACTCAGCACTCCTAAATGCCACTATTATGTCTGGCATTTGGATTTGTGATCGATGAGGTTTAGATCTTGGAGCTATGAGACTTTTTGAACAGGGCCTTCCTGGGGCCTTGGTACCAAGGATCAACATCTCCCATTCCTAACCTGCACAATAAATCATCTGGTCCCTACACAGACCCGAAGGGCTGAACACTCTGCTTAGACCTGTGAAATCTTATGCTTTTAATAGTGACAGGACAAAAGGGAGTCATTTTAAACCGAAGGAGAGGAGGTTCAGATTAGATATTAGGCAAAGCTTCTTTTCTGTGAGGATGGTGAGGAACAGGTTGCCCAGAGAAGCTGTGAATGTCCCATCCCTGGAAGTGTTCAAGGCCAGGTTGGATGGAGCTCGGAGCAGCCTGGTCTAGTGAAAGGTGTCCATACTCATGATCTTTGAGGTCCATTCTAACCCAAGCCATTTTATGATTCTGTGTGAGAAACATGTCTAATTTTTTTTTTTACCTGATTAAAAAGCCTCCATAGGCAGTGGAAATGTGAGCATTCAGATCTCTAAAGCTTGTTTGTTTGCTTTTAAATGATTTTCTAGAAGACTATTAGGGATCTAAGGTGCAACTATAGACTACTTCTGTTTCTAATTAAAGAAACACAGTGTTAAATCCTTCCCAAAGTAATATTTTTTTTTCTATGTGAAACAAATGGAAAAGTCTGTTATTTAAGCCACAATTTAATATATACTTTTTCCTCACATCTAATTAGATTCACAGTATGGAATACTACTTTCACTTATCCATAAAGTTTTAGAAAAAGTAGAGTGCACAAGATCTGCTAAAAATAATCTAGAAGAAATAATTTTTAAATCTTTTAAAATAAACCTCAAAAGGAACACTGCAGAAACAATTTATCACTTGTGTAGGTAACTTTAAATTTGACTGTTAAACTAAAATAAAGAAAATATTCTTTAATATTTGCTGTACAGCAAAAAGGTGCACAGAACTGGTTGGAACCTGCATTTTGGTTCTTGCCCATCTATTACCGAAAATTTTCTGTGTTATTTTCAGTGGAAATAAAAACAGCTACCCCGTCACAGGAATTACATTTGTATGGAAAACTGCCAGGACTGATCTAATACTGATAAAAAACAAATATTGGTGTGAATTTATGGACTAAATTAACAGCACAATCTCACAGTATTTTATCCAAGACGTAGTTTTATAATTCAGAGGAGACCAAAGCCAGTGACTAAATAAACATAAAATGCACTGTATTTTACAGGCCACAGCTAAAGTATGTTGGCAGATATGGTCAGTGATGCACCAACCAACTTTGTCTAAGCACTCATACATGATTTGGGAATTAAACAGAAAGCAGCTTACTTTTGAGTTAGAAACTTCAGGAGACTCTGTCATAACCATTCATTCACACCTCAGTAGAAAACTGTCTGTCTGGTGAATTCAATGCTTTTCTGATTGTTGTTCTTTTATAAGTGCCAATGGATTGTTGGCTTCATATGAAGTTTTAGTGAAACAATTAATCTTTTTGGAGATTTCAGTTCACTTTCTGATATTTTCAGAAGTACTAGTGGTGAGGCATAATTTGGAAAACAAAATGAATTCTCTACCAGACTGGCCTCGTGCCCTACCTTCATTAGAGCACTGGGACCATTTTACTTCCTAGAGTTGCACTTTGAGAACTGTGAGTATCTCATTACTCCGTTACCATCTGGAACACCCTGTGAGCAGTGGAGGTTAGAGGCAATGAGTTATGGTTGGAGGTAGAACACAGACCAAA